>NC_073625.1:190026011-190329042 GCF_029407905.1 Bubalus kerabau | reverse complement strand
CCACCGTAAGGCTTCAGGGTGTGGACAGCCCCATGTGAACCAAGGCGGCTGTCCTGTGCCTCTGGACAGGCTACTGTACGGCTCCTTCTAGACACATCGTTCTGCCAGTCCAGCCTCGGGCTCCTGGCCCAAGGAGCTTCAGGGGAGAAAGCGGTCATCACTCGTCCGCTGAGCACATGGGCGGGGCTGTAAGCTTTGCCCAGCACCATCCCCACTGGCTAAGGCTTTCCAGCCCTTAATCCCCACCAAGGCAGAGGAACTGCTGACCTGGGAGGCTGGCTCCTCGGGAAACACTTGGAACTCAGGAGAGGACACAGCCTCTGCCCTCCTGATGAGGAATGACCCAGCCCCTCCCCCAGAGCTGTGCACTGACCTACGGCTACAGAGCAAGCCCCCAGCATCTGGCAGGGCCCCTGGTGCATCTGCTTGTGTGATTGTGACCCATCACTGAGCTGAGGTCTCCCTCAGACCTCCAGGAAGGGCGCAGACAGCCCTGCCTTGACCTTTGACCAGCAGCACCTGGATTTGACCTTTGCCCTAAAGCCTGTTCTCATTTAAAAAGCTATTTGTAAGGACCTTCTGAGCCTCAATTGGTTCTGCCCTGCTCCAGAAAGGCTCCCCAGGCCTCTCCACATGCAGCCAGAACTAATCATGCATCTGAAGCACAAATCAGACCATGGCCCCCCACATCACCGCTGCCAGCATCCCAAGGGTCACCTTCAATTTCAGGCCTTGGAGACACTCCCAAGTCCTTTCCTGTCCCCAGCCTCCTGCTACAGTCACAGGGCTGGAGCCAAGCTCGGAGGGTGGGTGGGCAGCTGGGGGAGGCGGTGTCCCTGAACACCCGGGGTCTGGCAGCGGCCCCTGAGGATGGCCACAGGGCCCATGAGGCAGGAGGTGAGACAGAACCCTCGCGAGAGTTAGGCCCCTTCCCCGGCATCCACAGGCCCACGAGCTTCCACCCTGGAAACTAGGAGCCAAGAGTCAAGTGGAAAGTGCGGGGGTGTCATGCTAAGTGCCGGGCCCTGTACAGGCGTTACTCACTGAAGGACCAGCATGCTGCTGCCGACTCCACAGAACACTGTCCCCGGGCTCCATGCTACTGGCAGAGCCAGGACTGGAAATCAGTTTGGCTAACGCAGCCTCTGAGCCGGTCGCTGTCCCCAGCTGCTGGCTGTACTCCAGATGCCCAGAGAGGAGCTGAGCTTGTGCTGTCCAGCAGTCCCCAGGGGCCGGGTGTCCTGGAGCTGGTCCACACAGCTCCACGCCTCAGACACTTATGAAATCTCAGCCCACCACCCTCTACCCTGGTTCCCCAAAGACACTGTCAACCCTGGTGCCCTAAGCTCAGGGCAGTGGGCAGCAACAGGCGTTGGCCTCGGAGGAGAGGTGCTCCGGGTTCTCTGCCCTGCCTCCAGTTCTCAGCTGTCCGGACACCTCTGCCCCAGGAGGGCCTCTTACTTACTGAGTGGCTGCATTTATTGGGTTAACGGGTTGAGGAGAGGCCGCCCGCCCACTGGGGAGGCCTGGCTGTTTATAAACAGCAGCCTGTTTATCCAGTGAGCTCAGCACCAGAGCTGGGGGAGCACCCTCAACAAGGGACGCGTTGCCAGAAGTGCTCACCCACGACTCCCTGGCCCCAAAGGCCTCTCTGGGCTCCCCTCCTCACAGGGTCCCCTAACCCGCACCTCATATTCCGCCCAGGGCAACCTCCCCGCTGACCGCTTAGACACGGAGCTCCTGGTGCTTTCCTGCAGCACGGAACTGGAAAGGGCATGAGTTTCTGGGGCCTTCTCCACGGGTCCCAGAGGAAGCAGAGAGGGGTGGTGTCTGCAGCCCCAGCATCCCCAGAGAGGATGCTCTCACCAGCTCCGGTCTGCGTACCCGGAGGGCCCAGGGCCACGTTCTGCTAGGAACCGGCCTCGGACACACAGGGTGGCACCGTGGCAGGCCACCTCCCACCCGCACACCTGGAGGTTTTGGGTTTCACTCTTCAACCCGATCCGCCCTCCCACAGCTTTAAATACGTGAATAAATACGTAAATAACAAAAATAATCCCCACACGTGAAAAGCTCCCGGGTAAACGAGCCGGCGGCGGCGGAGGCCCCAGGAAGGAGGCCAGTGCTCTCGGGGACCAGCTGACACAACGTCCTTCCAAACCACACGGGGACCTTGGAGAACACAAGTTACTATGCAAACCAAACACGAGTAAACAGCCTGAGGCGCGAGCCCAGGAAAACCCATGGCCAGGTCTCCAGGGCCTCGGAGGAGCCCGGGACCTCCACCTACTGCCTCCTGGGACCTCCACCAGCGCCGTCTGCACAGTGGCAGTGACCCAGCGGTGTCTGTACAGGCTGATCGGTGAACACAGGCAGAGGGGCAAGCGTGGTAGGTGGCCCGGGATAACATGGGATCCACCTGCAAAGCCTTCCAAAGACTTGGGACCAGGCTCTCTGGCAGCCCCTGGCCACCTCAGGCATTGAGACAATGAGAACACGCTTATTTTTTGAGGGGACTATTTGTCAGGCCTTCAAGTGGCACTTAAGAGTCCAGTGCTTGGAAGCACCTGTAAAACTACCTGCTGGTCCTTGAAGCAAGATGACAGCATAGGAAAAAAGGAAACTGGCATGTGGACAACTTTGGTTCATTAGGAGATAACTTTAGGCAGCCCAGTATTCTGCATGGACTTGAAACACACAAGCACACCCCTCTTAGTGAATCTCTTGGTTTCCAGGAACTAGTACCACCCACTGGACACTCACCCACAAAGAAAGCTCCTAGGATGAAGGCAATTTTTAAACAAAATATAGTTTCAATCATGAAATCTGTTTGAACAATTATCGTGATTTTTAAAAACTCATATGAATCAGCTTGCTTTGTTCCTAACCATTTCAACTAAACCTGCTGTTAACATTTCTAACCTTCAGCTAAGTGACTGCCACATGTACACTGCAGCCATTCCCAGGCGGGCATGTACACGACCCTCACTCTGGTCTTCGTGATCTCCTGATGCAAGAAAACAGACCTGGGAGGCTGTGAAAGCCACGACACCGTGATCATCAAGGCTCTTCCTGTGATACTTACAGATGTTGGGGCACAGGAAGAAGCCAGGTGTCTACACCAAGGACCTGCTCGAGTGACTGAATAGTTTACATCCATTCAGGGCAGCAGCTGGGCAGGGCTTGCTCACCCCTGCGTGTGCTGAGCGAAAGCAGAGCAAGAACGCGACGGCACCGCACAGACGCACTGCTCCTCGTGGCAGGATGCCCACCCCGGGGCAGAGCAGCGTCACATAGGAAGAGGAGGAAGGTCCCAGGCTGGACCTGAACCTCCCACCTCCCTGGGCAGCACCAGGGGCTGGAAACCCAGTGGGGAGGGAACCAGGAAGTGGGTTCTCACCAGACACCAAACCTTCCAGCACCTTGATCTTGAGCTTCCAGCCTCTAAAACTGTGAGAAATGAAGGCCTGCTTGTGTCCGCCCCCAGGCTATAGGAGTCTGTGGCAGCAGCCTGAGTGGCCTGAGCATGGTAGCAGGAGACTCTCGGGTCAATACAAACCTCTCCTCTTCAAAAGCAGTGGAGACCGCGGACAGCACCATCTGGGTTCAAACCTGGTCTTGTCACCACTGCGCTGCGCGCCCCTGAGAAGTGCACGTGCCTCCCTGGGCCTCCGTGTCCTCATCTATACAGTGGGGATGGCAGTTCCTAAGTCACCAGGTTTCGAGTGACTCTTGCAAAGCACTTCGACCGGGGAGGTGGCAGGGGTGGGGTGGGGGTGGGCAGCCCAGGGCCCAGTACCTCTGGTGTCAGCGTCACTGCGTTCAGTCTGGTAAAGTCAGCTGCAGGGTATTTCATTGTACAGATGCGGTAACCACATCACCCTTCTCCTTCTGAGGACGCTTGGGTCACCTCCAACGTTTCTCCTTTACAAGCGATGCTACATTGAGCCTCCTTACAGGGATCCTGGAGCCCTTGTTGAATATTTTGGTTAGACAGAGTCCCCAGAAAAAAAGCTGGTCAAAGCGTAAACAGACTTTATATTTTAAAAGGTACTGCCATCTTAGTCCTCAAAAAAGCCGCAGCAGTTCCCACTCAGCCCAGTTGCGGACAGTGCTTTAATCACTTGACATGTGCCTTCCGACAGGGTGTTTAATGGGACAAGAGAAACCGCCTTCGAACACACACTTCTGTGCGCTCACAACCTGGTCTCTGCAAGATGTGGGCCCTCAGTGGGACTGGGTGTCCCCGCGGGCTGCGGTCACACTGGCCACAGAGCCCGGCCCACACTCGCTCAGCTGCCAGTGTGCCCAGGACGTCCGTGCAGTCCTGTAACTCTTAGCTTTCTTCCCAGCCCTGGCGTCTGGAGAGCCTGAGGTACCCCACTGCTGGGGCACCTGCCTGTCTCTGGCCCGAATCCGCAACTGTTTAAGCCCCGCAGGCTGTCCCAGGCTCAGTTTACTGCCCTCGTCCTGGAGCCCTGTGGGTGGCGGTGTGATGACGAGCTGGCCTGCATCCCCGCTGCCGGGCTGACTCTCACCGGCCGACCAAGTGTGGCAACAGTGGAGCCTCATCCTTCACCGGGGGCGTGTGAACACAGCCAGACCGCCCGGCTCCTCCTGGGAAAGGACAGGCTTCCACAGTTCCGAGGGCGTGACCCCGCCTCCTGCAGCACACCCTGTGCTAGCCTCCAGGCTGTGGATGAACTGTCCCCGCCACCACCTAGGGGCACAGCGGGTAGTGGGACACCGATGAGCAGGCTCGTCCCTGCCTGGGACGCCAGACTACTAGGAGCCTTCTCTCGGGGACCTTCCTGCCCATCTGTGATCAAAAGACATCTTCTCCAATGGGCACACACATGCTATCAAGAGCCCACAAAGCTAACTAACCCCTCCCCAGTTTCTGGGGCTCAAATACGAGCCCTCCGGTTCCCACCTGGATGTCCCTATGGGGCCACCCTGGTGTCTCCTGATCTATTGGTCAGGCTCTGGGGCCCTGTGCAGTTGAACTCGCATTTTCTGACCACTGGGAAAACATGCCAGGCCCTCCGGCCGCTCCCATCCCCCGTCCTCTGAGCACGAGTGGTCTTGGTGTCAGCCTCTCCTTCCCACCCTGACCTGCAGACTGCCCATCCTCAGGCCTGCCCAGCCTGAGTGTCCTGGGGTGGCCCTGCCCTACAGTGGGGGGCTGCAGTCACCCATGGGTGGTGGGCAAGTCTGGGGCTTAGAATCAGGAAGTCCGGCTTTGTAGGACACCTAAGTCACATTCAACAGATCAGTGACACGGCTGTCACTTTGACCTCCCCCGGTTCCACACCAGGCAGGAAAACGGGCTGCCATTCGTAAGCCCCTAATGAACAACCGTTCTCGCTTCACAGTGTCTTGTCTCGTCGTGATGGGAGCTACAGTCTCGTCCTGCCCTGAGCACCCAGACATAGTGCATGTTTTCTAGACTTTGCAAGCTGGCTCACAGAACCAGCTCCATCAGGAGAAAGCTCTGACTCCAAACACACTTCACGTGCTCAGTGTCAGACTTCTCAAGTGACCCTGACCTCGACGCGGACTCATGCTGTTTGTGCGTCCAGGAGTGTAGGCCTCCAGGGGCACCTCCACAGCCCAGGCCTTGGCCCTCCCCACGGCTGGCACCTAGAGAGGCTGGGTACCTGGAAGAGCTCACCACTCCTTGAAACAATCAGATCAGGAAGTCATGGGCACTGAGGCCAGGGGGAGTTCACAGGGGTAGATGACAAGATGCCCTGCCCAACACTCACCTCTGCCCGGTCCAGCCAACCAATTTCAGCTCCAGGGAAACTCAGCCACCAGAGAGACCACCCAGAATGCTTCACTCAACTGTCTCTGTGCTTCTTTTGTAGCACAAAACCCACCACACCTAAGTACTTACTGGTCCAGGTTTATCCTCTCCACATCATAGCCCCTGGGCAGGGACCCACCCTCTGGCATCTGCCTGCTTCACACCCCTGATTCTGCCACGGGCATGAACACACCCTCACCCTTCAGAACAGCTTCCTCCAGCCCTTGCATGTTAACCTGACATAATCCCCAAGATATGGCTGTGGAGAAAGCGAAGGCAGAAGTGACAGCCAATCACAGCCCCTCCCCCAACTCCAACCCCGCCCTCCCCTGCAGACTCAGAGTCTGTCCCAGGCAAATCAGGGAGGCGGCACCCCAGCAGGCTGGCACAGGGTGATACCATGAGCCTGGGGGGATCTTAAACTGCCTTTAAAAAGTGAAAGGTAAAATTCACTTTAGTGATGTATTTTATTTAACCCAGTACAGTCAAAATGTCATCATTTTAACAGGCAATCAATACTAAGAAGGCAGTAATGAGATGTTGTGTATTACCCCTTCATCCAAGTCTTTGAAGTCTGTGTGTTTTTAGCTCTCATGGCTACTTAGTTTTCAAGGTCTGAGGCATCGCACGTTGGACCGTCAGCTCTGCCGTTTGGTTACTTGTGTAATGTTTGTGGCAGATGAAAGCTTCTGATCACCCTGACTGGGAGACACTACAGACCCAGGAATCACTCAGCCATGACATCCTGATGGAAGCAGGGTCAAGTGTGGTGCGCTGGAGGCAGACACAGGATGGGAGAACACAAGACCTCTGGGTCCCTGGTCCTTGCCTGTCTTCTGAAGCTCAGGGTGAGGACAGACAAACCATGAAAAATTTCAGCACATTAATGAGGAGCCAGTTCTCAAAATTGGAGGCCAGCAGAGGCGGGGAGGGACCCTGGATAGACCACTAACCCAGCCCCCTCTCCTGCAGCTGGAGCTCAGGGAGAGGTGAGCCCACAGAGGGTACAGACTCGGAGACCTGAGAGGTGGCCCCGACCTCCTGTCCCCTCTCCCCAGGAGGACTTGGAGCCTCTTCCAGAGGGAAGGAGAGAGGCCCTGTGGGGAGCAGCTCCCAGCCACCCTTACCTGGGCTCTGGGTGCCAGCCTGCAAGACAAGTCCCAAAGGCCCTGAAGTCCCACGAGGTGGCTTTTATCCTGCCCTCAGCCCCGCCCCGTTGGCGAGGCAGGAGCTCCTAGGAGGATGGGAAAAAAGATCCTGCCTCTTGCCTGTGCCTGGAGATGGGGGCTTTTCACCCATGACTCAGACTCTGTGCAAGCCAGGAAGGCAGAAGCAGCCAGGAGAGTGGTCTGGGACGGGTGCTGCAGGGCCCAGGGGAGAGTGCACTGCTGCCCACGGCTGCTGGCCTGGCCCCAAGTGCGGAGAGGAGCCAGAGACTGCGGCTGCCTCCTTCTTTTTCTTATTTTCAGAGACTGGAAGCCGGGACTTGACCAGCCCCCACACTGAAAGAAGAAGTGCAAGTCCACGGTGAAGAGCCACCCACGTGGAGAGCAGTGAGGAGGGAGGACAAAGAATCCAAATTCAGGCCAAGGGTCAAGGACACACACAGTTCCTGGAAAATGACTACTCTGCCAAGTGGCAGAAGGAGCTGCTTCTGTACCAACTGGACAGACATCCTGTCCACGGGCACAGGCCCAGCCAGGAAGGAGAGGGGACCAGTGGGAACCCCGTGTCTGGCCAGGAAGAGGGAGGTGGAGGCCACTGAGGGGAACTTGGGGGAAAGCCCTTTAAAAGGAAACGGCCCAGATATGCACTCTTCCTTCCTACCTGGAATGAAGATGAAATGGCAAGGGGGGAGCAGCCTTTTTGAGACCAGCAGGTCACAACCAGGAGGACAGAAGCTTTGGACTGAGGTGTCAGAGTCCTGAGTCCTTGTGGCTCCATGGAGCTACCACCCCTGCTGTGGACTGTCTTACTGTTAACAGGAGAAACACTGACCTGTGCTGATTTCTTAGAGCACCTGCGCAGGGGCTGAACCTGCTCCCAGCAGATGTGGAAGTCTGGGGCAAAGGTGATTAAAGGGTAGATCTTGAGACTGTTACAAATTAACCTCATCAGTTTACGACTCTCCAGTGGTTCATGAATGTGGCTCTGGCTTCTGCACTCCCATTTCAATCCTGTCTACACTTGGACAGGGAGCTGTGGAGGCCATGCCCAGCATGCACCGGGTTCTCACACTACCCTTCCGAGCACACACACCCGTGTTCTCTTGGCCTCACATGTCCTTTCGCAGCATAAATGCCCAATGACAGCTGGTCCTCTCGGGGACAGTTGCATCATGGGTTCTGATGTCCCCACAGTGTTGGGAGGAGAGCAGAGGCTTGTGGATGGAACAGGAGAGCTCACCCACCAGGGCCCAGCTGGGCACACAGCACCCTGGTCCCAGTCATGCCGACCAAGGCCTGGGATCCATCCACGGCTGGAGGCTGGTCACCCAAGCAACTGCCTCCCCAGCCCCTCACTGGAGCCCCAGGGCCACCCTTTACCCTGCAACCCCATTCCCAAGGACAGGAGCCCCCAGCTACAGTCTCTGGGCAACACTTTACAACTTCTACCACTTGCATAGATTTTTGATTCTAACAAGTCAAATGCAAGAAAACAATGTCTCTGACACCCTTGTACCCACATCGCCAGGTCGCAGTGCGGGGTCTGAGACAGACCCCAAGTCCCAAAAGGGCAGCTCCAGGGACACGAACTGTCAGCCTCGGACAGGCTACCGTTCACACAGACACGTGCACATGCAGACACGCGTGCAAACACAGACACGCACACCCAGCCTCTGGCTCCTCATCTGCAGGAGGATGGCTGGTGCAGGTGCCCCCAAGGCCCTTGACCCTAGAGCCTGTGACTCCCCCCACGAGGGTCACAGGTGGTGTCTGAAGACAGGGTTGAGATAAGAGGCTCCTGCCAGACCAAACCCAATCCTGGTGAAACACAACCACCCTGGGCCACCCTCCTGGCACCAGGCATGTTCCCACACATCCCAGCTCGGAGCACAAGGCAGGATTAGCACCGTGCCCTCCCCACATCTCCCACGGCACTCAGCTGCGGCTGGGGGCTGGCACACCGCACACCTGCCTCCCACCTTCCCTCCTCCCCCACACACGCGTGTGCACCACACGCATGCCCACAGATACATCCCACACGTGTGTGCACCATGTGCATCCCACACCCACACACACATGTGCACCCATACGTACCCCACACACGTGTGTACCACACATGTGCACGTGTACATGGGTGAACCACACACACCCACACATGCATCCCACACATGCACCCACTCACCCCCTGCAAGCCAAGCTGCTCTCCGCCTAGTGCTGCCACCCAGCCCACCCCTTCCCGACCTTCACTAGAGTCCCCCGCCAGCCTGAGTCAGCTGGGGCCTCCCTGTCCAGCAAGGGCTGTGACCATGCCAGGCATCTGCTGGGGGCCCCACTGAACTGAGAACAAATCCCCCACCCCCTGGCTGCTGGGCCTGCCGTCCACACACCCTCTGCTCCCCACCAGCTGCACTGTGTCCACCAGCTGTCCCTCCGTCCGTCTGACCCTCCTCCAGCCCACTCCTGCTGGGGCCCACTGTCCCCTGCTGCCCCCCTGGGAGGGGCTGTCTGTTCTCCCACAGCATTCACCCCACCTGCCACCCTGCCACACCCCCAGTCAGGCTCCTGTCAGCAACTGTCACCTGGCATTTTGGTGTTCATCTGTTTATTACTGTCGCCTCAGCCCCCATCCCACCACTGCCTACTGGAATGCAGCCCTGGAAGCTGGGAAGGACCCCTAGAAATTGGCAAAGGACAGAGGGTCCCAACGTGGGTCTTTAGCACATTTCATGTTTCTCTGTGTCGCCTCCCCCAGGAGCCTCTGACCCCCCAGGACCCCTGAGCCCCCAGGAGCCTCTGCCCTCACCAAACAGAGGTCTGCAGGCTGCTCACCCACCCCTGACCCGAGCAGCACATGGGACGTGACTGGCCCTTCCCTGCAGTTAGCGATTGTTGAATAAGATCTCGGCTGAACCTGTTTCCAGGCTCAGTGCTTCACCGTCCCCACTGGGCACCTGACCTCTGGCTGGGACGGCCCATCCTAGGGGGCCTGGGCAGGTCCACGGTCACGGTGGCCAGGTCCTCTCCAAGCCAACAAACCCCAGTGGACACCGACGGCCCATACCCACAAAGCAGCAGACCCTCCCAGCAGCCACCGGAGCCCAGACCAGGGCCTGTTCCGCAACCACTGACAGGCAGGTTCTTTATAAGCAACCTGACTTCTAAGACAGACAACACATGTCGCTGGTTACAGCATTTTTCCAATGCGTATGACACGAAGTACCTACAGCAGAGAGAAAACATCCAAATGGTCCTCCCTGGCCCCCAGCTCACTGGCACCAGCCACCAATGCTCCCTCCTTCCTCAGGCTTCAGCTCCTCACACCCAGATCCTGGGGGAAGGATTCTGGTTTCACCTCAAACAAAGAAGCCGACTTTCTCACAATGACCCACCAAGTGTTCGTTAAACCTTCACGAGAGCGGCATCAAGACACAGAGGTATCCTCACACCTGCACCTTCTGCTGACCTCCCAGGATGTCCCCCCACCCCGCCCCGTGCTCTGGGACGTTCCCCACCACATCCACCCAGCACTGTGGCTGTGGGACATGCCCACCTCCCCCGATACCCACTGGCCCATCCTGAGACTCCAGAGGTTGGGAAACGATAGGCAAGATCCCTGGAGACTCACTCAGAGAACCAACCACCTGGGGCCAGTTACTGATAAACAAGCACAGCCAACAACTGAAAACAAGCTGCCAAGGTGCCAAACAGTGGGGCTGCTGCAAGCTCCTTCACTGCCCCGATAAAGCCACGCTCCTGGTGTCCCCAGCATCCCTGAGCCCCACCCTCACAGAGGAAGCCACACACACACACACACACGCACGCACACACACGCACGCACACACGCACACACACGCATGCACACACGCACGCACACACGCACGCACACACACACACGCACACACGCACGCACGCACACACACGCACACACACACGCACACACACGCATGCACACACGCACACACACGCATGCACACACGCACACACACGCACGCACACACACACACACGCACACACGCATAAGCCAGCGCAGGAGCTGCCACAGGAAGGGCCCGTGCTCGGGGGTGCGCGAAGCAGGAGTGCGGTGGCTGCGGCTGGTGACCAGCAGGGCTTACGCACCCGCTGGGCCGCTGCAATAACTGTCAGCCTCTATGGCAGAGAAGGAAGGGGATAGAAAGGCCAGCTGATGGTCCTGGGAGGCCCGGGGCGGGGAGTGAGGAGCAGGTGGGCAGGGCCACAGCTGGAGCCCACGCACCCTGCTGCCCACTCCAGTGTCACCGCTGGGGCTCCCTGTCCCTCATTCGAAGATGATGCCCAGAGCCTGTCTGGTCACAGCAGAGACTCTGAGAGGGCACAAGGGCAAACACCCGGCATGATACCGCATGTGCCAGAGAGCAGGGCATGAAAACACCGTGTGCCCAAATCCTGGTCCTCAGGTTTTCACATTATTTGAGACGTGAATACACTCTGTCTCTGTCTCAGGCATCCCAGAGTCAGAAGGATGGGTACCATGGGGAGGAGTGAGTTGAACAGGTTCAACATGCAAAATTCAAGAGCAGGCAGGAAAGCAAAGGAGAAGGATGGTAACAAGATGATTACAAGCAGGAAGTCCAAGCTCATCAGTGATCGCGACAAGCATACACAGCAGTCTACAGGTCCAGTTGCATGCTAGACCACAGGAGATAAGCAAAGCTAAGACACAGTACCACAGAAAGACAGAAACTGCAGGCAAAGGAAAGACACACAAACACCCACAGGAAGAACGCTGGCCTGAGAGAGTAAGATCGAGACACAGACTCAGAGCCGAGAGAGGTCCTGGAGCCGTGAAGAGGGTTGGCACGTGAGGACAAGTGGCTCTGTGCCCAAACCTGTGCCTGCAACAGGACTGGAGGACACGCCCGGGCCACCAGAAGGCCCAGCGAGGGGCTCTGATGTGCTGCAGGGGACAGAGGAGTCCAAGCACAGGGCCTGACCCGACAAGACACACTGTGCGCTCAACAACCAGGCAGGGTAGGGGAGGGTGTGGAGGAGGCGTGGCGGAAGCAGGGTGACCCCATCACTCCACGAGCAGCAGCAGGTACACCGAGGGGGCCCGGGTGTGCAGGGCGGTCGGGAGCAGGTGCCAGGGAAGGGAACGGCGCGGGGAGGGAGGCCACAGGGCATCTTACTGTCGCTCTTAGGAGAAAAACAATAGACATTATCTGAAAGGAGGGGACTCTGGATCTGACATAAATCTGCTCACACTAGGTAACCACTAATGCCAAGAGCACTTTCCTGACTGTCGGGTCTGCATCACCAAACACAAAACGAGATACCAGAAAGGCCAAGAACAGACACCACAAAGAGAACAGGGGAATGTGTCTGTGTATGGGTACCATTCTATCCGTATTCACCCCCCAAATACACAGAATACTGACGGCATTAATCCAAACACATGGGTCAGGTCAGCACAAATGGATGAAGATCAGTTACACAAAGGGAAGCTTTTTCATACTGGCTTGCGAGTAGCACTGAATCATACATATTACCATATGTAAAATAGGTAGCCAGTGGGAATTTGCTGTATGAAGCAGGGAACCCAAACCTGGTGCTCTGTGGCAATTTAGAGGAGTGGGATGGGGAGGGGGCTCAAGAGGGAGGACACATACGTATACCTATGGCTGACTCATGTTGATGTATGGCAGAAATTAACACAATATTGAAGTTATTCCCCAATTAAAAATAAAATTTTTCAAAAATTCAGCTCTGCTAGGTATAAGAGAATAATAGTTCAACCAAAACAGTTCAGCAGGATTGAAAACAATGAACAAATATACACGAGGAATGCTCAAAAAATAGGGTCCAAAATCTTGATATTGGAGAAGAAAATGTCAGGCAAGTGAAATTAAATGACACAAAGCAGGACTATTTATAATGCTAGAAACTAAAATTCTCAAGGGAGATGTAAGTTTAGATCTACAGACCAAGCAATGCAGCTTCACGTTTCAGGAAGCAGAAATCACGGGGATACCACAGAAACAAATCAAAGCATCTCCTAGTAACAGGAGATGTCAGTACATTGCTCTGAATCCAGGAAAGAATAGTGTTCCAGAACCAACAGAGACCTCAGATGATGCCGCCCGTTGATGTGCAGCTGGAGGACAAGCAGCCAGGCCTGTACTTGATAAGACAGGACGCACTTTCTCTCAGCTGCTTACAGAAGCGTTCACAAACAGTGCCCATGAATTAAGCAACGAAGACATTTTCAACCAATCCTAAACAGGAAGTAAGATGCACACAATATTGCCTAGAAATGAATAACAAAATCAGGAAACAGAAAAGGCCTGCTCCCTTGCCCCAAAATGTCAGTGTTCTCCCCTGACAAGTTACTCTCCAGGGAAAGTAGAGACCCCAACTGCAAAATTCCTAGAAAACATGATGAAAACGAAAGCAGTACTTAAGAGGAAAATTTATCACATTAAATACTTTAAATCTTTAGAAATGAGAACATGAAAATAAGAGAGTTAAGCCTCCAATTCAGAAAGTTAGAAAAAAATTAAAAAGTAACTGAAGGAATTAATAAAAGTAAAAGCAAAAATGAGTTAGGAAAGAAGTATTCTAATTAATGACTAAAGCTTAAAAGCTGGTTTTGGAAAAAAATCAATAAAATAGGTAAGTTCCCTATAGCAAGAAAAATAAACTAAGGAAAGGCAGAACGCACAAAGAACGCACAAAGAATGAGAATAACCGTCAAAAGAAAATAGAGTTTTAAAAAAATCATGGAAATAACTGTACATCTCTATGCAAATAAACTTGAAAACTTGGGTGACAGAGAATTTTCTGAGAAAAATTTTTTTTTTTTTATAAAAACAGTGACCACAGAAAAGATAGAAGTCTGAGCAGACCTAATTTTATAGAATTAAAAATTAATGAAAGATACCAAACCCAGATGACTCAGAAGAGAATTTTACCAACCCTGTAAGATCAGATTGTCTTAACATAATCTAACCTTCTCCAGAACATAGAGAAGGAAGGAAATTTCCAAGTGCCTTTTTATGAAGGAAGTGTGACCCTGAATTCACAATGTGAGAATGAACACAGAAAAAGGGGAATTTGTCTAAACAACGGTTCTCAGGAGTGATCTGGGAAGCCCAGGGGACCCTAAGACCCTGTCGTGGGATCAGACCCATCTGTTTTCCAAGCACATTCTTGGTGAAGCAGAGTTTTCATCACTAGCTCCACCAAACTGCACAGTAAAGCAAACTGAATGCAGAGCCAGACAGTTCAGTCCAGTCGCGCAGCCCTGTCTGGCTCTTAGGGACTCCATGGAGAGTAGTGCACCAGGCCTCCCTGTCCTTCACCATCTGCAGATGCTTCAGGGGTCTCCTACTGGGTCATATGCTTGAGAGATTTACTACATTGTAGTAATATAAATTTATAAATAGCTGAGGAAAGAAGAGAAGCAAAAGGCAAAGAAGAAAGAGAAAGGTATACCCAACTGAACACAGAGTTCCAGAGAATAGCAAGGAGAGATAAAAAGGCCTTCTTCAATGAACAATGCCAAAAAGAAGAAAACAATAGAATGGGAAAGGCTAGAGATCTCTTCAAGAAAACTGGAGGTAACAAGGGAACATTTCATGCAAGGATGGGCCTGATAAAGGACAGGAACAGTAAGGACCTAACGGGAGCAGAAGAGGTTAAGAAGAGGTGGCAAAAAAGTACACAGAAGAACTATACAAAAAAGGTCTTGATGACCCAAATAACCACGATGGTGTGATCACCCACCTAGTGCCAGACATCCTAAAGTGCGAAGTCAAGCGGGCCTTAGGAAGCAACACTACGAACAAAGCTAGTGGAGGTGATGGGATTCCAGTTGAGCTATTTCAAATCCTAAAAGACGATGCTGTGAAAGTGTTGCACTCAATACACCAGCAAATTTGGAAAACTCAGCAGTGGCTACAGGACTGGAAAAGGTCAGTTTTCATTCCAATCTTACAGAAGGGCAATGCCAAAGAATGTTCAAATTACCATATAATTGTGCTCATTTCACATGCTAGCAAACTAATACTCAAAATTCTCCATGCCAGGCTTCAATAGTACACAAAACAAGAACTTCCAGATGTTCAAGCTGGATTTAGAAAAGGCAGAGAAACCAGAGATCAAATTGCCAACATCTGCTGGTTCATCGAAAAAGCAAGAGAATTCCAGAAAAACATCTACTTCTGCTTCACTAATTGTGCTAAAGCCTCTGACTGTGTGGATCATAACAAACAGTTGAAAAATTTTAAAGGAAAGGGGCTTCCCTGGTGGCTCAGACTGTAAAGAGTCTGCCCACAATGCGGGTGACTTGGGTTTGATCCCTGGGTCCGGAAGAGCCCCTGGAGAAGGAAATGGCAACCCGCGCCAGTATTCTTGCCCGGAAAATTCCACAGGAGAAGACTGGCAGGCTACAGTCCATGGGGTCACGAAGAGTCGTACACTACTGAGCGACTTCCCTTTACCTGTCTCCTGAGAAACCTGTATGCAGGTCAAGAAGCAACATTCAGATCCAGACATGTTACAATGGACTGGTTCAAAATTGGGAAATGAGTATGTCAAGGCTGTATGTTGTCACCCTGCTTATCTAACTTCTATGCAGAGTACATCATGTGAAATGCCAGGCTGGATGAATCCCAAGCTGGATGAATCCCAAACTGGAATCAAGATTGCTGGGGGAAATATCAACAACTTAAGATATGTAGATAATACCACTCTAAGGGCAGAAAGTGAAGAGGGACTAAAGAGCCTCTTGATGAAAGTGAAAGAGGAGAGTGGAAAAAAAAACTGGCTTAAAATTTAACATTCAAAAACCAGAGATCATGGCATCCAGTCCCATCACTTCATGGCAAAGAGAAGGGGAAAAAGTGGAAGCAGTGACAAGATTTCATTTTCTTGGGCTCCAAAATCACTGTCAATAGTCACTGCAGCCGTGAAACTAGAAGACCCGTGCTCCTTGGAAGGAAAGCTATGACGAACCTAGACAGCGTATTAGAAAGCAGAGACACTGCTTTGCCAACAAAAGTCCATACAGTCAAAGTTATGGTTTTCCAGCAGTCACGTATGGATGTGAGAGTTGGATCATAAAGAAGGCTGAGTACTAAAGGATTGATACATTCAAATTGTGGTGCTAAAGAAAACTCTTGAGAGTTCCCTGTACTGCAAGGAAATCAAACCAGTCAATCCTAAAGGAAATCAACCCTGAATATTCATTAGAAGGATGGATGCGGAAGCTGCAATACTTTGGCCACCTGATGCAAAGAGTTGACTCACTGGAAAAGACCCTGATGCTGGGAAAGATTGAGGGGAGGAGGAGAAAGGGCCAACAGAGGATAAGATGGCCGGATTGCATCACCGACTCGATGGACATGGGTTTGAGCAAACTCCAGGAGATAGCAGAGGACACAGGAGCCTGGCGTGCTGCAGTCCACGGGGTCACAAAGAGTCGGACACAACTTAGTGACTGAACACCACCACCAACAAGGAATATATAAAACAATCTCTCTCTCCTCATTATTTTTTTTTTCAGTTTTGGAAAATGTTGTTTTTCAGTATCCAACTCTTTGCGACCCCATAGACTGCAACATACCAGGTTTCTTTGTCCTTCACTATCTCCTGGAGTTTGCTCAAATATAGTTTTTATTAAAAAATATTCTTTATGTTAACATGTAATGGGTTTACTGCTGCTCTTTTAAGTGAATCATTACATGAGGTTTTCTATGCTCTGCGCTACTGAGGCACTGCCGACATTTGGGGCCTCTCACAGGGCAGCTCTGGGGCGGCTCTGTGCATCACAGGACACCTGCCTTCTACCCACAGACACCCGTGCAAACACCCAACACACCAGCGGTGTCAACCAAAACCCTCTCCTGACGTCACCAGATGTGCCCCTGTGTAGAGGAAGGCTCACCCTCAGCTGAGAACGATGGACGTTATACCTCACAAAAGCAAAGGCTTTATATAGTCCCCAATAATTTTTTAAGAGTGTAAAAAGACCAAAACTTTGAGAACCATTGCTCTTTACTTATGAAAATAAATACAAAACTTCCTTTAAAAATTAGCAAACAGAATCTCACAGCACATTAAAAAGACAACATGGCAGGACCGCGTGGGGTCTGCTCCAAGAATGCAAGGGCAGTTTGATGGTTTGTTGTTGCTGTTTTGTTGCTGAGTTGTGTCCGACTCTTTGCAACCCCATGGACTGTAGCCTACCAGGCTCTTCTATCCATGGCCTGTTACTTAACAGGTCAATCAGATGTGTGAACACAGACATATGCAATAAATATATCTTAGCAAACTGATTTCATCACGTAGTTAACGGAAACAAAACATCATGACCAAGTTTGGTTTATGGCAGGACACAGGAACGATCTACCATAGAAATTCAATTGACCTAATAATTGTCAATAGAAACTAAAAAAGAAAAAACATGATTATGTCATGAGCTTCAGGAAAAGCCCCCGATGACAGTGCCATCCGTGACTGTTTAGGGACGTCCACCCTTGAGGCCCCTAATCCTCAGAGAGCTCACTGCAGCCTCCGTGATGAGACAAGGAAAGAAGTAACAGAAATCAGGGTGAAAAAGAAGGAAACCAGCTTTCCTTCTTTTTAGACAATCATAACCCGTAGGTGATACGATTGTCTACAAAATCCAAAAAGCTCTTAAGGCAAGTTATCTGTGATAGCGAGGGATAGGTGGGCAGCTGGGCAGAGCCTCCCTCCTCCCGGGTCCTCTCGCAGCCAGTGGTTCCCTTGAGAGAAGCTCATTTTGCTGGGGGACCAGGAGGACAGCAAAGCAGCACTGAAGCTGAGAAGGGGCCACGCGTGGACAATGCAACTGGCACTCACAGGCCAGCCTCTTTCTAGCACCCACCTGCCTTGGCCCTGGGGTCCCTGTGCTTCCAAGGACATGCTTCTGAATGTAAATTAACACACAAGCCACTTCAGGCAGGCCGGAACTGAGTGCAGAAAGGCAGCTCCAGACCGGACGCCCGTCCCCGGGGCAGCCAGACCCCTTGGAGCGTGAGCCATGTGGGTGCTCAGGCTCCGCGAGGGCTCCAGAGGACTCTCTAGCCTCGGCTCTGTTCACCAGGAGACAAGGGGCTGTCAGGCAGACGGTGTCTTGGGGACACGGGGCCTTGTGGTGGAGCAGAGTCAGTGCACACGCCTGCTTGTGCCTCTGCTGTGCTTGCTCTTTAAGTGCTGGAAGGACACGGCTCTGTTACTGGACTCTGGTGACCAGCTGAACGTAACCACGTGTGCACATACCTTTACATGTGTCCCAATGAGAGGAACACAGTGTGGAATGTTCCAGAAAACAGACGCTCCTGGGTGGCAAGGGAATCCAGCCCAGGCCGCTGTTCTTGTAGAGCCTACCCCACCCCACCCCCAACCTACAAACAGCACCAGCCAGGGGCTCTACACGGGCAGGGCGCAAAGCCTACCTTCCAGCAGGGGGGCGACCTGGGCCGGGCAGGGCCGCTCACACTGACGCAGTGTCCGAGAGGGTGAGCCTTGCTCTCTGCCTATTGTTCCCACTGCGCTCACCCGACCCCCTTCACCCAGCCCCTGAACAGAAGGATGAGCGTGCCAGTTACACTTTCTGAGAAGACACACATACGTCAAGTCATGAAAGCACACTCTGGGTCTAAGAAACTGAAAACCAGAACCAGGTATCGTGCTCTGGAATTATCAGCCAGGCTTCTTACAAAGCTTGTGTGTGTGTGTACACATGTGTATACATGTTTGTACATATACGTATGTCCAACCATGCTCTTTAGAACATGCATAAAAGAGGAAGCTACGTCTTTTTAAACAAGGTAGGTTTGTGTATGCTAAAAGACCCCAAGCAGGTTAAAATCAAGTCCCACAGACAGACGTCATGACACATAAATGTTTTCAGAAACTGCATAAGTGTTCTCATGTGTATGTTGACAAGTTCTGGAAGGATAAAGCACAAACCATTTACAGTGGCAGCTCCCTCCAGAAAAAAAAAGGTGGGATTTGTGATGGAGGAAAGAATGAAATTTTGATTACTTATTAGGTTTGGTTCTGTGTTTAATTTTTACAAGCATACATTACTTCTTTAATTAAAATGTAAATATTAACAAAAAGTTATCTGCTGGTTTATAAAGCCCCAATCTTCTGTCTTTGCAACCATTACAAGGCTTAATCAATTAGGCTGAACCCGAATAAGATTGTGTTTAAGGGAAAAAGCTTGCCCTGCAGGACACCAGCCTCTTCCAGACACAACTTAGCAGGTCAAAGTCTGAACCCTTTGCAAGTTCCCTCATGTCTCCTTTAGAACAAAGAGGACCTGTCCCCAAACATGGCCGAGTGGGGGGGCCTCCCACCTTATCTGCCCTTGCAGCCCCTCCCTCTGCACCCCAACTCCCCCACCCCAACCCCGGACCGAGTTCTGAGATCCACGTGGGCCATGGGAGCAGGCAGGGAACGGTATTGTTTCAGCATCAGTACCTAAGAAAGACTAAGGAAAACCTTCTAATCACCTTAAAACTTATAAGAAAAGCTAATGGAAAACCTGTATGAGCTAAAATTGCAGTAAGCTACGTAGGAGAGATGTTGTGTTTGTTTTACCATTCATCAGTGGGGGGGAGGTGCAGAGCCAGTGACCATCATTGTGCCTGGGGCCGTGTGGCAGACGGGGTGCTTCTCAGGACCACTCAGGCCCCAGGGCCCTAGATTCCACGCAGCCAAGGTCTGAGCGTGCTCCCGGCTTCCCGCAGGGCTGGGCCAGGACGGCATGACCAGCACCAGAGTCCACCAGGGCATGGGAGCAGGAGCGGCAGGGACAGGACCACATACCCCTGCCCTCAGGGCAAAGGGATCATCGTGAGCCTGTGTCCTCCTCAGAAAACACAAGTAAGACTCACTGTTCACAGATGGGAAGAGAACTGAATGATGAGGGGTTTTTTAAGTGCTCAGCTAGGAGCCGACTTGCAGGAAAACAGAGGTAAGAGTGACTGATGAGCCCCTGCTCCTACCCTTGTCCACCTGCCTCCTCTCTCCACTCATCACACCAGCACACTGTGGTCTGTAACTGCCATTTCTCTGATGACTAAGTCGCACATCTTTTCAGATGTTTATCGTTATTAGACACTCGGGCACCTTTTGAGAGGTGCCGGTTCAAGTCATAAACAAACGATTTGATTTAACTTTCAGTACTGATGACTACTAGCTTATTGTGGTGGTGGGGTGGGGGTGCAGTTACTATATCTTTCCTGTTTCTAAAAACTGTTCAGTTGTATGCAGGTAACTGAACGTTGTTTCTTCTTGTAAACGTTGAGTTAATCTTGTTGGGTTCTTGGTTATCAGTCTGATCTGGGAGTTGTCCAGTAGCTGAAGAACACTGAGTCTCTGACTGGCTGCTCCTCTTCCCACTCCTGTTCCCAGCCCTCAATGGCTACAGAACTTGAGGCCCGGTACCCAGAAAGAGGGAGACCAAACTGACTTCCATCTCTGACCTCCCCAGTTCTGTCCTTCCGGGAAAGGCCTGGCTGATGACCGGTGCCGTTGGCCACTCTCCTCAGTGCTGACGACTCACGGCTGCCGTGCACAGAGCACTGTGCTTCGCTGCTCAGAAGGCTCTTGGTGCCCCACAGCCCTGCTGGGCTCCTTTAGGAGAATCAACCAGCAATGCATTAAGGCCCAACTGTGCCCACTCCGTCCCTTCAGCATCACTGAGGCTGGACCAACGAGCCTGGCTCTCCAAGCAAGGAACTTCTGTGTCTGCCAATGGAGCCAGGTCCAGAGGACTGGGGTGGGACCCTGTCTGGCTGGGACTGCTCCAGGGGACAGAAATAAACACATGCACACACACAACCACACATGCGCACACACACGCGGCTAAAGCATCAGGCACTTCCCTCTCTGGACTCACCGAGGCCCAGGGTCAGCAGGGTCAGCGGGAGAATCGTCCTTGGAGGTTTCTAACTTCAAGGCCTGAAAGTGAAAGACACAACACAGGGTAGTTAGGCAGGACTAGAAAAACGCCAGCAAACAAACTACATGCTGTTCCCCTGAAATCAAAAAAGTGCACGTCGGGGAGGCGGACGGTTATGAATGAACTGATTTCCTGATGAACTGAACCGTCTGCTAACTGAGGCAAACACCAGGGACACAGTCTCGTGGGGCCTTTCCGAGAGCTGCTACTGTCCTCTGCCTTCTAAGGAGGCCTGACATATGGCCCATAAATGAACATACCCAGAGAGAGGCAGAGCGCACACCCCAGGAAGGGCTGCAAAGCAATTTCAACCTCCGTGGGGGGCTAGCAGGAGCAGCTGAAGGTGGGCTGCCTCCTGCCTCGGAAGAGGAGCAGAACAGCCTTCAGGTCTCTGGCCTGTGGGCGATGAGGCTCCGGCTCCCAGGACAACGACTGTGCTGACCTCAGCAGCTCTCACCTTCCTCCAAACCCACTAACCCTGCAGATGGGCTCTTCTCCAGGTCAGCCCAGCCCCCCTCCAGTACAGCTTAGCTTGTGATCAAGGAAGCCGAAACCAGGCCTACTGGCTAAGTTTAGCCCTTGTATTTGTGTGTTTGTTTTAAACTACAGGTAAGAGTCACCATTTAAATCATTGTGTTGTGTCCAGCTCGGTGGCCTTAAGAGCATTCATACCGTTGGGCTGCTCTCAGCACCGTCCATTCACAGACCTTGGCCATCTTCCCACACTGAACCTCTGCCCCATCACTCGCTCACTGCCCTCCCCCTCCCCAGCCTCTGGCCCTGCCATCCTGCCTTCGGTCCCTGGGACTTGGCTCCTCTAGGGACCTCACGTAAGTGGATCACTCCCGTGTTTGTCCTTTTGTGTCTGACGTATGTCATGGAGCATCCTGCCCTCAAGGTTCACTCATGTCGTAGCATGTGTCAGAATTTTGTTTTATGCTAAGTTGCTTCAGTCGTGTCCGATTCTTTGCAGCCCCAAGGACAGTAGCCCACCAGGCTCCTCTGTCCATCGGATTCTCCAGGCAAGAATACTGCAGTGGCATAGTTTTCTTCTGCTTGGGATTTGTGGGTCTTCTTGAAAATCAGTTTTCATCAAATTTGCAAAATTTTAGCCTTTTTTTTTTTCAAATATTTTCCATCATACATCCTTTTCAATTTCCTATTTATTATCCCTCTTTATGGTTACACTGATGATGTTTTGTTTTGTTTTTTTTTCCTGCCTCTTTCCTGTGTTTCATTTTAGAAAGTTTCTGGTGCTATGTCTTCAAGAATACTGATCTTGTATCTGCAGCGTCTGACCCACCAAGAACCCACCCAGTGCACGGCTTTCCTCTCGAGGAGACTTGGGTCTTTTTTTACACCATTCATTTTCTCCTCATCTTGTGCATAGCTTCTCTGTGTCACTGAACACATGGGCCATATTTATAACAGACACTTTTAACATCCTTCTATCCTAATTCTACCATCTGGATAGCGTGGATCCACCTGGATCTGTTTCTAATTGATTTTTCTTAACTTCTGGGTTACATTTTCCCACCTGTTTGCATAACGAATAATTTCTGCCTGGTTCCTGGACACTGTGAACGTGGCATGTTAGGGGGTGAGTTTGCTGTCATCCCTCAAATATTGTCAGGCCTCATTAGTGGATGCCATTAACTTACTCAAGAGTTGTTCAACTCTCTCCAGGCTTCCTTCAAGCTTTCTGTCTATGGGTCCTGAGCAAGGCTCACGTCTGGGGAGGAGACTACGGCCTTTGAGGACCCTGCTCGATGCCCTCTGAACTGTGAGGTCTTTCCACCTAGCTGCTGAGTATGCAACTTCACTCACAGTCCATGTGAACTGAGGAAACAGTGATACCCACACCCTTCCAGGTCCCCTGACCTTGGGGGCATCCCCGACACGTGCAATGGTCAACACGGTCTAAGCGCGGGGTGGGGGTTCTCAGCTTCCTAGATCTCCTGTTTCATACACTCCTATTTTCTGCAGCATTTCCCCCACAGATTCCAGCCTCCCTGGAGCCCGGGTCACCAGGCTCCGCCTCCACCACCCTCCCTGTGCTCAGCTGGCAGCTGCAGGGGATGAGCTGAAGGGGGCGCCTCTCCCTCCTGTGGGGTCACTGTCCAGCACTCCTGCCATGCGGTGTTTGATGTTGCAACCTTACATGCTTCTGTTTGGTTTTTCCTGCTGTTCAACGTGGGATGTGAGATCTGGTCCGGGTCACCCCATCATGGCTGGAAGTGGATGTTGGGATCCCACGTTTGCATTCCGTTTCTCGCTCATCCAAGTGGGCACCACTGCACTTGGTTGAGAGGCGCTGACCATATCAGAGGCAGAGGCTGCAGCCGTATAGAACGGTGACGCTCATGACGTCTGGAGAGATGACCAGTGACTCTCCTGCACGCAGGCGGATGGAGGGGTGGTCCAGGCGGGTGACAGCACAGGCAGGAGGGTGCGGTCAGAACCAGCGGCAGGGGGCAGGACCTCCCCACTCACTGTTCCTGCTCGAGAGCATCACTGGCACTCAGGTACTGGCCGGACAGCCTCGTCAGAGCTCTTTCTACCTTCTAGCACAAGCCCCTAGTCAAATGAGTTATTTGCATATTTTCTCTCATCGTCTGGGTTGTCTTTTCACTTTCTTGATGGCATTCTTTGAAGCACAAAGACTTTTAATTTTGATGTTAAAAGCCAGAGAAAAAATCAGATCATGTGCAAAGAAGAGACAGCCTGACAACGGTTTGTTAGCAAACAAAGGATGCCAGAGGCCAGCACACAATGTCGTACTGAAAGGACCCAACAGCCAACCTGGATTCTACAACCGGCAAGCCCATCTCCAGAGCAGCAGGGAAACCCAAACAAAAGAGGGGAAAGCTTGCCACCTCAGAACCTGATGAAAGGCATTTCTAACACATGTACACTTGAACAGGAACAAGTGAGCTCAGATGGAATCTCAGAGATGCAAAAAGAATAAAGAGCAAAGAAAGAGGCAGGTACGTCTACAAATCTAAATAAGACTAATACTGAGGCTACAGCGGCAAAGGCTAGTGGGTTAAAAAAGTTAATAGACAGTAACACTCGGAAGGGGTAGTGGGGTCATCTCAGGTCCTTGGGTTCCACCCAAGAGTAAAGTACAAGTTAGTTTCAGACGTCTGATAAGTAAGAATGTTGTAATTTCTGGAAAACCATCAAAGATGCAGAAAAAGTCTATAACTTCCTGGCGGTAAAGGTAAAAAAAAAAAAAACAACGGATCAATAACCAACTCAAAAAAAAGGAGAAGGAAAGAAAAAAGAAACACCGCACAAATAAAATAGTGAAATACAAGATGGTGGGTTTAAACTCACACCCATCTGTACTTACATTACAATGGCTCTGGTTAAAGAATTCTTAACGGTCAGAATTTTTTAAAAAAGAATATCAAACTTCAACTTAAAATACCATGTTAAAAAAACGACTTTAATTATATTGGGTTGGCCAGAAAGTTTGTTTCGGTTTTTCCGTAAGATGTTAGAGAAAAACCCAAATGAACTTTCTGGCTGACCCAACATGTACGTGTTTACAAGGTACATCTAAGACTTAAAAATAAAAGAACAGAAGGAGTACACAAGGCAAATACTACCCAGAGGCTCAGCCACACGAATCTCAGACCAAGCCGACTTACAGGCAAGACACGCTGGTGGGGACAGACGATCACTCCATATGACACACATGTCAGGCATGAAGAAGATGCCATGATTTTAAACTGTGTCACTCATAACACAGCCCCAGACATACAAAACAAAAACTGATAGAAATGCAAGAATTAGTAGGCAAATCCACGGTGATGACTGAAGATTCTAACAGACCCGCTCTCTGTATTTGATAAAATAGATAAAATAAATGACTGAAGACACAAGAGTTGGCAAAAATATTCTGGAAAGGGCCAAAGAGTAAATATTTTAGATTTTTCAGGGCAAATGGTCTCTATTGAAGCTACTCAACCAAGTCATAGAGCAAAAACAGCCACAGCAATATATAAACCAAGGCTGTGGATGTGATCCCATAAGAATTTATCTCTAGGGACTGCCCTGTAAGTCCAGTAGTTGAGGCTCTGTGCTTCCACTGCAGAGGCCGCAGGCTTGATTCCTGGTAATTAGGGAACCATGATCCCACATGCCATGTGGCATGACCAAAAAATAAAAGTTAAAGCAAAAAAAAAAAGAATTTATTTCTAGAAATAGGTGGCAAGCCAGATTAAGCCTATGGGCTATACTTTAGCCAAGACCTAATATAGGAGGTTTAAACAACATGATTAATAAACCTACCAAAACTAATCTCACCAACCACAGAATACAGTCTTTTCAAAGATGCACAGAGCATTTCTAAAATGTGACCATAATGCTAGCCATAAAACAGGTCTTAACAAATTTCAAAAGACAGGCATCAATCAGAGTATATTCTTTGACCAAAATTTACTGATGCAAAAGAAAAAGGTAACAAAAAAGACACTGGGGAAAATTCTCATACACTTAGACAGCCCATCAACAGAAGAATGGATAAAGAAGATGCGGTGCCAATACACGATGGGATCTCAGCTACAAAAAGGAACAGAACTGTACAACCTGCAGAGACGTGGATAAACCTAGAGACTGTCAGAGTCAAGGAAGTCAGAAAGAGAAAAACATTGTTATCATATCACTTCTGGAATTTAGAAAAATGATACTGATGAACTTTTTTGCAAAGTAGAAATAGAGATGAAGATGCAGAGAATGGTTGCATATGGATGTATGGATACCAAGGAAGGAAAGAGGGCATGGGGTGAATTGGGAGACTGGGATTGATGCACATACACTATTGATATTATGTATAAAACAGATAACTAATGAGAACCTACTGTTAAGCACTGGGAACTCTACTCAGTGCTCTGTGGTGACCTAAATGGGAAGGAAACCCAAAAAAGAGGGGATATATGGAATGAGGTTCGTGACATTGTACAGGAGACAGGGATCAAGACCATCCCCATGGAAAAGAAATGCAAAAAAGCAAAATGGCTGTCTGGGGAGGCCTTACAAATAGCTGTGAAAAGAAGAGAAGCAAAAAGCAAAGGAGAAAAGGAAAAATATAAACATCTGAATGCAGAGTTCCAAAGAATAGCAAGAAGAGATAAGAAAGCGTTCCTCAGCGATCAATGCAGAGAAATAGAGGAAAACAACAGAATGGGAAAGACTAGAGATCTCTTCAAGAAAATCAGAGATACCAAAGGAACATTTCATGCAAAGATGGGCTCAATAAAGGACAGAAATGGTATGGACCTAACAGAAGCAGAAGATATTAAGAAGAGATGGCAAGAATACACAGAAGAACTGTACAAAAAAGATCTTCACAACCCAGATAATCACGATGGTGTGATCACTCACCTAGAGCCAGACATCCTGGAATGTGAAGTCAAGTGGGCCTTAGAAAGCATCACTACGAACAAAACTAGTGGAGGTGATGGAATTCCAGTTGAGCTATTCCACGTCCTGAAAGATGATGCTGTGAAAGTGCTGCACTCAACACGCCAGCAAATTTGGAAAGCTCAGCAGTGGCCACAGGACTGGAAAAGGTCAGTTTTCATTCCAATCCCAAAGGAAGGCAATGCCAAAGAATGCTCAAACTACCGCATGATTGCACTCATCTCACACACTAGTAAAGTATTGCTCAAAATTCTTCAAGCCAGGCTTCAGTAGTACGTGAACCGTGAACTTCCTGATGTTCAAGCTGGTTTTAGAAAAGGCAGAGGAACCAGAGATCAAATTGCTAACATCCGCTGGATCATGGAAAAAGCAAGAGAGTTCCAGAAAAACATCTATTTCTGCTTTATTGACTATGCCAAAGCCTTTGACTGTGTGGATCACAATAAACTGTGGGAAATTCTGAAAGAGATGGGAATACCAGACCACCTGACTTGCCTCTTGAGAAATCTGTATGCAGGTCAGGAAGCAACAGTTAGAACTGGACATGGAACAACAGACTGGTTCCAAATAGGAAAAGGACTTCGTCAAGGCTGTATATTGTCACCCTGTTTATTTAACTTATACGCAGAGTACATCATGAGAAACGCTGGACTGGAAGAAACACAAGCTGGAACCAAGATTGCTGGGAGAAATATCAATAACCTCAGATATGCAGATGACACCACCCTTATGGCAGAAAGTGAAGAGGAACTCAAAAGCCTCTTGATGAAAGTGAAAGTGGAGAGTGAAAAGGCTGGCTTAAAGCTTAACATTCAGAAAACGAAGATCATGGCATCCTGTCCCATCACTTGATGGGAAATAGATGGGGAAACAGTGGAAACAGTGTCAGACTTTATTTTTTTGGGCTCCAAAATCACTACAGATGGTGACTGCAGCCATGAAATTAAAAGACGCTTACTCCTTGGAAGGAAAGTTATGACCAACCTAGATAGCATATTGGAAAGCAGAGACATTACTTTGCCAACAAAGGTCCATCTAGTCAAGGCTATGGTTTTTCCTGTGGTCATGTGTGGATGTGAGAGTTGGACTGTGAAGAAGGCTGAGCGCCGAAGAATTGATGCTTTTGAACTGTGGTGTTGGAGAAGACTCTTGAGAGTCCCTTGGACTCCAAGGAGATCCAACCAGTCCATTCTGAAGGAGATCAGCCCTGGGATTTCTTTGGAAGGAATGATGCTGAAGCTGAAACTCCAGTACTTTGGCCACCTCATGCAAAGAGTTGACTCATTGGAAAAGACTCTGATGCTGGGAGGGATTGGGGGCAGGAGGAGAAGGGGATGACAGAGGATGAGATGGCTGGATGGCATCACTGACTCGATGGACGTGAGTCTCAGTGAACTCCGGGAGTTGGTGTTGGACATGGAGGCCTGGCGTGCTGCGATTCATGGGGTCGCAAAGAGTTGGACACGACTGAGCGACTGATCTGATCTGATAACTGGTTCACTCTGCTGTACAGCAGAAACTAATACAACATTGTAAAGCAACTGTACTCCAACAAAAATTAATTTTAAAAAAGTTATTAATTAAAAAATCAATTAAGATACTATACTAGACAAATCTATTGAATGAAATAGTAGCAAAACATGTCATTTTGCAACTTTAGGCTGCAGCTAAAAGTTCTTAAAGGGATCAAAGGTTAAACTTTGGTGTAGGGGACAAATTTTCAGAAGGCTGAAAACAAATGACATAAAACATTAACATGAACAAAGTAAATTAAGAGGAAGGAAAGAAATAACTTAGCAGAAATTAATGAAATGAAAAACATGCAGAAACCCACAAAAGTGGGTCTCTGAAAGGATTAGTAAAATTGGCTGTGTTTTGGCAAGAGAATCAGGACACAATGAGAGACCGTGTGGACAGCGTCACGACGGAGGGGCAGGCACAAGCAGATGCTGTGGGATTTTTCCAGAGGGAATCAGGAGCCGCTTCCGAGCAGCTCTGGATGTGCAAACACAGCTAATGGGACAGATTCCTAGGAACAGCAACTGACCACCAAATCCTGAAGGAGCTACAGAAAACCGAAAGTGCACCATAATCTTTAAACCCTGAAGCATCAGTCACAAGCCACCCCCGGAACCCTGGACACCAGGGCCCCTGCCTGTGCCCTCACCTGGGGAGACTGCCACCCTCACAGATGCCCGGCACCCCCGGGCAGGCCTAGTTGGAGCCTTCTCAAATTGGCTTGTGTGAGAAACTGGCAGCCACAAGTGGAGAAGACATTTAACTGAAAGCGTTTACTCGAGAACCAAGTGTGAACTGAGAGGCAACCTGAGCGCACTGCAGACAGAGCGGGCTGTGCGTGAGCGTGGTGTCCGGACACTGGAAGCTTCTGCCTGGGTCTGAGCCCCACCCCATGGGGCCCCTCTGCGGGGGTGCCGGGGGACACTGTCCAGACCCCGGTCCTGCTTCCACGCCCAGAACCGGGTCAGGACAAATCCTTGATCTGAAGACCAGAGCTCCCATTCCAACAAGGTCTCTGGGGCTGAAGGTTATGTTTGTGAAGGCACCACAGAGCATCATTGTTACCCAATTGTTAAGGGGCACAGGGGAGCCGGGGGAGGGACAAAAGAGTCAAAACGTACAACAAGCAGCCGCTGCCAATCCAGGCCAGGCCAGCACTCAAGGTCAGCCCTGGATGCCCCAGAGCTCAGCCCAGGCACAGGTATGTGTGTGTCACATACACACACACACACACAGCAATAAATGAAACTGCTGAGACAAGGAGATGATCCCTTCTGAGCCCACTAGAGTCCCTGAGAACAAAGCAGGACAGGCCCAGTTCACCCAAAACCAGAAACTGAACCCATGGCACAGATAGCTCAGTTGGTAAAGAATCCGCCTGCAATGCAGGAAACCCCGGTTTGATTCCGGGTCGGGAAGATCCGCCGGGGAAGGGATAGGCTACCCACTCCAGTATTCTTGGGCTTCCCTTGTGGCTCAGAGACTGAACTCGTGGCATAAACAGTTGGGGTCCCTGCAGAGCCCCTGCTTGGTCTCCCCAAGACTCACAAACACAGCTTCGTGCTCTGAGGAGCAGCCTCGGAGCCACACAAGGATGGATGGGCAAGGTGCCCTGCCCGCTCTGGGTGCACAGCGGGCAGTTGCCTCCCTGGGGCAGGCCGCCAGCACCTCTGATGCCCTCGGGGGTGCTTTAGAGGGAAACAAAGCTCCTTGTGACGTGCTGAGCCATGAAAAGATCCGGCACCGGGGTGAGGGGGGTTGTCAAGTTGGCACGGAAGCCAGCACTTCTGAGATGGACAGACCGGCACCCAGGCTGGCCACAGGCTGGTGGGCAGCAGCCTCTCCCATGTTCCAGAAAAGGGCCGAACACAGCAGGATGTGGCTTCTGCAGAAACAGGACCCACCAGCCTCTTGCTTGGCATCTGAGGGGCAGAGGGGAGAAGCATCGGGTGAGAGATGGTTGGGACCCTTGTCAGCCACCCAAGGACGCGTGCGCCGCTTTGGGGATGAGCTGGCATGGGGCTCAGCTGTGTCCATCTCTGTACCCCCTGCACGGCTCGTGGCCCTGGGCCTCTTGTTCACATGCTGTCATCCCTGGCAGCCCCGCCGGGACTCACCATCACCCCTTCATGAGGCATCACTGCTCTGACACACGTGGTACCTCACGTGTGACACCACTTGACAAACTGTCTTCACACGTGATATTTTCCAACCCTCATGAGCCCCTGGGGCGCAATGAGGAGAAGAGGGCCACGCCTAAGAAGTGTGAAGTCACCGGCTGGGGCCACTTAAGCCTGTGGCCCATCCCACACCTCCACGGGGAAAATCAGTCTACCTGCCACCAATCTGCATTGTGTGTGTGCGTGTTTGTGTGTTAGCTGCTCAGTCATGTCCAACTCTTTGCGACCCCATGAACTGTTCCCTCCAGGCTCCTCTGCCCATGGGATTCTCCAGGCAAGAATACTGGAGTAGGTTGCTATTCCCTTCTCCAGGGGATCTTCCTGACCCAGGGACTGAACCTGGGTCTCCTGCACTGCAGGCAGATTCTTTACTGTCTGAGCCACCAGGGAAGCCCCGACTCGCACTGTGGACACACAGGGGACAGTGTGGGTTATGATGCTACCGAGGTTCATCGTAGAGCAGGGACAAAGCCTCTGCTTGCTGGATTTCAAAACCAGAAATAAAGTGGAAACAAAAGACTACCAGGCACCCAGAATGGTGTTATTCTCTCCATCATCACGGGTGGGTGTGGAGACAGGTGTGGTCTCTTCACGGTAAGTCTGCTATGTGGGTCTGCAGTGTTGGGACGGGCAGGATGCGCTCAGCGAGCCACTCAGGGGAGTGTGGTGCCCACAGGACTCACCACAGGGAACGGAAAAAGCTCCAGGGCTGGCTGCTGACCTCACTGTCCACACCACAGGGCCAAGTGCAGCCCTGCGGTCTCTACCCAGGGACGGGGCAGGCAGATGTAAAGGTCAGCAGTGGGACGTGAAGTGAGGAAAGCAGCCCATAAAGACAGTCTGCACGATGTGGTGTGTGTGCTTGTGTATGTGTCTGTGTGTGTGTGCACGCGTGTGAGCCTCTGAGTGCGTGCATGTGCATCCTAGCTGGGTCTCGGGCTGGGGAAGGTGTCCTGGCACACTGACAGCTGGAGGATGAGCAAGAACCCACCAGGCAAAGGTCCAGGGTGCAGCCTCGGGGGAGAAGCCGAGCCCGGGTGTTGAGGGGCAGTGAGGACCAAGCAGAGGGGATGGCGTCCTCTGAGCGTCACCACCGTCAGCAGCGGCTGGAGCGGGCAAGGACGGGAACAGAACTGGGCTCACTGAGACAGAACCTCAATGGCCACAGGGAAGGGATCTGATGGGAGCGGGACTGGAGGCGGTCTTAGGTGAGGCAGGGGGCCATGAGAAACATGGAGGAGGGGGTCGCGGGTGGGGCAGGGCCTGGCCTGGACACGTCACCCCAAGAGGCATGTTCATGGGTAAGGGAGAAACGGACAGGAGAGGACTGCTCAGGTCGGGGTGCCTGGTCCGGGGACGCACCAGCAGGGGACCCTGTGGGCCCAGGGTTTAGGAAGCAGAGCCGAGAGGACAGTGAGCTGGGGTCACGGCCTCACAGGCAATTAAAACACAAGGGGGTCTTGGAGGCCCACAGTGGACATGAACTCGGGCAGACCCCGCACCATCAGACAACAACATTCCAAGTGCCTGACGGTCTTTCCATTCATGTTTAATTTCTATTAATAGCTTTGAAATCTGACCTGTAAGATGTACTAACCCCCTTTAAAAAATCATGCTCTTTCACATTTACTGGTATATACCACGCAATGCAGACGTATGGCAGTTTTCAGCTACCAAAAACGTTGTCTGGATGATCTGCCTGTTCTAAAACAACAGATACCACCTCCATCACATGGACAACAGAGAAGTCAATGGGAAGTTAAGTTCATTGAGGACAAAATCAGAGTCACGTTTTGCAACTGTGTCCCAAACTGAATAAAGAGCTTAACAGAGATGTGTAGGGAGCGAGGGCCTCCGACGTTCTGCATCCTGGACACTGGTCTTGTCCCTGGCGAGGCAGTCCTAGGCCAGGACAAAACCCCCCAGGTTAGCTGAGTCCCCCAGGGCTACTCACACCATAGCATTCCTTAACTCCCACAATTGCTTTCTTCACCAGGATTTGTGTAGGTTTACCTTGGCAATCTCTTCAAGCTCTGAGTTCTGTTTAGGGGATCAAGTTTGTCAATGACACCTTCAGAAGTCCCCTCTTATGAGTCCAGGAAATAAACCTATAATGGTTTATTTCTAGATCAGCCCCACTCCTGGGCTCCTGGGAGAAGCAGAGCCCCTCCAGGGAGACAAAGTCTCCTGAACACAAGATCACAGCCCAGGGTACAAAGCACATGAGAACTGGGCTTCAGGGAGTGAGAGGCAGCAGAGCAAAATGCTCAAGAAATTTAGACTTCGGTATTATTTTGTGTGTTTTTATTATGTTGGCATTATTCTTTGCAGTATATAAAATAAGTAGGGCTTCCCAGGTGGCACTAGTCAAAAAGAATCTGCCTGCAATGCAGGAGACCTGGGTTTGATCCCTGGGTCAGGAAGATTCCCTGAAGGAGGAAATGGCAACCCACTCCAGTATTCCTGCCTGGGAAATCCCATGGACAGAAGAGCCTGGTGGGCCCGTGAAGAGTTGCATGAAGCTGAGCACACATATAAAATAAGTATGCTTAGAGATAAGAGAAGAACTTGGAACACGTGCAAAGAAAAGAGCACCAAGCAAGAGAAGAGGCAGGTTTGGAGAGAACTACCGAGGACATTTAAGAACGAGAAACAGGGACTTCCCTGGTGGTCCAGTGGGTGAGACCGAAAAGACCCTGATGCTGGGAGGAGTTGGGGGCAGGAGGAGGAGGGGACGACAGAGAATGAGATGGCTGGATGGCATTACTGACTCAATGGACGTGAGTTTGAGTGAACTCCAGGAAATGGTGATGGACACAGAGGCCTGGCGTGCTGCGATTCATGGGGTCGCAAAGAGTCAGACACGACTGAGCTACTGAACTGAACTGAACTGAACTGAACTCCTGATGCAGGGGGCCTGGATTCGATCCCTGGTCGGGGAACTAGATCCCACTTGCTGCAACTAAAGATCCCACATGCCGCAGCTAAGACCCGGTGCAACCAAATAAATCGATGAATAAAGATAAAATATTTTTTTTAAAGGAATGAAAATTAGGATCACTGAAATGAAGAGCTTAATGTGCAGGTTAAGTAGCAGATAAGACAGAGATGAAGATACAGCTGGAAAACGAGAGTGGAAAGTGGAGGAATTCACCAAGAACATGGTGATAAAAAAAAAAAAAAAGACTAAAAGACAAACATGAGCAAGAGTATGAGACTTGGAAAATGGTGTGACAAAGTCAGGCATAAGGTAAATTGAAGCAAAAGTCAACAGAAGAATGGCTGAAATTTTTCCAGAATTCCCGAGAGACACAAAACTTTATCCTCAGGAAGCACACTGACTCCAAAGCAGGATAAATAAGAAGAAACCCACTCTAGAGATGCCACCATGAAAACAGAGAACGCTGGATGTAAAAGGGACCACAAACACAGTGGAGAGGGAACATCGCTCACACAGGAAGGGCAGAGGGACCACCAGATGGCCCCTGGAGACAGTACGAGGTGACATGATAGTCCACGTCTGTGCCCTCTGCCCACAAGCCTTCCCAGCTGAAATCAATAATAAATGTATAAGCTAAAATCCCCATGCACTTAGAAAATAAAAGTACCTTCCATATCACTCATGGGTCACAGAAGAGTAAACAGATATTTAAATGCTCAAAAAAGAAGACGGTGGCAGAGGATGAGATGGTTGATAGCATTCCTGATTCAATGGACATGAACTTGGGCAAATTCCAGGACATAGTGAGGAACAGGGAGGCCTTACATGCTGCAGTCCATGGGGTCACAAAGAGTCAGACATGATTTAGCAACTGGACAACAAAAATGCTCAAGATCTGAACAATAATACTAAAGTGAAGTTGCTCAGTCGTGGCCGACTCTTTGCGACCCCATGGACTGTAGCCAACTAGGCTCCTCTGTCCGTGGAATTTTCCAGGCAAGAGTACTGGAGTGGGTTGCCATTTCCTTCCAGGGGATCTTCCAGACCCAGGGATCGAACCCAGGCCTTCTGCATTGCAGGCAGATGCTTTACCATCTGAGCCACCAGGGAAGCCAAACAATGATACTGCTACACTCCAAAATATACCAGACACAGGACTATAGAACCAGGAAGAAACGTTTAACTTTAAATTCTTATGAAAGAAATAAAGCTTGAAAATTAAGAAACTATGCTTACAAAAATAACAAGGAAGTTAAGCTTTCAACTCAATAACCTGTAAAGAGATCACCAGGAAAAAAACCCAGAAAGAGTAGAAATAAATGATGACAATGGGAGGATAAATTAACGACAGGAGAACCAAAAATGTGATGGACATGCGAGTTGGCTGAGAGTCGGCTCTTTGTGAGCAGCAAGGAAACAGATAAACCTCTGCTGAGATAAATTGAGAAAAAAGAAAAACAAAAACAATTCTAGGAATGAAAGGTGGAGCTTAATGTCAGATACCATGGAGATTAAAAAATTAAGAAAATATTAAGACCTTTTTACCAAGAAATTGACAATGTTATTGATGTGGATCCTAGGGTAGAGAGGTCTAAGATGGCTCCAAGGTTCACACCTTTGAGTGTGGGCTGGACCTAGTGACTGGCTTTCAAGAAAAGTAGTGGAAGGTGGCCTCCAAGATGGGGTTTACAGCACTGAGTCTTAGACTAGCTGGCTCACACTCTCTCCCCCTCTTGCTCTGATGGACAAACTGCCAGGATGGACAGAACAACTGGCAAAGACCTGAATCCTGTTGACAGTGTGAATGTACCTGAAGAAGGACCCTTGCCCTGTCTTGCCTTTAGATAAGACTGCAGCCTCTGTGACACCCGGTCACAGCCCATGAGAGACCTGGGCCTGAGGAGCCAGCTCCGCTGAGCCTGGATTCCTGGACCACAGACACGGTGAGATGGAAAGTGTTGTTGAGAGCCAGGAAGTGTTGGGGTCACTTGTTACATAGCAACAATGCAGGTCACTCCTTAGAAAAATAACACCAAATCTTATTTTAAAAAGACCTAGAAAAGCTGAACAGATCAGTAGCTAGTAAAAGAATCAATCAAAATGTAAAAATCTGTCCACACAAAAGCCAGGCCCAGGACAAGAAACACATCACCTCAATCTCACATGGGAGGTAACACCGCCCACTTAGATAATGAGATGAGTGTAACCCGGCCCCAAACCCATTGGGACAGTGCAAGAGAGGACAGTTACAAGCCATGCACACTTCTAGACAAAGGTGCAACAAATTCTAAACAAAATCTCAACACACCAAGTACGGTAACGCAGTAAAATACGTCATGGTTGAGATGGGGTATTTCCTGAAAAGCAGGAAAATCTACTCATGTTCTTTTACCACATTAACGGATAAAAGGAGAAAATTTTATATGATCAGCTCAACACACACGGAAAAAGTCTTTGATAAAGCAACATCTTCAGTCAAATATTCACGACATCTATCTGGAGAAAACCATAATTTAAAAAGATACAAGCCCCTCAGTGTTCACAGCAGCACTGTCCACAAGAGCCAGGACATGGAAGCAACCTAAATATTCATCAACAGACGAGCAGATAAAGAAGACGGTACATGTACACAGTGCAGCAGTACTCAGCCATAAAAAGAAGGAAATAAGGCCATTTGCAGCCACATGGATGGACCTAGAGACTGTCATACTTAGCGTAGTCAGAGAGAGACAAATACTATGGGATAGCGCCTGCATGTGGAATCTTAAAAAATGGTACAAACGAACTTATTTACAAAACAGAAATAGAGTTACAGATGTAGAAAACATATGGTTACCAGGGGGGAAAGGGATAAATTGGAAGATTAGAATTTACATATATCAACTATTACATATATCAATAAAATAGATAACTAATAACACCTACTATATAGCACAGGGAACTCTACTCAATGTTCTGTAATGCCCTATATGGGAAAAGACTTTTAAAGTGTGGAACTGTGTGCATGCATAACTGATTCACTCTGCCTACACCGGAAACTAACACAGCACTGTGAATCAACTGCACTCCAAAAGAAATTTTAAGAAGAAAGCAAGGGAAAAAGGTATATATGGTTCCTATTTTTCAGAAAGAAGCCAATTATTTGTATAAACAAGACAACTCTTTTAACTGGAAAAGGGGGGAGTCTACAGAAAAATAAGCATTCTCTCTTTTATTTTTTGTGACTTGTTTTAAATGGGTAAGGTAATCTGAGGAGATATAGTAATACATTGTAACTCCTCCCAGCTACACTATCCCACCCTTGTAAGAAGTAACCACTTACCCCTTGAGTCTCTTCCCAGTATGTCCTCATTCCAACAGGACAAGAAACCTGGGAAGGGGGTCTTACCACCACTCCCCACTCCATATGACTTGCCCTAAACCCCACGCTCTCCCCAGCAATGCCCCGGGACACAGCACACATGCTGCTGGGGCCATCCTGCCCACGTGGGACCACACACCAAGTGCACCTAGATGTGGAAGCTGCTCTGCAGACATGGCCGTGCTTCTGTAACACCCCCCAGCTCACACTCACACAGCGCACCTTGGCTCACATCTGCACCCACACCTGGCCCAGGCACTCTCTTTACATTTTGGCCACCCCAGTGGAGCAGGCCAGCATCTAACCACGCTGTTATTTTTGCATCTCCCTGATAACCAGTGAAGGTGAGCCTTGAATCTCTTCACCTCTTTATTTCCTTCCATCTGCTAGCTCCTTTGTTCCCAGGAGGAGCAACAGGAAGATTCAGAACTAAGCAGCCTCCATATTTGTACCAACACCAAACGGGAAAACTGAGCAGATTCCCTGAAAACCAAGAATAATGACCAAAACGCCGCATCACACTTGCATGCAGTACAGTCCTGACAGCCCTGGCCCAGGCAGCAAAACAGGACGGGACAATGCTAAAGGTGTAAGGAAGAAACAAGCACTTTCTGTCCATGCAGAAAATCCCCCAACGCTGCAAATAATTTATAAGAAAAAGAGATTGGCAAGGTGCCTGGATAGCAATCAATATCCAAAATCAACTCCCTTTCTGCTCAACACCAACAAGAGTTAGAATTTTTTTAAGTAAAAAAATAAAATGTGAAAACACCACTTATAAAAGTAACAAAAATAAGGACACCTGGGAATAAATTTAACCACAAAGTATAAGATAGTGTGCAGAATAGTACGTAGAGAGCCCTAGTAAAAGCCATGTAAGAAGACTGACATTAATGGAAACACATCACCTCTATGGCAGGAAGACTTCATACCATAGAGATGAAATCCACCCCCCAGCTGATCTACAGAATTGGTGCAGTTTTGATCTAAATCCTTGACAAAGTTTTTCAGGAAACTTGACACACTGCTTTTAACACATACACAGGAAAACAAAGAGCAAGATCAGCCAGGTGCTCTAGAAACCCCGGGTGGCAGGGGTAGTGGGGTGCATGCCCAGAAAGTAAGAGGGTCAGGTTGAGGGGCCACCCATGCACACACATCGACCAGAGCGACAGAGAACCCAGCGGAGGGACCTGGACATGTGACTGCAGTGGCCCCACCAGTCAGCAGGGAAAGAGGGCCACCCGGCGGAGGCTGGAATCAGGACAACTGTACTCCGCATGGGGACAGAGCCCCTACCTGTCACCACCCAGAAGCCACTCCCGAGGGACGGAGGGCTTCAGCGTGGAAAGCAAACAGTCCAACTTCTATAAGAAAACACAGGAGAACACACAAGTGACTCCAGGACTTCTCAACTGCATTCGAAAAGCTGAAAAGGTGGATAAACTCTACATTACATCAAGAATTTCTATTCGTCAAAAAAAAGTAAAAAGACCAGACCCAGCTAAGCAAGACGCCTGAAGCACACATTAGGACAAGATTATTATCCTCAATGCACAAGGAAATACCTCATACAGAACCATATGCAAGGAATACATAAGGAAAACCTATCGCCCAACAGGAAAATGGGTGAAGGAATTCACAGAGGAGGAAAGGCATCTAGCAGTAAGTGCAGGGGGAGGCTCAACTCCATCTGCCAGGAAACAAATCCAGGCCACCACCAGTCACATTCTGTATCCAACCTATTGGCAAAACTTTCAAAAAATACTTATTTGGCACATGGGATCTTTAGTCGGGGCATGCAGGATCTAGTTCCTTGACGAGGGATGGAAACAGGTTCCCTGCATTGGGAGCGCTGTCTTAGCCACTGGACCACCAGGGAAGTCCCTCCACTTGCAAAACTGAATGACATCACCAGGTGCCGAAGAGCAGGTGGGTCCACTGAACACCCTGTGGGTGGCTATGCAGTCGGAGTCTCTCCTGCTGCTGCTGCTAAGTCACTTCAGTCGTGTCCGACTCTGTGCGACCTCATGGAGAGCAGCCCATGAGGCTCCTCAGTCCCTGGGATTCTCCAGGCAAGAACACTGGAGTGGGTTGCCATTTCCTTCTCCAATGCATGAAAGTGAAAAGTGAAAGTGAAGTTGCTGAGTCTTGTCCAACTCTTAGCGACCCCATGGACTGCGTCCCACCAAGCTCCTCCATCCATGGGATTTTCCAGGCAAGAGTGCTGGAGTGGGGTGCCATTGCCTTCTCCACGGAGTCTCTCCTATCTCTCTGCAAACAGCCCAGTGTAGGCATCACTGCCCAGACTTCCCCGCCCAGCGGTCCCCTTCAGAGAATGCTAGAGGGCTGCATGGCTCCACACGTGTAATTAAGACGTGTGGACACAGAACATTCTATCAAAGTATAGAGCAAGATTATACTTGGGGATCATAGCTCAGTTGGTAAAGAATCCACCTGCAAAGCAGGAGACCCCAGTTCGATTCCTGGGTCGGGAAGATGTGCTGGAGAAGGGATAGGCTACCCACTCCAGTATTCTTGGGCTGCCCTTGTGGCTCAGCTGGTAAAGAATCTGCCTGCAGCGTGGGAGACCTGGGTTCGATTCCTAGCTTGGAAAGATCCCCTGGAGAAGGCAAAGGCTACCCACTCCAGGATTCTGGCCTGGAGAATTCCATGGACTGTATAGTCCATGGGGTTGCAAAGAGTCGGACACAACTGAGCGACTTTCACTTTCAACACTTCCATAGAGCAAGATGAGGAGCGCCTTCCACTAAATGCATTTGGTATCAGTAAACATTACGTTTTGCAGACTTCATCTTTACATGGACCTTGGGAGGGCCTCCTACAGGCACCCAGAGACACACAGAGCTCCTTTGTTTCCTGACACCTCTCTGGGTACCAGCTTCTCCTTCCCTCCACCCATCCTCACGGACCCCAACCCTGTTTACAGCAGCCATGCTTGAGATAGGAAAGACAGTTCATCTGGACATGAGATCCTGGGGTTTTGTTATTCATCTTTTTGTTTGTTTGCTTCTCTTGCATGCATTTTGTCCTCATTTAATTGGCTCACTGACTTTATTTTGAAAATTACACAAATATTTTAGACAAGAGGTTGTAAAAATAGTGGCCCACAGTCTAAATTCAGGCAGGAACATTTTCCATTTGCCTGCACAGCTTGTTAAAAATAAATAATTGTATATAAGGATCTAGGTTTCTGGCTGATTTCAGCAGCCAAAGAGCTAGTGACTTGGGTACCATAGCTGCATGGCATGTCTGCTGGGGGTCCGTGGCTGAGGGTCAGAGGCTAGGGGTCACTGGGTGGAGGTCAGTGGGGTCAGTGGCTGGGGGTCAGGCAAAACACATCTGAGAGAAGAAGCGTACAGTCATCATTCATGTTTGCTTGGCCACCCTGGCCTAGCACTTGTCCCATCTGTGTTTAGAATTTTCACATATAGCTTTTTTACCAAAATAGAAACATTTATATCTGATAACAGGCTTCCCTGGTGGCTCAGATGGTAAAGAATCAGCCTGTAATGCAGGAGACTTGGGTTCGATCCCTGGGTTGGGAAGATGCCCTGAAGGAGGGCATGGCAACCCACTCCAGTATTCTTACCTGGAGATTCCCCATGGACAGAGGAGCCTGGAGGGCCACAGTCCACGGGGTTGCAAAGAGTCAGACACGACTGAGCGACTAAGCACAGCACATACCCAATAACTCATTAAAATTTAAAGAAGAAAAATGCCAGGTACAGAGCACTTGGAGCTCCAGTAAAACACCCTGCTGCCTTGGAGCTTGGAACCGAACCACAGGCCACCGATGCACTTTCTACCAAATGTTCTAGAGCTTGAGTAACAGTAGTAAGTGCCCACTTTAGGAAACTGAACACACTGCCCCGTGCTCACACATGTGTGCTCTGGCGTTTGTCATCTATCTGCAAGCGTTTGCTTCCTCTCATCGCTGGACACTCTCTTTTTGTATCAGTTCACCACAGCAGTCATGTGTGGATGTGAGAGCTGGACCATAAAGAAGGCTGAGCACCGAAGAATTGATGCTTTTGAACTGTGGTGCTGGAGAAGACTCTTGAGAGTCCCTTGGACTGCAAGGAGATCAAACCAGATCAAACTAAAGGAATTCATTCCTGAATATTCATTAGAAGGACTGATGCTGGAGCTGAGGGCTCCAATACTTTGGCCACCTCATTCAAAGAGCCAACTCATTGGAAAAGACCCTGATGCTGGGAAAGATCGAAGGCAGGAGGAGAAAGGGATGACAGAGGGTGAGATGGTTGAACGGCATTACTGACTCTATAGACATAAGTTTGGGCAAACTCCTAGAGACGGTGTAGGACAGGGGGCCTGGTGTGCTGCAGTTTATGGGGTCATAAAGAGTTGGACACAATTTAGCTGCTGAACAACATCAACACTACTTATAGTAAAGGAGCCAAAATAAAAGCCCAAGGGAACCCAACAGACTACAGGGCTTTTCCTAAAACTAAACCAAAACTTTGCCCAGGCCAAGGGATCATTCTTACTGTCCTTCTACTTCTGTGGAGTCCAAGTCACTAAACTTTGTCTCTGAGGCTGCGATGGCACTTTGACACACAGAAGGCCCTCAAAAGAGACCCTGCTTCCCAGGCTACAGGGGAGTGGTGCCTGCCATTCCTGGCTGCAAGACGCAGGGTGGGGCTGAGGACCCCAGGCTGACCTTCTCAGAGCTGCGTCTGAGGCCCGTCCTCCCAGTCCTCTGCCCTTTCTCCCACCCCACCCCACACAGGCCAGGTGCAGGATCACCCCTCCTCCCCTCCCTACAGCTTCCACAGCAGCCCCCCACAAACCTCCTGCACTTCCCATCTTGGCATCCTCCTTTCACGGAACCTGGACAGGTGAAGTCTTCATCCAACAATCTGATTTGTGTTAGTCTGACGAAAATCGCTGCTAGAGAATCGTATTTTGCAAGGTATACCATCAATTACTTTCTCTCTGAACCTAAGGATTAGATTACGTGTATCTTCCTAAGAAAAGGTGCATTCATTCATTCATTCATTCACTCAACCAATCATTCCAGTTAGCCTGGAATAACAGTCTAATTAGAAACCAAAGTATGAAAAGCATTAACACAATCATTGACACATTCTCCACATTGAGAGTCGATACCCATGGGCTCAAAGGCCACTCCCCTACGCCGGGGGTGCACCCATGGGGCTCACAGGCCTCAGGAGAGCAGAACCGGTAAAGGTGTTCCTGCTGCAGCTTTTACTGCTGCTCCCAGTAGAACTCACTACTAACCTTCTTGCTGCTGACTTCATTCCCCGCCCACTTTCAGAAAGGAACCGAGGAGCCACATCAATGATGCATGGCCTCCCTGGGCCACCTGGGGACAGGCCTCTCGGCTGCTGGTGGGCGGCTCCCACTATGAGCACCCAGCTCAGTTTTTAGTCCTGTGTGACGCCAAGTTCTCCTGACTGGGAGAAGACTTCTGCCTGTCACAGTATCAAAGGACACATTTCTTTCAATTTGCTAACACCAGCATCTACAATGTATCCTATCCATGACCTTCTAGCTGCGCTTGGGAAAAGATGTGGCCAATTAAAGCACAGCGTCCACGGCCACAGGCCCCAGCCCTGCAGCGGGAACTTGGGCCAACTTTCCCCACGGATCTGCTCCTCCATCTCCAAAAAGACACATAGGAACTGCCGCCAGATTATCTGTGTTTCAGTTTCTGGCACTTTGGTCGACACAGATAATCAGGGCATGGTGAATTCTTCTAAATAACTAAATAAGAGTCTGTACGAGGTTGAACCAGTACTGGGTTTGCCTAAAATCCAGCATTTTGAAATGAGCAATTTAGGGCTTCTTAGGTGGCTCAGAGGTGAAGAATCCACCGGCAATGCAAGAGACATGGGTTCGGTCACTGGGTCAGAAAGATCCCCTGGAGAAGGAACTGTCACCCCACTCCAGTATTCCTGCCTGGAAAATCCTATAGACAGAGGAGCCTGGCAGGCTACATACAGTCCATGGGGTCACAAAGAGTCAGCATGACTGAGCAACTAAACAACAACGGCAACAATTTAGGATTACTTTTAATTATTAGGAAGTGGTTTCAGAAACAACAGACCAAGTCCAAGTCATTTCAACTTTACAACATGAAGCAACTTATTTAAAACCTCAAGCATTCCTTGGTTAACCAAAGTAAAATCTATGAACCTTCCAAGCAATCGTTTTAAGAAATTCAGTCCAACCTTACTGTAACTGTACATTTATCGATGAGAAGATCAAGTAAAGATTCCATGTCACACAGTACAAATCATTAAGAAAGGAATAGATACATGCAGCCAATTGCATCCAGTGCTCTGCTCTATAAATATTAATCAACCACAACTTGTAACAGTGAGATATTAGAGTTTTTGATGAGGCCCAAGAGAGGAGAGAAAAAGACAGAAGCAGAAGCCACTACTTTTGCCCCAGGTGGACTCTGACGGAGTCAGGGCCTCAGTGCTGAGAGCAGGGGTTGGGGTACTAACCTCTGCTGAAGCTGATCTCTGAGTCTGCTCCACTGGGTCAGGCCGAAGGCCGGTGGAAGGTGTGTGGTTTGGAGTCAAATGTGATTGGACACATCAGCAACACCCTCCCCACTCCAGAAAACCCCGTAAATTCAACTCTTCTCAAACACAGTTTCTGCTTTTCATTTTCCCTGTTTATAGGGATTTCAACATTTCCCTCCCATCTCTGATTTGACTAGAGATAAAAGTGTTCACAGATGTTTAGCAGACTGATAAGGCTGACAAGACGGGAGTCCAAGGATCTCAGTTCAGATTCTGGTCATGCCGATCTGTGACCCACCCTTCAGGAGGTAACGGAAGCTCTGGCTTTTCCCAGACCGCTCTTCTCCAAGGCTGAAGTGCAATTCAGGGGTGTCACGTGTAAAGGCCTGATCCTACATATCAGGAGCCACGCTAGCAAACAAGGGAAGCAGAAGTAAAAACGGACAGACCAGGGCCTTCCCTGCTGGTCTGGTGGTTAAAATCTGCCTTGCAACACAGGGGACTCTGCTTCGATGGCTGGTCAGGGTGCTAAGACCCCGCATGCCGGGGAGCAACGTAGTCCACGTGTCACAACCAAGATCCAATGCAGTCAGAGCTTATATAAATGGATGAATAGTTTTTAAAAATCACTTTGGTGGATACACTTCTTCTAACTTCCAAAATAAACTACATTCAGTTTGCTTCCCTGGCCCTGGCACCCAGACTTGTGACAGACACACAGAGAGTCAGCTGGCCCTCCCAGGCAGCGCAGAGTCCTTGCCGGAGGTGGCTCCTAGAGCCCACACCCTGGCAACTCAAGTGTCCCCTGGGCCTCTTCCTTCACCTCCTGCCACTTTCCCTGCTCCCGCACTTTCTCCGGGCCACACTGCTCAGCCTCAAACCTCTGGACAGAGGTGCCTGGGCAGGGCCCAGCACAGCCAGTCTGTATGCGCATGGAACATGGAGGCACCTGTCCCCCACAAGGCCACGAGGGCCAAGGGGCCCTAAGCACGCTGAATCTCAGTCACGCTTGCATTGTGGATGTCAGCCACATGGTGTGTATGAACCTCAATCACAGGTCCTCTTTTTTTATACAATGTAATCAAGAAGGTTCCCTCAGGGCTGAGAAAAGGATACAGAAGTGAGTTGTAACAGGACAACTCTGAAACTTGGAGGGAGAGGAGAAGTGGAGTCAGGATGGCCTAGAAAAGGGGAAATAACCCAATTAGAAAAAGTTCCGAGTCTCCCTGAGACCCCCAGGAAGCTTTTCAACAGCAGAGGAAGTTGATTTCCAGCCTGGGGATGACCACAAGCAGCCTGTAGGGCTGTCACTTAGACCCCTGGGGTCCCCTGGCCTCTCCCACTGATCACAGCCGCCACACACCACCCGCGATCTGGGGTCTCCGTGATTCCACCCTTAATATGGGTGTCAGTTCTCATTCTAGTCAGTCACAAGGCCAACAGCCCACTGTCATTTTTCCTTCTCATAAGATCAAATTTCCTACAGAAAGGAACCTAACTGCTCCAGTATTCTCTAAGACAAGGTTTTATATTGTGCCTAAAAAAAAAGTCTGGGGAGCCATTTATAAAATCATTTTCCCTATTTTACCCAACTTCTTTCAAAAGTTGAAAGAAAGGAAGAAAGAAGAGAGAAGAAGGAGAGACAGAGAGGACCTGCTCATTATTTGCAGGCAGCTTCATCTGCTAGTCATCCTCCCTTCCTGAGACCCTGGGAGGGCAGCACCAGGCGTCCCTGGGCCCTCTGGCCGGCCCTGGGGGTGAAGGTGGTTTTCCTCCCAAACGGCTCTTGGATCATTGACCGGCCCCATCACCTGACTGGAACCGTGGAAATTCACAGTCGGCCTTTGGTCCAAACGCCAAAGTCAAATCGGAACGCTCAGCCCCACCACAGCCTGCGGTCCCACCTGCAGCCCTCCCCTCCGGGCAGAGCAAAAAGTGAAACTAACCCGTGGCCGCAGCGCGCAGGGTCGGGGGCGCGCGCGGGGTCCCCGTTGTCAGCTCCCCGAAACCCGGCGGGGGCGCGTGGCGTCCACCTGGAGCAGAGGGGCCCAAGGAAGTCCGCGGGGCGAGGGGCAGGGGTGTCGTTCCCTCGCCCAGCCCGGCTGCCCGCCCCTCCTAGGGCGCCCCGGCCCCAGCCGCGCGCCCGGCTGCAGCGCCCCAGGCCGGCCGGCGAGGACCGGGACAGGCTTGGGCCTGGCCGGTCGAGGCCCCGGAGGCTGGGAGGGAACCCACGGCCCGCCGTCCCCAGTCCCGGTCCTCCCGTCCTCCCGCAGGCCCCGCGCCCGGCGGAGCGCAGCCGGCCTGCTGCGCCGCGGGGCCCGGGTGGGGGCGATCTGGGGAGGCAAGGGGGGCCGATCTCGGGCGGCGGGGAGGGGGCCGACCTCGGGGACGCGCCGCTCACCTGCAGCCGCAGCCACCTGCTCCTCGCGCGCGTGGCCCCGGCGTCGCCTCCGCTCCGGGCCGCTCGGTCGCTGCGCTCCGGCCCTGGGCGCGCCCGGCCCTGCGTCGGGCCTCAGCGAGTGCGGCGCCCGCCGCCCCCGGCCCCCATCCCGCCCCGCCCGGCCCGCCGCCCTCCGCCCTCGGCCGCGCCGCCCCGCCACTTCCTGTGCGCGGCGATCCCACAGTTCCGCCGGCGCGCGGGGCGGCGGGGACACGCGGGGGGGAAGGGGGACACGCGGGGAGGGGACATGGGACCTGCGGAGGGGACACAGGGCGGAGACCGGCCAGGGGGCCGCGGGAGTACTCGGGAGAGCGGGGAGGGAATACGAGGGGGGAGGGGAGCGGGGACACGCAGGGGAACACGGGGAGGTAAGCCAAGGGGACAGGGAGGTACCAGGGGACAGCGGGCGGAACACGGGACGCAGAGGGAGACAGGGCGACATGGGGTTGGCGGCCTGGCCGGGCGCCGGCTGTGAAGGGACGGCCGGGGTCCAGTAACGGACGCGGCTGGAGGACCGGGCTGTCTTGGGGCGGCGGAGCACGTGGGTGCGGAACCAGCGAGGTGGGTGGAGGGCGGGGACCCGTGGGGGGCACACAGGGCATGCGTGCGGGGTGGGCCTCGGGTCAGGGGGGCCTGCACGGTGGGGGCGGGGCACACGGGGTCGGGAAGACAGTACCACGGACCGTGCTGACCGCGTGGACGCCCCCTCCCCCCAGGGGCCCGGCCGGGGCTCGGGGGTGTTACCAAGAATTAAATCCCCCCGCGCCCCTCTCCCCCGTCCAAGGTTACCGCCGTGCGGGGCGGGTCACGGTGGCTGCAGTGGGAAACGTCCTGGGAACCACGGTTCCCATTGGATTCAGACCGAAGTGGAGCCCCTTTGACTTATTTACAGTTGGCTCCCGGCTGGCAACGTTGTATCCTTGTATCCGCTTTTGACAATGGAGGAAGCTTCCCCGAATGGGGGTGGGGTTTGCCAGGGGGGGCCTCAGACCGGCCTTGCTAGCCCAACCCCTCCCCTGTGGTCACTGACACTGTCCTCTCCTGAGCAGTTGGACAGGGCTGCCTGCGTCCCCTCAGGCACCTGGCCCAAGGGAGCGGCCAGGCTGCACAGAGGGAGAGGGTCATTACCACTGTGTCCTCCCCGCTCCATACCTCCGTGTGGCCTGCCCTCTGCTTGAGTCCCTGCTTCCAAGGTGGACCTCCTGAGCTTGGAGGAGCTTCATTTGAAAACTGCTTACAATACTAGGTGCTGTTGCTGTCTGCTGTGCCTTATTTTAAGCCTCCTCAAATTATTTCAGAAAACACCAACTAAAATAAAATAAACAGACCTGCACCTGTTCTACTCACAGTCCCTTATCCTTGAAAAAGGAGATATGTTTGCAATGTTCATGCGAATTTAATACCTGTGAAGCCTGGGTCCTTCACTGCCACCTGGACACGACAGTTGAAGCTCCACAGGCACCTGAAGGTGTGTGTCCAGGAGGTTGTGACACAGCATATATTTACAAAAAAAATAAAAATAAACTTGAAACAACCAACAAGACACCTCATTAAAAAAAAAAAAAACCTCTGAAATGTTCATTTAGCAATATTTTTCTTCTAAAACATTAAAACTGTAACTGATTCTATACGTGCTGATAGTACATAATCTCTGAGATTTAGGCAAAATCCAGAGCATTGAGTATCTGACCATCCCTTTTCTGTATCAAAAGCAATGGATGAATATACACATCCAGAAAACTTCTGGAAGGATAAACAGACTGTCGTTGGCTGTGCTGCAGTGAACTAGGTAGTAAAGTTTAAATATATCATACCCACACACTTTATAATTACTTTTTAAAAACTGAATAAAATGTACCTCATCATTTGGACATTTGTGCATATGTGTGCTAAGTTGCTTCAGTCTGGGGCAACCGTATGGACCGTAGCTTGCCAGGCTCTGCTGTTCATGGTATTCTCCAGGCAAGAATACTTGAGTGGGTTGCCATGCCCTCCTCCAGGGGATCTTCCCAACCCAGGGCTCAAAGCCATATCTCTTATGTCCCCTGCATTGGTAGGCAGGTTCTTTACCACTAGGGCCACCTGGGAAGCCCTTAGACATTTAATGCCCCCTTAATAGTTACTCTGAGATTTTAGATCAACTCAAAACACTGTATTTGTCTCAACAGCATAAATTGTCAGCAATCTAATCTATATTCAGTGGGAATCTATGATCACGGAGACCCCAGCTGAGCAGAAATTTGCCTCTGGAAAAGCTCGGCTGAACACATGAACAGAGCAAACATACAAAAGGAACTTGAAAGTGAGCGTAGCAGACCTGAGCTCCTCTCGTGTCACCAGGAGATGTGGTCACCACGAGGGTTTACTGAGAGCTGTTATTTCACCTCCTTATCACAACAAGGCCACTGTTATCGTCCCATTTTACAGTTGCAAAACTGAGGCCCAGCAAAGCTGCACAGCTTTTCCACAGGTGCACAGCTAGCTGCAGAGCCAGCAGCCTGGCTCCAGGCCCCAACCCACCCACAGGGATAGAGCTTCTCAAGAGCGCAGTAAGGATGCTCTCTTGCTAGGAAAGAAACTCAGGTCCCCAGCCTACTGAATTAAAATGGGGAAAGGATAAGTCTCACCTAGAATATTATTTGACACAGGTATGTAGCAAGAGGGGGGTGGATTTTTGCCATGAATAAGCCAAAAGAAAGTGGGGGCTGAGCACTGAAAATGGGTATGAGCCAGGCTCTAGGAGAAGGCCTGTCCTGGTCATTATCTGCTCTAATTCTTAGAACGGACTTGCTGGCATACCATGTCACAGAAAAGGAAACTAGAGCCTGAGAGGTGATCCCAAATCAAATGGCAGACAGCTGCTCACCCCAGGCCCAGAAGGGATCTTTCCAGCTCTGAGACAGTCTCATCAGGACTGTTCCTGTCAAGCCCAGCTCAGGAGCTGGGAGCAAAGGTGATGGGCCAGGCAGGTCCGGAGATGGGCGATACTGCCTGACAGGTGTCTCCAAAAGTAGCTGGACAAACAGCCGCGGAACTGAGAGCCGAGGTCTGGACTCTTAGTATTCTTTCTCTGTAAAACCAGGAGATCCACACCTGGACTTCCATGATCCCAAGAGTGTGCCAGGAGAGCCACAAGCCCTGGGGCTAATTCAAGCACTTTTGAAAGTCTGTAAGGCAAAGGACTTCCCTGGTGGTTCAGTGGCTAAGACTCAGAGGTCTCAACGCAGGGGGCCTGGGTTCAATTCCTGGTCGGGGAACTAGATCCCACATGCCACAACTCAGATCCAGTGCAGCTGAATAAATAAAGAAAATTAAATGTAAATAATAAAAAATAGTGTTTGGGCTTCCCTGGTGGCTCAGTGGTAAAGAATCTGCCTGCCAGTGCAGAAGACACAGGTTCGATCCCTGGTGTAGGAAGATCTCACCTGCCACGGAGCAACTAAGCCCATGTGCCACAACCACTGAACTTGTGCCCTAGAGGCCACGTGCCCCAACTATTGAGCCCATGTGCCATAACTACTGAAACCTGCACGCCCTACAGTGCATACTCTGCAATGAGAAACCACCACAGTATCCTGAGCACTGCAACTAAGAGCAGCCCCTGCTCGCTGCAACTAGAGAAACGTCTGAAGCAACGAAGACCCAGCACAGTCAAAAATAAATACATAATTTATTTTTTAAATAAAGAGTGTTGACAAGTGGGGAACGCAATGCAGAGGGGCTCCAGGGAGAAACCTGGCCTGATCAGCCCACAAGTCAAAGTCAAGGTCACAAGAGTGGTGAAGCCAGTGCCCAGCCCAGGACAGACCTCAGGCAAACCTCCAGCATACAGGGAAGCTGGCTGCAGTGGTGAAGCCCCAGGGTTGAATCTGGTCTCACCTTGTACTAGCTACTCAGCCAAGCGGGGCCAACTGGCTGCTGTATGTGGTCATTCTGTCCTGGGGACTGAGGCTCTTGTCCTGAGGACTTGAGCACAGGACCTGCTGAGATGCCTGCCATGGACTGTCATGGGCATCCTTGTAGCAAGTCCCATGGGAGAGTCAGGGCACCAGACAGAGGGCAGCTGGGCCAGAGAGTCAGTGGGAGCAGCCGGGGTGCTGGGGCAGGTCTGCCGGTAGCCAGACACCCCAAACAGGCCATCCAAGCCTCAGTCAGCAGCTCTGAGGTCTGAGGCTCCATCCCTCAGACCTCAGGTATTTTCACAGGCATTACAACGGCCCCCAAGCCTCTTGCGCCCTAACCCTTCTCTGTGTTCTGCTCGGAGGCCCTACCCGATACATAGACCTTGCCTGCACATTTTGCTTAGAAGTGCTTCGTACCTGGGGCACCCTCAGGGCCTGCACTCCAGCTCTGCAGACTGATTGGGGGGTGGGGGAGCCATCTGGCTGATACAGAACTTGGCCTGGACTTTACGTGAGCTGGAATACCTGTTTATGGCCTTTCCAACCTGCCTTACACCTGCCTTAATCATTAAAGAAAATAACGCATTACCTAGAAGAAAGAATGTCCACTTTGAAGATGGGGATAAAAGCTGATCCTCATTTGAAGATAAGGTTCCCGTTCAGTTGCCAAAGCTGTGCTGACTTGCTCTATGTATGCTACTGTGTTTCCTTTGAAACCTTGAAGGAGTATATTCCTGGATGAGGGATTGAACCCTTGTCTCCTGCATTGGCAGGCAGATTCTTTACCACTAAGCCATCCCTGTCATGTTTGATGTGTGTTCTCTGTTCTTACAAAATCTAATGCTGCCAAAGACTGTGCTTTTATATATATATATATATATATATATATTTATTTATTTAGGCACACAGGATCTCTTTGTTGCAGCATATGGCATCTAGTTCCCTGATCAGGGATTTAACCCAGGACCCTTGTGTTGGGAGCACAGAATCTTAGCCACTGGACCACCATGAAGTCCTGAAGCTATGCTTTCTTCCTTGGTGGAGGTTACACTCCCAGGCTAGAATTCTTGACTTGAATTAAACCCTCTTCCATTCTTATTATAAACTGCTTATTTTTGTGTAGCTATCATTTATTTTTATTATGTTTTAATTTTACTGAACTATATCTGATTTACAATATTATGTTTTTTTCAGGTATACAGCAAAGTAATTCAGATACACACACACACATAAGAATATCTATATGCTTTTCAAGATTCTTTCCCATTATAGCTTATTACAAGATATTGAGCAGAGTTCACTGTGCTATACAGGAAATCCTGATTGCTTATCCATTTTATATATTTAGTGTATTTGTGTTAATCCCATGCTCCTAATTTATCCCTCCCCCTCTTTTCCCCTTCAGTAATAAGTTCGTTTTCCATGCCTGTGAGTCTGTTTCTGTATTGTATACAGATTCATTTGTATTATTTTTAGATTTTACGTAAAAGTGATATCATATATTTGTCTTATTCTGTCTGACTTTGCTTAGTGTGATAATCTCTAGGCCCATCCATGTTGCTGGAAATGACATTACTTCATTCTTTTTTATGGCTGAGTAATATTCCATTGGGTATATACACTACATCTTCTTTATCCATTCATCTGTTGATGGGCACTTAGGTTGCTTCTGTGTCTTGGCTATTGTAAATAGTGCTTCTATGAACATTGGGTTGCATATATCTTTTCGAATTTTCATTTTCTCTGGATATATGCCCAGGAGCGGGATTGCAGGATCAAATGGTAGCTCTGTTTTTAGTTTTTAAGGAACCTCTGCCTGATCTCCATAGTGGCTGCACAGTTTTCATTCCCACCAAGAGCGCGGGAGGGTTGCATTTTCTCCACACCCTCTCCAGCATTTGTTGTTTGTAGACATTTTGATGATGGCCGTTCTGACCTGTGTGAGGTGGTACCTCACTGCAGTTTTGATTTGCATTTCTCTAATAATTAGTGATGTAGATGTGCCTATTGGCCACACAGATTATTGATTTTTTTTTTTGAGACCAAGACAAAGTGGACGTCCTGTGCGCACTCACGTCCTCCTGACCTACAGCCACGGGCCTCCAGATCCACACAGAGCTGGGGGCTCCTTGTGAAGGTGGGAGCTGCTGCCTTGGGCAGGCTTGTCCACACAGTGGGTGGGCAGGGCCTCTCCAAGGAAGGTCAGTCTGCCCTTCACACCCACCCTTACCCAGATACACACCCTCAATCAAAAATTCTCATTTTTTTTCTTTGCATCAAATTGTTTTCCAATTTGTTCTCTGAGGTTTTGTTTTGTTTTGTTTTTAAAGTTCACGCTGTTTCTATAAATTCACCTGTTCAGATTGGGTGTTTCTAACATACACAGGGAAACTAACTCATCTCACAGGCCCAGTATGCCACCTGATTCCTGAGAAGTGAGGGAATGAGCCACTTGAGTAATGTTTTGAGTGGGTTCAAGGAAATGCTTCCAGAAAAAGCCATCCACTGTCTTAGTATAAGGGGAAGGGAACCTGGAGGGGTTTGGGGGGGGGGGTGGAATGCCTTCTGCACAGAGGTTTAGGCACAGAAGTAAGATCATGGCATGACGTGACTGGAAACAAAACAGTCTAAAAACCCAGATATTCAGAATAACCAAAGAGTTGTTTCTGGAAATAAGAAGAGAGGCGTGGATAGTGCCCTGGGCCCCAGGAAAGGAGCTGGTCTCTGCAGCATCCAGCGCATTGAGGACAAGCTCAGGATCGCTTCCTGGAAACGCATGGGAGGAAGTGCCCTTTTGGCTGACTTGTTAACGTCATCGGTCACGACATCTCAGCAAAAAATAAGCGCAGGGACTTCCCTGGGGTCCAGTGGCTAAGACCTCCCCTTCCAACTCAGGGGGTGTGGGTTAGATCCCTGAGGAGGAAGTTAAGATCTACATACATCGAGGCCAAAAAACAAAACATAAAACAAAAGCTATATTGTAGCAAATTCAATAAATAATTTGAAGATGGTCCACATCCCGCCCTGGGAACTGAGTAGTTGCAAAATCCATCAGTTTATGTTCTTTGGCTTCAGGGATGGGAGGCTTTAGGTAGTGGGGGGCGGGGTGGGGGGCACTGAGTCCTCAGGTGCCCTGCCCTGTAAAATGGAGTGGCCTCTGTCAGAACCGGTGGGGAGGGGTGTGGTGGTCCCTGGAGGACCCTGAGTCTGCTGTCACAGGGATGGCTCAGCTGGGGGCCAGGGCCCAGCTCCAGCCACCATCTGGGCCTGGTCTGCGCGAACAGCTGCGAACCTGCTTCGCGCTTGGGCAGCTGTGCAGCAGGCCCTCTCCGGAGACCTCAAGACGGGGGTCCATGGGGAAAAGCGCTCTGTTCACTTCACATCTCGCCTGGGTTTGCTAGCGCTGCAGCGACACACCACAGCCTCGGTGGCGCAAACGACAAAAATGTGTCTTCTCGGGATTCCGTAAATGAGAGGCTGGCGGTCAGGTGTGGGCAGGCCAGTTCTTCCCGAGGCCTGTCTCCTTGTCATGTGGATGGCTGTTTCCACCCCGTGTCCCCACGTGGTCGTCCCTCCATGCGTGTCTGTGTCCTCCTCTCCTGTCCGCATGGGACCCCTGTCATACTGGATAAGGCTCACCCTCGTGATCTCTTTGTACCCGAATGACCCCTTCAGAGACCCCAGAACGTCACATTCAGCATGTGTTGAAAACATGCCTTCAGTGTATGAATTTGGGTGTGACATAGCCCCCTCAAACACTCAGTCCAAAATGTAAATGTCTTCTCTTGCTTTATTTTTATTTTCTGCATAAACATGTATCACTTATGTAATGCAGAAAGGCATTTAAAAGTAACCCATGTCTTACCTGATCAGAGATGCTGAGAGGAGATAAGCTGGACCTGGAGCTGGTGTTGTGAAAGCAGAAGCGGCTCTCCAGGAGAAACAGAGATGCTTGCAGCCGGATCAGGTCTTGCATCCGCTCCATCATGGCCTCCCCACGGTCCACTGCAGCCAGACTCAGCTGGGGCCGCTACTCTCTGGGGAACAGAATCCGGAGAGAGTTCGGAATCTGGAAGGAAAGAGAAGACAGGAACATGAGTAAAGATAGTTTGAGTCCAAGGGCATTACTCTGATCCTCTCCAGGGATCACTCTCCACAGCAGGAGTCCTGGCCCCTCCGGCCCAGCTAGTCAGAGTCAGGGCTGAGAGGAATCAGAGCTGTGTCATGATAGCAACGATGATGCTGATGGCAGGCCTCGCGTGCAGCACTGTGCTATGTGCTCGCCCTTTGTCCCCAGCATCACTATGAGGCAGGGACTATCTTTCTCTGTTTTCATGTGAGAAAGGTGAGGCACAGAGCGGCTGAGTAACTTGCCTGAGGTCACACAGCTGCTAGTGTTGAAACCAGGTCCCCTTGGCTGGAGAGCTTGTTTGCTCAACCCCTGGTGGATAATTTGAATGAAAGGAGAAGGGACAGAGCTTCCAACCCTTGACAGAAAAACACCCCCTAGTTAGAGCTGGCCAGCCACTTGCTGATCACGGAGACTTCAGGCAGAGAAGCGGAGGGGACAGGAATAGAAGCCCCAGCCGTTGGGGGGTGGGGGGTCAGCCTGGATGTCTCAACGGCCCTCTCAGCCCCACAGCTCCAGACAGAGCTGGTGCCTGGTCGGCAAGCAGGATGCCTGTGGGGATGGGGTGCGAATGTGTCACCCCCGTCTCTCCCAGGCACAGGTCTCTGCCCTTCCCCCCGTGCCAGAAGCCCCATTTCATAGCTGGGAGTGTTTGACCTCTGGGGGAACACAGGGTTGGAGTGGTCATGAGGGTGAAAAACACTGGGAGCATCCTGTGTTCTCACTGCCCAGAAACCCCAACAAATAGCAGCCCTACCCTGCCCAGGCTGTCTGCAGAGGCAGACCCTCTGGAGACCAGCAGTCCCCAGGCGTGGATGACTGTCACACTGAACGCCAACCCAGTCAGGGCCACGTCGACACCAGCTGAGAGTCCAGCCATCTCTCAGCAAGCTCCGCGGTCCTTTGTTCTACGGCCTGTGGCGGGGCCGGGAGCGGAGTGCAGGTGGCCTTTACGAAGATTAGGTCTGGAGTGTAAGACCCCCTGTGGCCCAGCTGCCTGCACTCACCAAATGCCTGTGCATCTGCCGGCTCCCCCAGACCAGGGAACACAGAGCCTGCCCACGAGGTACGACTCCTGCCCCCAGGGCGGGTACCCTTATCCCACACTCTGATCCTTGCCTGGGCGCCCTGGTGGGTCTTTGCCTGGTGGCTGCCTCTGCCCCCTCCCCCTTCCATCCACCCCAGCACGTGATGGCTTTGCCCTACTCTGTGGCTGGTATTCACCAAGTGAAGCCAATACTCACAGCCAGGCTGGCGTACCCTGCTAGTGTCAGGCCAGCCAGTGGCACCCTGACCACCTGCCTCGCTAGGCCTATTCCCCGGGACACTGGACCAGGGTCCACGCCTCCAGCCACTGGAGCCAAGCGTCTGCCATCTATTGCCACTCCCCAGGGTCCCTGTTGCCCTGTCTCTATCAGACACAAGAGCCATGCTGAGCCACCTTTCCTCAAAAGTGACCCTCAGCTCCCTGGCCCACCTACCCACCTTGGGAACTGGCTGCACTGCCCTGCTTAGCACTGCCGTGGCCCCGTTGTGGCCCTTGGCACCAAAAGCTCCTGTAAGGTTCAGCTCCTCCATGACCTCACGACCTTAAACCTGGGTTGCTCTTGAGATCTGCTTTGGCAGCAGGACTACAGCAAAGGCATGCAAGGGAACTGTCTGTAAACAATGCCACTGAGCTAAAACTTGAAGAGGCTAAAATAAAATTAATGTTATGTGTGTTTTACCACAACTGAAAAGGGATAAAATTTTTTAAAGTGGCTTTAAGAGGACCTGCTCGTGCGGCTGTCTGTCTTGCTTCTCTTGGCATCTCTGTGGTCTCATCACATCAACGGCTAACCTGTGGGTGCTGAGGCGCATGCAGCCAAGTCACTCCCATCCCCCCAGGCGACCACCAGCCAACCACCAGTCACGAGGCCACTGACCATCAGCTGGCTTCAGATGCTGGTGAAACTCAGCCAAAACCAGCAGGAGAACCGCCCAGCTGAGCCTAGACTAACTGCCAACCCACAGAATCATGGGCTAAAAAATGGTTAAGCCGTGAGATTTTGTGGTAGTTTGTTACACGGCTTTGGCTAATCGATAACCAGCCTATCACCCTATTTCTACTAGCTCACACCAGAGAGGTCTCAGCACACTCTCCTTCCAAAATCAATGGAGAAGATATAACTACTGCTTATGTTTCCTTGTTACTTTACAGCTGTGATGAGCTGATGTATTTCAAAGAGTTCTAAGCATCTGAGCTCCCATGATGTTGATCTAAAAGGACATGAAAACCAGTGGGGTTCATTTATCTTAACTCCACCAGGAGGCTGCCTGAGTCCTCACTTTGAGGGTTGCAATTTTATGGAAGATAATGTAAGAAACACCCAACTGGGCTAGATTTTCAGAACTCACGGAACTAAATGACCATAACTCCCTTATAGCAGTGTACCAGTGAGAACAACATGGGGAATCGGGGTGGGGTTTCTAGTTCCTATAAAAGTAGCTGGGCCCCAGACTCCCTGCCAGCCCACACTGCCTCTGCCCCCACCTGCGGGAGACAGAATCCTGCCTGCACAGCCCCCGCTCGGTGAGATGGATGGAGCACTCCCTCAGTGGTCGTGTGCTGGCTACCCAGCACTGAGCCAGGAATTGTAAGAGGTAAGCTCAACCTGCTTTCTGCCCCATGGAGGGTACCGTCCCATCCAGGACACATGCACCATCCATCCGCACAGGGAGTGTGAAGAAGGGGGCACAGAGAAGTCACAGAGCAGGGCAGGGAGAGGTGGACACCATCCACAGCACAGAGAAGGTCTTGTCTTGTTGGGAAGGTGGCCTGTAAGAGGGCTGCGAAGCATGGCTGGAAATAAGCCAGAACCAAAGGGTGGCCAACTCAGGGCCTCTCCATCCACCACCCCGGCCCCAGCTGTCTGGCCCCCCTTACCCATGCACACCGCCCCCCCACCACACACACACACACACACACACACATGCCGCTTTCACAGTGGGGACCAGGGACATCCAAGGAACCAGAGCCCCAGACTGCGTCCAGGTGGGATCCTCCCACCACACTGATGCTCACACCACCAGCAACAGCTGCTGTTCCCGGAGCTGCTGAGACTGTGCCGGGTCCTGGGAGCCGGGCCAGCCTTGCCCTGCCTGCATCACGTCCATCTTCATGAGACTATGAGGACCATATCACTAATCCCATTTCCCAGGTGAGAGAAGTTTAAGACCAGCAGAGGCTGACAGCAGGCTCCTGTCCTTACAGCTAAAGAACTGGGTGTGAAGCTTCACATGGAGTCAACACTCAGATGAAGAAGGAAGTAGAAGAAACATTGTCCCCCTGAGTCCAGCCCCTTTGAGAGTTTGGAACTGAAACCTGTGGCCTCATTTTTGTTTTCTGATTTTTTTTAAGATTGGAGGATAATTGTTTTACAATATTGTAATGGTTTCTGCCATACATCAACCTGAATCAGCCACAGGTATACATGTGTCCCCCACATCCTGAACCCCCCTCCCTTCTTCCCGCATTCCAGCCCTCTAGGTGGCCACAGGGCCATAATTTCAAAAGACGCGTGTACCCCAGTGCTCATTGCAGCACTTTTTACAATAGCTAGGACATGGAGACCACCTGGGTGTCCACTGACAGATGAATGGACACAGAGATTGTGGTACATACACACAATGGAATATTACTCAGCCATAAAAAAGCATGTTTGAGTGAGTCCTAGTGGAGTGACTGAACCTAGAGCTGATTATACAGAGTGAAGTAAGTCAGAAAGAGGAAGACAATATTGTATATTAACATATATGTGGAATCTACAAAGATGGCACTGATGAGCCTCATTTTTAAAATTATTATTTATAATTTTATTAAATTATAAATTTAAAACATATGTTATGTATCACACAACTTGCCCCATTTCAAATGTGTAACTCAGGGGTTTTTTAATAAACCTCCCGAGGCAGGTGACCTTCACAAGCAAGGTGTGTAACTGTCCCCTCACCCTGGGAGCGTCCTTCTTGCCCACTGATTATCGACCACGTTGGTCCCCCTCAGCCACCGCTGCCCAGGCAACCTCTCACCCACTTTCCGGCTCCATAGATTTGCCTATTCCGGATGTTTCATACAAATCTCAGCCTCCGTTTTGCATCTGAAATCTCAGGCTCAGCTCTGAGCCGGGGACACGTCCATCCCCTTCGTTCCTGGGAAGGGGGCATGTCTGCAGGAGGGGACTTGCCCCCACCTGCTGGGCCAGCCCCATAGGAATGAAAGAGAGGCAGGGCTGCCACCTGCTTCCCACGTGGCTCACGTGATCCTCTCGGGCTTCAGGAGCTCGGCCTGAGTCCCACGGCCATCATGGCCTGAGCCAGCCTCCCCTGGCAGGCAGGGCTCCATGCCTGGACCACACAGCACTCGACCCCTGGAGCCTGGGATGGAGGAGGCCAGGCGCCTCCCCTGAGAAGGACCCACGACGGAGCGTGGCTCCAGGAACCACCCACAGACCACAGGGCCACCCTACGTCTCCCACCACGTGGGCACTACAGTCAGAGCCAGGTTCAAATGTAAAAGTGCTGCTCACAAGGAAGCGCGTCGTAGAGCTTTGATCTGCTTGAACTTTATCCACAGATAGGCTCTCACTGGGCTAATCACTTCTCCCCAAGACACAGCGATGTGTTTTCTGCCACAGAGGACATGGGCAGATAGGGCATGGCCCACGAGGACGGCCGGGCAGCCCAGCTAGAAGCAGGTCTGAGTTAAATGCACCCCTTGGGTCTGCTTCAGATCCATCACAGGACACTTCCCTCCAGAGTGTCGTCCCCCATTTCCCCCATCCCCTCTTGCGGCTGTCGCTCCCGCCTGGTCCTGTAATGGTCATGGGGCCTCCTGTAGCTTCCATTTCAGCACGTTAGTGTCCTCTGCTGCTGGGTTCATCTTCACAAGGTGAAGGCTGGTTCCCTCCACTCACAAAAGCCCTCAGTGGCCCCTGGCCTGTGGGATTAGAGGTGAGCATGGCCAGCCCAGCCCAGATTGGGGACAAGAGGAAACAGGGACACAGGCATACAGAGGGATGACCGTGTCAGGACACAGAGAGGGGATGGCCATTCATGCAGCCAGGAGAGAGGCTTCAAGGGGAACAACCCTGCAACCCCTGGATCTCACACTTCCAGCCTCCAGACTATGAGACAAGAAGTGTTAACTGTCTTAGTCTCCAGCCTGTGGTCCTTGGCCAGGCAGCCCGCTTCCCCACCCTCCCTGTCCCCAGCCTGGCAGGCAGCCCGCTGCCCCTCACTGTGGTCAGTGGGCCATGCCCTCGGCCTGCCCCCTCACTTCTCTGCTGAGCATCCACAGTGGACTGAACCCTGCACAGGGGCTGAGCAGGTAAGGCCAGAACCCCAGTACAGGGTAGGGAGAGGGACAGGCCCAGGTCTGCCTTCCCGGATCCTCGTTCTGTGACCTGAATGCTATGTGCTTAGTCGCTCAGTTGTGTCTGACTCTGCGATACTTTGGACTGTAGCCCACCAGGCTCCTCTGTCCATGGGATTTCCCAGGCAATAATACTGGAGTGGGTTGCCATTTCCTGCTCCAGGGGATCTTCCTGACGCAGGGATCAAACCAGAGTCCTGCATCGCAGGTCAGCCCCAAATGCCCCCAGCAGCTGAGCGCAGCCCTTTCCTGTTCATGGACCCAGCGCCAATGGTCCAGGCTGAAGACTGGGGTCTTGTTACCATTCGCTGGGGTATTGGGCTGATTACTTCTACTTTATACACACTTTTATGTACTTGTTGCAGAGAACTGCAAATTAATAGGTTAATAGAGAAAATAAAACTGCTGAAGGAATGTCTAAAATATTCGAGGACTATTTTGAAGCAATTTAGAAGCAATCTTCTCACAGAAATGTAAATGTTAATTATAAATAATTATGATCTATTTACTAAGATAATCAACACTATTATACTGGTCTGAGCTTCTCTTGGCATCTGGAAAAAGAACATGGCACTCTCCAGCCACCTGGCCAAGGGGTGAGCCGGCCTCAAACTCAGACAGACTTCTTCCCGCCCCTCCCAGCTACCTCTGCCCTCTGTCCTCTCCTCCCTCCTGGCTCCAGGGAGAACTAACTTTCACCACCTCTGAAATGTGCTCCCAAGAGCTTGAACAACCTGTTTCTGCCCTGTCTGGACCAGTTTCTTGGGTTTGCATCCTGACTTGGTAACTTACAGCTCTGTGACCTTAGGCTGTTTCTTAAACTCTCTGCACCTTAGTGTTCTCATTTCACATGGGGATAATAAAAGTACCAGCCTTGTAGGAACATTGTGAAGATTAGAAAACATCAGGCAATAGGGCCTTGCCCAATGCCTGGCAAGGGGTAAGCTCTGCACAAAATTAGCTGTGTGGACCAGGCTCAGGGTGGGGCTGATGGCCGTATCTGCCCTTCCCACCTCCATTCATTGTGGAAAGTTCATGGGTCACTTTTTAAATATTTATTTATTTCTTTATTTCTGGCCACACTGGGTCTTCGTTGCCATGTGGGCTTTTCTCTAGTTGTGACAAGGGAGGGGCGATTCTCGGTTGTGGTGCTTGGGCTTCTCATTGCAGCGGCTTCTCTTGTTGTGGAGCAGAGACTCGAGGCACATGGGCTTCAGTAGTGTCAGCCATGGACCCAGTGGTTGAAGCCTGCAGGCCCTAGAGCACGGGTTCAGAAGTTGTGGTACACCGGCTTGGTTGCTCTGCAGCATGTGGGACTGTCCCAGATCAAGGATCAAACCCATGTCCCCTGCATTGGCAGACAGATTCTTAACCCCTGAGCCACCAGGGAAGCCCCCAGAGATTATTTTTATGATTTGAATAATTTGTGCATTGATCATTCTAAAAAGGTGGACCCCAGACCCCAGCCCCGACAGCTAGACCGGGGCACTGAGCAAGTCTCTGACATGGTCCCAGCCCCACTGAAGCAGAGACTCTGGGGTGGGACCTTGCCATCTGTGTTCCAACAAGCCTTGCAGGGAATCTAGTGCAAGCCTAAGTTCTGAGAGCTGCTGCTATTAAGGCTGTATATTCAAAAGTAAATAGAAATGAATTCAGTAACCTAGGTCACACAAGAAAACAGAAATGTTTGTCCTTTCTCTTCCTATACTAAACATGATGATTTCTATATTATCACAGATACCCACACTCAGCCTCACTCTGAGCCCGAGCCCCCATCCCAGGGTACATGTCCTGCGGTGGCCCTCTCCGAGTTCCCTGGACAGGGCCCAGAGACAGCAGAAGGTTACTCTCACAGTCTGCACGCTGGAGTCTCAGGTCAAGGTGTCAGCAGAGTTGGCCCCCTCTGGAGTTTCTGGGGAAGGACCTGTCCCAAGCTCTCTTAGCTTCTGGAGGTTGCTGGCAATTCTTGGGGCTCCTTGGCTTGTCTTTGTGTGCACTCCTATCTCTGTCCAAATTCCCCTCTTTTATAAAGACGCCAGTCATGTTGGATCAGAGTCGCCTACCCCGGCCTGGCCTCACATTAACTCCTTACATCTGCAATGACCCTATTTCCAAAGGTCACCTTGTGAGATACTGGGAGTCAGAACTTTAGCATGTGAGTTGTTGAAGGACACAGTTCAGCCAATAACTCCCAGTAGAACCCACCTTTCAGACTGGTGTTGAGATGGAGACCACACACAGGTGTCTATTATTTTACGAGCGAGTTTCCAGGATTCTGATTTGCAGGAGGGATCAGAGGCTGCTCATCTAGACTTTCTGCCCCTGGAGCTGAATATGAGGAGCTGCCTGTTGAGAAAGGGCTTTGCTCCTGGGTCTGGGGCCCGAGCTGGGCTTGATGCCCCCTAGGCCCTGCGCAGGTACACCACCTGAGAGCGACCTGAGCTGCATGCGCACCTAGTTCTCCTGTGAGGAGGGAACAGCTCACCTGCCCTGCGGGCTGTTCCCTGAGTCAGAGCTGATCTGCCCCAGCTTCTTGCCTCAGAGCTTCACGTGGGTGTCGCCTGTGGAGGTGTTTGTCTCGTTTTGTTACAGAATCCAATGTGGAAATGGTGTTTGTTTTACAGAACTTACAACGCAAACGACTTACAAATGGCTTTTAACTAAATAAAATGACAGATCTCTGCTAGATACCTGCTCTCACAAGCATCCTTGTGTTTAAAGTGATTAAAGCCGCTTGTGAAACCAGAGAAGGACTCAATACAGAGAGGTTGCGGTGCAAATTTTCTCTACAGCTGCACCACACTCAGGCTGGATAAAGCGAAGAGGCCCCCTCTCACCTCCGTGTGTGTGTGTCTGTGTGTGTGTGCATGGGGGGGGCGTGCATGTGTGTGTGTGTGCATGCATATGTGTGTGTGTGTGCACCAGGGCATCTGTGGACATGAGCTGCTGAAAGGACAGCATCTGGAGGGAGTGAGGGCTCATGTCCTAGGGTGACCGGCCCGATGCCCCTTCAAGGTCAGAGCAGCTCAGATATCCTGGGGCCATGGTGGGGTCAAGGTCCTCTGGTCTCACCTAAGCCCCAAGGGGAGTTGAGTTGAGTGTTGCACATGTGGTCTATGTCAGGAAGGAAGAGGCCAGGGTTCCAGGCTCACGGGGGAGACAGTAAGTAAACCCCTTCCCCTGTCCAGGGCCAGGGTGCCCCCTCCACTAGGGTGCGGCTCCTGGCAGAGGCCCGCTTGTCTCAGCCCCAGGTGGACACTTCCTCCCCTCCCACACTGGCAGTCCACCTGTGCCCTCAGACCCCCCATCTCTGCAGTCCCCAGCCAATTTGGGGTGACATGGGCCCAAAGCACGCTCCCCTCAAGGCCGAGGAGAGTTTCCTGACAAAACACCTGTGACCCAGCTTGGTGCTGGGGGTCAGGACCCACCCCTCCCTCCGTGTAGACAAAGGGCTTGTCCCCTCCGCTAGACTCAGCCATACAGCACCAGCCTGCAAGATAGCAGAAGTAGGGGCCCTGAGTCTGCAGGGTCCAGGCCCGCTGAGGATGGAGAAGGTCGCCAACCAGGGGCCCAGTGGAGCCTAGCTGGCAAGGCAGGAAGGAGGCCTCTGCAGGTGGGTTCTTTTGGACATGAGTCCAAGTCCACACCGCCAGTTGCCTGTTTCCTTGGCTGTCTCCAGTTCAGCCTCTTCCGACTCTGGTGTCCTTGAGGTAACAGGACGGGCTTGAAGGATAAGCCCATCAGGTGCTTCAACATTCCCAGGAATGTTCAGGGCCCAGGGACAGCTCAGGAAATGCCAGAAAAGCCTTTCCCTTGAGGCTGATCACCTGAGGTCTGAATCTCCTGGGGCGGCTGCAGCAAATACCGGTAGCTGGGGCTTAGGGTCATTCTGCCCAGTTCCGGGACCAAAGTTTGGAGCCACTGTGTCACAGGGCTGAAATCCACCAGGGGCCCTCCAAGTGCAGGGGCTCCGGGCATCCCGTGGCTCATGGCTGCATTGCTCCCAGGCTCACCTGCATCGTCACGTGGCCTCCCCCTGGGTCCACATCTTCTCACAACCCTTTAAGGAGGTTCATCTTGGATCAGGGCCCACCCTGCCCCCGCCCCTCATCTTAGCTAACATGCCTGCAATGGCCCAGTTTCCAAATAAGGCCACAGGCATGGGGACAGGGGTCAGGACCCACCTTCTCAGGCCCACAGTTCAACCTTCAGCACCTGACAAGTGGTACATGCCTCACCACATGAGCCTCACTGCAGGCCTAGGCTTCCAGGGCCTCCAGGGCACATCTGTGCTCATAGGTGACAACAAGCACACACAGGACCCAGAGCCCCAGGGTGACAGCCTGGGAGGCCATTAGTCAGCAATCCCTCTGGCCCAGATGTCTGGCCAAGCATCTGAAGCAATCCTCGGCTGGGGGCAGGGCTGGCTGTGGCCCAGCGATTCAGGCCCTTCTCCATGTGTCCCAGCACAGGGATGCAGAGTAAAGACACACAGGCCCCCGGGCCCCAGGACGGGGTGTGCTGAGCGTCCCTGGAGAGAGTGGTTCTCACGCCCAGTCCCAGTCTCTTCCTCTTATCCCCGCTGACCTCCCCCAGCACTGCCTCCCTGGGGTGAGAGGTTCCCCCCTGCCCTCTCCTAGTCCAGCCCCTTCACCTGCATCCTACACTCTCGGAGGGCTCCTCAGCCGTCAGGTCTCTGACTCCAGCCCCCAGGTCCCCACCATGACGAGTGTCAGTCCCTGGGCACCGCCTGTCTGCTCACAGTCCCCAGAGTCTGGGCCTCCCGGGTCACCCTGAGACACGGGTGAGGTACGCAGAGCTGGCCAGCAGGCGCTCACCCGGCAGCACCTGACTCGGGGCCCCAGGAGGGACCCCCGCAGCGGGATGTGGACCCGTGTTCACTCCTCGGGAACCACGGAGGCCCTCAAGTTCAGCTTAAAGTTCACCGAGCACGTCGCCCTCCTCCCGATGCTTGTTTTCCTCGAACGTCTCTTTTAGGTTCAAGGAAAGCTCTTGCATTTAGGGACAGTGCTGGCCCTCAGAGTACGATCCCACAGGAATGCACACAGGGCAACAGACAAATAGAAACGCTGGCTGGGTGACATCGCCCTAGAGACGCATCCATGCACGTGCGCGGGGACAGAGCGGCAGAAAGTCAGAAGAGAGCTCGACTCTGGGCTGAATCTGTCAGCGTCACTTCAGGTATCATTTGGTATTTGACAGTTTAAGAGATCTCCAAGCACGGAGTTAAATAGGAAAAAAAAAAAATCCAAATGATAGGTGTTATACAATGCCATTTATGGGTGAAAAAAGTCAGCCTATAGAATACTGTATGTACTCTATGTATCCATCTTTATGTCATCTCTGAGAGAAAGACCTGGAAACATACACCCAAGCTCTCAAATAATGGAGTGGAGAGACCAGGACTGGGGGCCGATCGAAGAACTAGAACTCTGCTTTGTAACTGTTGGGGTTTCTTCATTTTTCTCACCTTATCATTGCTGCTGTTCAGTTGCTAAGTTGTGTTTGACTCTTTGTGAGCCCATGGACTGCAGCACACCAGGTCCTTCACCATCTCCTGGAGTTTGCTCAAACTCATGTCCATTGAGTCGGTGATGCCATCCAACCATCTCATCCTCTGTCGTCCCCTCCTCCTCCTGCCCTCAATCTTTCCCAGCATCAGAGTCTTGTCCAATGAGTCGGCTCTTCTCATCAGATGGCCAAAATATCGGAGCCTTCACCTTCAGCATCAGTCCTTCCAATGAATATTCAGGGTTGATTTCCTTTAGGATGGACTGGTTTGATCTCCTTGCTGTCCAAGGGACTCTCAAGAGTCTCCTTCAGCACCGCAATTCAAACCATCAATTCTTCAGCGCTCAGCCTTCATTGTAACCTTATTACAAAGCGCACAAAAGAGTAGCCAGATGAAGACACACTGGACGAGGTCTGAGTGCCCTGAGCGTGGAGTTCTGTGCCCAAGGAGACAACCCAGTCTCTCCCTGATCTGCCATTGTTCACTTGTAAACTTTTATAAGGAGAACAAATGTCTGTACCACTTGGGTAATTAAAAAAAATTACTTTTTTTGAAAAAGTCACATCATTTCCAACAGTGAAAATGCTACAACTGTAAAAACAAAAAGAAAAAGTGCTAAAAAAAGCATGTAAGGGAAGTGTTTCTAGTAAAGAAAGCCTAGGAGACCTGAGCTGAAGTAATTGGGCATTTTCCTTGGCTGGGCCTTTCCTGGCAGCTAAGACAGGAGGAGAAACACCAACAGGTGTGTGGATTCTGCTTCCTAACTTCATAAGGGAAAAAGGTACATCTAATGAGAAAAAAATCCTCTCCTGGAGTTGAATCAGCAGGAATTTATCTTGAGGGTCCTTGGAGGAAAGATGGACGTGACGCCAGGGGACCTCAGTCCCGCCTGTACTACACGCCGAGGACCCCTTCTCCACCAGTGCCTGTGACCAGCTGCTCCCTGGGCCCCACGTGCTCTAACCTGTGACAGCAGGAGGCTGGGGAGGGGGACTGGGGTCCCTCCCACAGCTCAGGGCCTGCCGTACGTGAGGACAGGACCGTAGATCCAGACACACCAAGCAGGGTGGACGTGAGCACACGCCCCTCACAGAAGCTCTGCGAGTAGCTATTACTTAGTGATTACTCTCATACTCCCATCTGACAGCCGAGGAAACGGAGGCCAAAGCATGATTACAAGTTGCCTAACCTCTTGAAGCTAGTGAGTGCCGACACGGGGATCCTTTGAGCCCAGGTCTCTGATGCCAGGGCTCTGTGCTCTTCCCAGAGTACATTTTCCACAAGGACACACACCCACACGCCTCTCTCCTGTGTTCTTGGGGCCCTTGTAAACACGCAGCCCCTGGGGGTCAACCTCCCCCCACGGCCACCCCACCTCCGTCAGACTGGAGATGCAGGAAGGCGGGTCTTCACAGCTGTGTCTAGATCAGGGCCAGTTCATGCAGGGCGGTCCACACCAGCGACCAGAATCCCACAGGTGACAGAAGAAGACTTTCTGTGCTCCAGGGAGAGCCCCAGGGGCAGCTGCAGGCAGTCCTCCAGGAGCGAGTCCACACCCATGGGGAAGGCTCTCAGGTGCAAAGGCTGGGTGAGGTCCCTGGGACGGCTTTTTCTTAGAGAGAAAGAAATGCAGGGACCCCACGAGCTTTCGTGAAAGCCAAGCTGTTCCAGGGGTCGCGGGGGGCAAGGTGGCAGTCCTGGATGTGGCCGTAAGCAGGGGCGAGGGCTCTTAGCGCCTGGTTTGAGTGGATGGCTCTTGCCAAGAGTTCTTACTGCTCTCGCCTCTAGGAAGGTAGAATTTTGTAAAATAACACGAGTCACCCCAAAATCAGCCCCTAAATATGACCAATATAAAATATAATCTTGATACCGAACCCTCAGACCTTTTAAGTGAAGTTTTGCGTGTGCTATTGTATCCTGGAACCTCCAGGATTTGTGTGTAGGTTTGACAATACCCTGTGGATTTTCCATGGCAATTCCTGTGGCCAGCAAGGAATATTCCTATCTGAATACCCCATGATATGGACCAAGACCTGTGAATGGAGACTCGCTGGTTTGCTGTGGTTGTGTCCATGTGGCTGAACCTTTTACAGGTGGCCCCTGTACAGCCAGGCACCCCCTCTCGAGGAGAAGGCCTTCCCTGCCTGCAAGAGGACACAGGAGAGCCTGGGCCCAGGGGCAGCAGAGCCCGTCCAGGGACTGAGCCGGACAGGGCACGTTCATCGCTCCTGGGTCAGAGAGGCTGAGGCAGGGCCAAGTCTGGGCCATAGCCTGTGCCCCTTGGTTGCCCTTGGGGATCACTGCTGCTAAGCTGGTCCGATGCCTGTGTGGTCCTGGTGAGGCTGCTGGCTGGAAGCACACAGGGCACGTGGCACCTGGACTGAGGTCCGGATGTCTGCAGAGAGCCAACCCAAGACTGGCCGGTGCTGACACCAGAGCCGAGGGGCTCAGCTTTGGGGCAGATGCCTAGAGACCATGTGGGATGTTGTCTGACCACATGTGTCATGATGATGTTGGGGACAGGACTGACCTCTGGGCTGACGAAGCCCCGGGATCTTGGGCGTGTCCAGTGGAAGGTTGGTGACAACACGAAGAAGGTCCACCTTCCTCTGATGGGGACAGCCAGACACCCATCCATGTCTCTCAGCACTCGTTGTGTGGCTCCCAACATCATCAAGCCTTCTGGAATTTTCAGGTCAAAGGATAAGGGCATTTAAACCTTGATTCTGGGGCCTCCCTGGTGCTCCAGTGGCTAAGACTTCACGCTCTCAGTGCAGGGGACGTGGGATCCATGCCTGGTCCAGGAACTAAGATCCCACATGCAGAAACTGAAGATCCCGCGTGGCACAACTAAGACCTGGCACAATCAAATAAATAAATATTTTAAAAAATAAATAATCAAAAATAAACCTGATTCCATGGCCCCACAGAAGCCCGGAGGTAACCTTCTCCCGCTCTGAATTATCAAGGCCCAGTGACTGCCGCCCTGAGTCCAGTCGTTTTCCAGCCACGTCGGCCCAGATCCTGCACATCTCAGACCCCTGTCTAAGCTGGGCAGGCAGCGTCTCACAGACCCCATACCCAATCCTCATTAAAAGCCCCGACGGGCCAAAGCACTGAGACCAGCGACTTCTCCCCCACTCTCCTCCCCTGGGCAGGGCTACAGGCTGGAGGTCTGTGCGCCCCCAGATTCACAGGCTAACCCAGAGGCCCAGTGTGGTGGTGTCAGTGGGGCCTCTGGGGGTAACCAGGTCAGGAGAGTGGAGCTCTCAGGAATGGGGTCAGGGCCCTTATAAAAGAGACCCCGAGAGGCCCCTGCCCCTTCCTCCAGTGAAAACACAGAAGTCGGTCACCCACCAGGCAGAGCCCTGATCTTGGACTTCTGGCTTCTTGGTCTGTGAGAAATAAGCGTCCACTGTTAGAGCTGCCCAACTGTGTGCTCCACTGCAGCAGCCAGGGCCAGCTGATGTGCTTACCTGTCTGTTTCATGCCCACAGTCCTCAAGGCCAGCATGGCTCTCCGGGCCCCTGAGGATTTCCTGGATACCAATGCCCGGGTCCTACCTCAAACCAGCTGCATCTGAATGCACTGGAACTTCCGGTACTAGGAGCCAAGGAGCCCCAGCCTGGGGCCTCTGCCATCTCACATCCAGGGACCCCAGCTTTGCTCACCTGACATCCGGGGATGTAAGGTGGGAGACGGCTTATCTACCCAGTGGGCCTGACCTGAGCTCGAGGGCCTTTGAATCCAGATGCAGAGACCAGAGGAGAGGAGTAGAGATGGACAAGTGCAAGGGGTTTGAGGAGGGCCAGATGCTCTGTGTCTGTCTTTGAAGAGAGAGGACCACTTGGCGGAGAACTCGACAGCCAGCCCGAGAGGAGCTGAATTCCTCATCAGCCCTGTGAGCTGGGAAGAAGGCCAGGCTCCGGGTGAGAAGACAGCCAGTGGCCCCCTTCCTTCTGCCCAAAACTTCAGGCGCTACGTGTCACTCACGCCCAGGAAGGCTCGAGCACAGGGGGCTGTGTGCTCAGGGCCTGGGGACAGGGAAGAAGGGCTGGTGCCGGGCGGGAAAGCACTTTCTGAACCTTAAATTGATGGAGTGGAGGCACAGCTGTGAGAAATCGAAAGTTCTACTTTCAGGATTTTCCTGTTGGTCCAGTGTTTAAGACTCTGCGCTTGCACGGCAAGGGATGCAGGTTCGATCTGGTATGGGAATTAAGATCCCACATGAGTCAAGGTGCAGCTCCCTCCTCGCCAAAATTATGGCAGGACAACAGGAATAAAATGATATTTTTAAAAAAGGAGTTCTATTTTCTCTGCCACTGTTTAGGCAAGAGTCAGTCCTTGTACCTCGGTTGTAATCCAAATGGGACTCAGATTGGTTCCACCCCAGGAATCCCGTTCCAGGGGGTCCCAGAGTCAATTCCATCCAAAGGACACCACGGTTCTGCTGGCAGGGCCAGGGTACAAGTCCGCACTTTGACCTCTTCTTCCTCAGACAGCCTGCATCTGAGGCTTGGCGTCATCTCCGTGGCTAGTGTGACCAAGGGCAGGAGTCGGGGCTCCCAGGCCTCCCCCACGTGGGAGCCCTAAAAGTCTGAAACCCCTTCCCTGCACCTGCTGTTTGGGTTTGTTTCTTCTTTATTATTGTGGTAAAACAACCTAACACTTTTTTACCATTCTATCTGCTCAGAGGTGTGTCCAGGCCAGTGGCATTAAGTCCATTTACATTGTCATGTGACCATCACCACTGTCCAGCTCTTCCCCAACAGATACTCTGCCCCCATGAAACAGTGATTCTCCATCCCACCCCCAGCCCCTGGCACCCACCGTCCTGCGTCCTGTCTCTAGGACTCTGACTTCTCCAGGGACCTCAGGTAAGTGGGCCACACAGTACTTGTCCTCTTGTGTCCGGCCTATGTCACTGAGCATTGTGTCCTCAAGGTTCACCCTTGTCATAGCAGATGTCAGAACCTCCTTCCTTTTTACAGTGGAGACTGTTCCCTTGTGAAGGTGGACCACATCTCTCTGACCATCTGTCCCTTGATGGACACTGGCTGTGTCCCCTGCTTGGCTGTTGAGAGTAGGGCTGCTGTGCACATGGGTAGGCAAATATCTGTTTGAGGCTCCACTCACTTCTCCTGGGTTCTACCCAGAAGTGGAATTGCTGGATCATATGGTATTTCTATGTTTAATTTTTTGAGGAACTGCCATACTGTTTCCCACAGGAGCTGTGATTCATTTCTGCTAACATGTTTCGAAAGATCTTTAAAAAGGAAATGAGACAGCAGGAAGTGAATTGTTTGGCCTGAAACACATAAGGGAAACCAGTCCCTCAGATCCTACAGGGCCAAGCCACAGTCCCTGGGCTCCGGCTGTGGCTGGTGTCCACACCTACCGCTCCTCTGCCCTGGAGGCCCCATGTCTGGGCAAGCAGGGGCTCTCTCCCTGCATGCAGGAGGTGGAAATCATGCAAGCCCCTGTCCACACACAAGCAAGACCTCCCCCAGCCCCACCCTCACCTGTAGTAAACCCCAGCCAGTGCCTTCCTGGCTCTGAGCTGTGTTCCTACCAGCTAAGGAGTCTGCTCTGTTCTGCTTGGAAAACCTGGTCCTGTGAGGAACGAAACCCGAGCATGTGAGGAACGAAACTTCCCCCACCTCAGATGCAGCTGTGGCATCTTTAGTCTCCACCTCAGAACTTAATTCAGGGTGCAGGTCCATCCAGCCTCTGGGGATGACTGCCCAGGGCTTTTGCAGCAGGTCTGCTGGGCCCCTCCAGCCGGGGCTTGGGGCTGGAGCACCTGGGTCCTCGTGTCCACAGGATGCTATGAGACTGGGCTGTGCAGAGCCATGCAGGCTGGTCTGAGCCATAGGCCTCGAATCCTCCACTTGCTTGTTTTACACCCAAAGTGGCTTCCTGCATCATGTGTCCTAACTCCAGCCCATAAGAAGTGACAAGGAGGGGGACAGATCAGACCAGTCATTATGTCCCCACCCCAGCCCTGAGCCCATAGTATCTGCCAGCCCTTGGCAGCAGCAGATGGAGGTCAGCTGGAGGTCTACCGAGACCCCACCGGGGGCACATAACAAGCTCCTCAGATGCACTGTGACATTCCATCTCTCCCTCAACTGTGGTCCTGACTGAGGGCCAGAGTCCAGGCCAGGCCCGTCCCAGGGTGCCTGGCTCAGGACAAACCATAAGGCACTGGGCAGTGCTCTCTGTCCTGGGAGATCCCACAGAAGAACTTCACTCCTGTGGTGGCTGGGGGTCTATAGGCTCTCCTGAGGTTCAAGCAACATTGGGATGATCCTGGTGGATAGAAGAGATTTGGTGGATTCTTTAACCCAGATCTTCCATTTTTATTCCATCTCCTATAATAGGGCAGCTATTTGGAAGATCAGATGTCAGAAACACGGGGGTGCTTCTAAGCTGTTCCCCCAAATTCCTGTGCGGCTCAGAAAAGTTTAACTAGTTTGTTAATTCCATGTGATGCTCCTTCAAGGGTAGCTGGGAACATGCTATTTAAATCCAAGCTTTAATTTTTATCCTTATCTGAAAAGGCAGCTGTGAACAGTACCTGCTCTAGCAGGCTGCCATTAAATTTAATTGTCTCTTAGCTTGTGGGTTTTCCTGTAGTGAGGTTTGGTGCTGGTGCCTGGGATGTAAGTAAACAGGTAAGCCTACCAAGATGTCAGGGGAAAGCAGAAGAGTTCAATTATTGACACTTCCTTGGGGCCGGAACCTCAGATGTAGCTTCTCTTTGCCCTGTCCAGGCCTGGTCCCAGGGTAGTCCTACTGCAGACTCTACTCCACACTCCCCTTTGGTGGCCTGGAGCCCTGACTTCAGCACCATGGCCAGCTCTGGACTCCCCCCTTTGGGGAGACAGTCTGCTCCTCTCAGCTCAGATCTTTTGGTCTCTTCCCACATCTTCCGGACTCTCACAATTAGACAGAAGGTCAAATACCCCACAGTGTGAGGGGCTTTGGGACTAGGTTTGTTTAGGCGGGGCAGTGACTCCATCAGTCCCAGGGCCTCCACCATCTCTCTGGCGCCTGGTCCTCAAGGAGCTCGTGTACCAAACCCTGGACATCACTCTGACCTGCCCTCTCTCTCCAAATCACTAACCCCACTTTTACTGTCTGAGACATTTATTCACTCTGCAGATTTGCTTAGCAAGCTCTGTTCTCACCACGGATGAGTTCAGGGACCAGGGATGAACAAGACAATCCCAGTAGATGCTGGAGTCTGGGGGCAAGGCTGGCACCAATGGGGAAGTCCCGAGCCTCAGACCATTCACAGCTGTGACAAATGGGCATGAGGGACAGAGAGGCAGCAGACACTCCCAGGAGGGAGGTCCTCACTCAGGTACCACAGTAGCAAGGGGACTCAAGGTCAAACAGCAGGAATGCAGCAGGCAGGCTGGCAGTAGCAGACCACAGAGCTCTAGCATCAGGCCCAGGGCCCAGGGTTGGCAGACAGGCTTCTGGAGGGAACTTCAGGAGCAGGCCAGGCAGCCAAAGCCGGACTGTCTGAGCAAATTCATCTGCGATTCTTCCTGGAGGTAATTATCAGTATCTCCAAAAAATATTTGTACACAAAAATGTTCATCAGAGAATTTAAATTGTAAACAGAACATCAAAAAGGAATAGTTTCATCAATTTAATAAAATATATAGTCATTAGAATTATTAATATTGATGTGCTTACCATAAAATCTCAAATGATAAAAGAAGGCTAAAATTTGTAAACATAATTGCTTATGTTGTTGTTATTCAGTTGTTATGTTGTGCCCAACTCCTTGTGACCCCCATGGACTGCAGCATGCCAGGCTTCCCTGTCCTTCACTATCTCTTGGAGTTTGTTTTCAAACTCATGTCCATTGAGTTGGTGATGCCACCCAACCATCTAATCCTCTGTTGTCCCCTTCTCCTCCTGCCTTCAGTCTTCCCAGCATCAGGGTCTTTTCCAATGAGTCAGCTCTACACATCAGGTAACCAAAGTGTTGGAGCTTTAGTTTCAGCATCAGTCCTTCTAAGGAATATTCAGGGTTGATTTCCTTTAGGATTGACTGGTTTGATCTCCTTGCTGTCCAAGGAACTCTCAAGAGTCTTCTCTAGCACCACAATAATTTCTTACAACAATACAAAAAGAGTTCTACATATTTGGGGGAAAGATTGAAGGAGTATCAGCCCAAATACTCAGAATTATTGTCTTTATGTGGTCAGACTGATCTACTTCTTTTTTTTTAGTTTTCTGAATGTCTCCAACTTTATTCAATTAAAATTTTATTTTTTAATCTAAAAATATGTTTCTGTGGCAGTTACCCTGTTTCTGAGAGGCAGCTCCTAACACATGATGAAATTAGCTTCCATCCATAATTGCAGTGACATGCATGGGTGGTTCTGGGTCCACAATGAAAGGATGATAATTATGTACCATTAAATAGGAAACGCAGTTATTAATATAGCTTCAGTGATTAATCCTCCATCCACCTCGCAGTTGTGCTGGTAAAAATCAAACGGAAGGTAGACAGGAAGGCACCCAGGAGGAAATTAAAGCCCAGCTCAAATGCCAGGAGCTCACGCTCTGGAGCAAAGCCTGATGCCCACTTGCTAAGTCCTAAACAGGACAAGGAGGCTGCAGTTTATACTTAATTAGATCAGATTTGCCTCTAATCCTGGAGAGCAGCTCTGCCACGGTGAGAAGTGACAGGCGTAGAGCAGGTCTGTTCGAACCTCCCCTGGAGCCTGTGAATGTCCCCTGTAAGGACCTGAGGTGGGTCCTTCCGCATCCTTCCATGAGGACAGAGGTCTGAGGTTGAGGAAGCCCTGGTTTCAGGGAGCTCTGTGGCACCTAGGGCCTGCAGTCACCATGTTCAGCATCCTCTCACTCATCAGCTGTGCTCCCGTGGAGTATGATTCCCGCAGCAGTGGGGACTGTGCTTCCAGCTCATTCCATCCCCCAGTGCCCGGCACAACAAACACTGGGCATCGTGCTCGGACATCTGTGGTCACTGCTGCCTTTGTTTGAAGGCGATTCGGGATTTGTTTTAATGAGGGATGTTAAGACACACAGAAATGATGCCAGGAAGGAAGAGGTTTATACACACAGCTCCCTGGAATCAGGAGACATGTCAGAGCAGGCAGGCCACATGGACAGGCACCAGGGTCATCAGGAGATAGAAGGAGTAAGAAGAGAATGTGGGCAAGAGCTAGTTACAGGGTGTTTTCCACAGGAAGGAGCTGGCAAGACGGGGTCAGCAGGCTTGGGACTAGCTGGCCTGAGTCATTCCAGCAGGCTCTGGGCCCAGTGGCTGTTCCCAGGTATTGGGTACCTGCCCTGGGTGACAAGGGACAGTGGCCCAGAGTGATGGTCCTGTAGAGGAGGGGGTGGGGTGTGAGCTCTCTGATTGGTTGATCTACATATGAAAGAAGCACTGGAAGGTAAGTGGTTCACTGTCTCTAGGAATTAGTTGACCTGGGCAGGGCCATCCCTCCAGGGTCAGCAAGACCCCAACGTGACAAAGCATCAGACACAGAAAATAAACAGATGGGGTGATGCAGTCTCCATAGATGTGTATCTTATTGTCAGGGAGTCTGAGCTGTGGTTTGCTGTACATTTACTGGTTACATACCTGTCTTGTGACTCCTGGGCCTTGGCATTGGCTCCAATCCTTAAGACGTTTTCCAAATACTGCTTCTTTTCTGTGGGCGTCTTTGGCACTACCTGCCAAGCATCTCCATTTTCCCTCTGGGAGGGAACATGCAGTAGGATTGTACTTCTGGCTTCCTGTAAACAGGGAGGAGAAAGGGACTGTCGTAGGGTTCTTACATACAGGGGAAGTAGGATAAAAACATTGGAAGGTGGAATGTGTGAGTTAAAGATATACAGAGTGTACACACAGCAGCTTGGAGGATACGAGGGTGGGGGTCCAGGAAGAGTGAAACAGAGGAAGGAGAGGGGACCCCAGAGCATGGCCTGGCTCTCTGCACCTCTGCGGCTTCCCCCAGCATCAGCCATAGCTCCATCCCACAAGCCATGGCAGAGCCAGAGGTCTCCTAACAAGCAGCTTTGGTTCATAACCACTTCTGAAAAAAACAAATTCTTTGGTGCTAGTGAATAAACTAGAGTCCAGACTCAAGCCTTACATATGACTGTAGGGAGGAAAAAACACCCCATGAAAAATTCATCTTGGATTAATTGATCTGAACATAAAATGAATGGCAGGTCCTTTGGGACACATTCCACATAAAAAGAAAGTGCTGAAAACACCACTGCTTTGCTCCAGCTTTTAGCCCATTCTGAACAAGATGGAAATCTACTGGCTTCCTTAATGAAATAATGGTCTCTCACTCCCAGGTTGGTGATGGGTTTCCCTCATTGTCATCAATTAAAAAAAAAAAAAACAAACACCAAAACTAGCAGCTGCCTTTGTTTTGCCTGTTGTGGGCTAAGTTTTGGGATATCCTTCTCCCAAAGGACAGGGTGCACCTGGGGGGCAAGAGATGGACCTCCTGGGGATATGTTCCTTCCAAGCAGCCTTGAGCACCAGGGTTTGATTTCATTAAAGGAGTCAGAAAAGGGTACCTTACAGACAGACCCTCACACAGTCACCAAACTGGCAGCATGATGGCCCAGCTACACTCTCATGGGCTCCCAGCATGACCATTATGTACCAGCGAGAAGACAGCATGGCCAGGAGGTGCCAGAAAGACCAACAACCTCTAGACACACAGCCATGGACCATCGCCTTGCCCAGGTCCCTTCCCCCAACTCCACAGGGCCAGCCACTATTGATAGAGCTGAGAGCTGGCACCCAGCAGCAGTTCTGGGCTATCGACAGGGAGAGCTGCCATGCATCAAAATCAGAGACAGGGAATATTTTAGCAGAAATAGCTGCTTTCAGAATGGCTGAGTAAGGACTTCCAAAAAACTGGTCCTCCATAAAATCAGTGAGAACACTGGCCAAAAAAATTATGAAAATGAACTTTTTCAGAACTGTGGAAATTAACCAAAGGCTTGCAACAATCTGAGAAACATTTATTCAAGAAAACAGCTGAAGCTCAGAGAGAACAGTGAGCTTCGTGGCACTTTAGCTTGCCCCAGTCCCATTCCCCCACTCATCTCTGCAGTAGTTCGAAGACCAATACCTTCAAAATTTAAGTAGCCGTGAAAGGCAGAAGCCTAGCACCCCTTGGAGGGGACAGATTGTGTTTGGGGCTCACCAAAAGTCCATCTCCTGATATGTCATTGGTTGCCCTGTGTGGTAGACCCTGGAAACCCCACAGATTGCTTGAAACAATTAGTGGCAATTGTTTAATATGGCAGCTGTCTGAGGCAGTGTTCGCAGTTGAGGCAAACAAGAAGTCAACCAAAACATAAAAGGAAAAGTTTGAGAATGAGATGTCTGCAGGGCACTTTGAAAGGCTCTGGTAGAGTCTGGGGAATGTAGAAATTAAACATCACTAATAGAAGGATTGGTGCTTCCTTGGTGGCTCAGAGGGTAAAGCATCTGCCTGCAATGCAGGAGACCTGGGTTCGATCCCTGGGTCAGGAAGATCCCCTGGAGAAGGAAATGGCAACCCACTCCAGTACTCTTGCCTGGAAAATTCCATGGATAGAGAAGCCTGGTAGACTACAGTCCATGGGATCGCAAAGAGTCAGACACGACTAAACACTTTTCATCTCAGATTTTTCAATAGAAGGATATTTAGGAGATTCATAAATAGGTGGAAATTAAAAAACTCACTCCTAAATCACCAACTGGTAAAAGAAGATACCACGAAATGAACTAGAAAATGTTTTGAGATGAATGAAAATGAAAATACTAAAACTTATGAGATGTAGTGAAGTAGTGCTTAGAGGAAGTTTATAGCTTTAAATACATACATTAGAAAGAAAATTTTAAATCAATAACCTAACCTTCCACCCTAAAAAAAGTAAACCAAAGCAAAAAGAAGGAAAAAAAGAAGATTAGAGCAGAGATAAATGAAATAGTATGGAATGGAAAAAAATGTAGAGAAAATTAACAAAGCCCAAAGTTGACTCTTTGGAAAGACCAACATTTTGATAAATTTTTAGCTAGAAAGAGAAAGAGAGAGAGAGAAGATTCAAATTACTAGAATAAGGAATGAAAGGGGAGATATTGCTACTGACCTTGTAGACCTGATAAAAGAGATTTATGAAATGCATGAACAATTGTATGCCACAAACTGGATAACTTAGAGGAAGTAGACAATTACTAAAAAGGCACAAACTACAAGCACTGACTCAGGAAGAAATAGAAAATGTCAATACAAGTAAAGATAATGAATTAGTAATTTTTAAAACCTACCCACAAAGAGAAGCCAAGCCAAGATGGCTGTACTGGGAACTTCCCTGGTGGTCCACTGGCTAAGACTTGGCACTCTCAAGGCAGGGGGCCCAAGTTTAATTCCTGATCAGGGAGCTAGATCCCACATGCCACAACTAAGACCCAGCCCAGACAAATAAGTAAATAAAAATATTAAAGAAAAGAACACTATTAGGGTGTAATGTAATTTTTTCAGGCCGCCCCTTGCAGCTTGCAGAATCTTAGTTCCTTGACCAGGAATTGGAATCCTAGGAATTTAACACGGAGTCCTAACCACTGGGCCATCAGGGAATTAAATTAGTGTAATACAGTCCATTCTGAAGGAGATCAGCCCTGAGATTTCTTTGGAAGGAATGATGCTAAAGCTGAAACTCCAGTACTTTGGCCACCTCATGTGAAGAGTTGACTCATTGGAAAAGACTCTGATGCTGGGAGGGATCGGGGGCGGGAGGAGAAGGGGACGACTGAGCATGAGATGGCTGGATGGCATCACTGACTTAATGGACATGAGTCTGAGTGAACTCCGGGAGTTGGTGATGGACAGGGAGGCCTGGCGTGCTGCGATTCATGGGGTCTCAAAGAGTCGGACACGACTGAGCGACTGATCTGATCTGATCTGATACTTTAATTATATTTTTATTGTATAGCTTTTTGTTTGGCCTTTATATTTACTTTAAAAAAATTCTCTTATTGAAAAAGTGCTGTAACAACATTAAAAAGAAAAATGATGCCATCTTAACATAACACTATTCTCATTTTTGTATATGACCTCCCAGATTCTGCTTATATCAACACACATTTTAGAATTACCAGAGTGACACTATATTTAAAGGGATGAAAGGAAAGAACCTACAACCAAGAATACTCTACCCAGCAAGGCTCTCAGATTCCACGGAGAAATCAAAAGCTTTACCGACAAGCAAAAGCTGAGAGAATACAGCACCAACGAGACCAGCTTTGCACCAAACACTAAAGGAACTTCTCTAAGTGGAAAATAAAAGGCTACGACTAGAAGCAAGAACATTATGAGTGGAAAAGCTCACCGGTAAAGGCAAAGACTCACTAAAGCTAGGAAATCGTCCACACAAGTGTGGTGTCGAAACCAGCAATTGTGAGAAGGAGAGAATGCAAAGGCAGGATGCTGGAAATGCATTTGAAATTAAAAGACCAGAAACTTAAAGAATCTTGTCTATATACAGGGTGCAGTATTGAAACTTCATGGCAACCACACACTGAAAATCTACAATAGAAACAGACATGAAAAAGAAAAACAAATAGAAACAGAGCACTAAAGCTAGTCATCAGATCACAAGAAAATAGCATTACCTGTGTGAGAATTACTGATTTCTTGAGGCTGCAGGCCAACAAAGATTTTTTTTCCTTTTCCAACACAGTCTTCGTGATGCTGATCTTGAATAGTGTTTGCCAGTCTTCACTGTGCTGAAGAACTTTCATGTACTAAATGACTATTTTTTAATAACTTTAGGTTATTTTAGATTTTGCCATTATTAATACCCTGCAAAGAATTTTCTTGTGCCAAAGGATTTTACCTCAGTTAAACTCCCATGAAATTAACTTCCAGTCAAGGAAGAGAACTTCTAAAAATGGTTTTGGTAATGCACTCTGTGTCTGTCATCTCATTTTTTTCTTTAATATTTTTGTATAACAAGTTCAAACCTCAACAGAAAAGTTGAAAGACTTACACACTGTGCACCCACCAGCTTGATTCCACAATGGACATGTCTCAGAGTCGACCAGCTCCCTGTCTATCTTATTTTTATGCATTTCAAAGTAAGCTACAAGTATCAGTGAATGTCTTCCCACAAAAGATTTCAGCATGCATTAAGCTCAATATTTATCTATGGTTATTCAGAAGTAAAACTTACAATAAGATGCATGGATTTGCTTCTTTCTGGGAAATCCACATATCTCTATCACCCAAGTCCTTATTAAGGTGCAGAATGTGAATGCTATTCCAGAAGTTTCCTTCATGCTCCCCCTCCACCCCTCCACTCCCCAGAAGGCACCTTTGTTCTGATTCTTCTCTACTGCAGCTTGGTTTTGCCTTCTCAGAACTTCATATACATAGGATAATACAGTAGGCATACTTTTGGTTAAGGTGTAGCAGGTTTTGGATTCATTAATGTTGCTGTGGGCATTAATAATTCTTTCCTTTTTATGGCTGAGTTGAATTCCATAGTGTGGATATAACACAGTTTATCTATCTTCCTGTCCGTGGACCCCTGGGCTTTTCTCTGGGGCAATTATGAGCAGAGCTGTGCTGTGGACTGAGTGTTACTGTACCCATCGGAGTTCATATGGTGAGGTCTAATCTCCAGTGTGCTGGTGTGGGGAGATGGGACCCTTGGCAGGTGATGAGCTCCTTCCTCACGAGTGGATTCAACTAGAGGTCAGCCCTCCCAAAACCGGACCTGACCTCAGCCTCCCCACCTGCAGAGCTGAGAAAAGAAAAAGGTCTATGGTCATGACCTGCCGGGGTCCAGCCCCTCCTGATCCAGGGTATTCGAAGGAGAGACGGCATAGGCGACCTATTTATTTATAAATATTTATCAAAGATATAAAGAGTAATAGAATGAGGATAGCTCAGTGAGGAAATTCAGTGGAGAAAAGCGGCTGAAATAAGGATAGCTCAGTAGGAAAATTCAGTGAAGAAAAGAGGCTGAATAAAATTCCAAAACAGGGAATTAACGTCACCTACGAAGGCCGCAGGCGTCCTCCCGTTCTCCCAAAGGAGAGGAGACACTAAGGCCTCCCCGGTCGGATCTTAGAAGCCCAGGCAAAATTAGTAGGCTTGACGAGCTTCCCCGCCTCAGAGAAAAAATTCAGCCAGAAGGTGAAAGAAAGAACGACATGGGGAGACCAAATTTCGGTGAACAAAAAAAAGGGGCGTACTTTATTTTCCAAAGTAGTTTTATACCTTAAGTTGTGCATAGAGGATAATGGGGGAAGGGGTGGAGTCATGCAAGGACAGCAGTTCCTAGTTCTAATTGAAGCCAGGCTTTCAAACTTATCATATGCAAAAGTTCAGGTGATTTACATCATCTTCTGGCTCGGAGGCCTGTTAACATTTTAAGAAACTTATTTTTCTCTAAAGGTGATTATTCCAAAGTCAGGCACCAGCCTCCAAAAAAGCATTGGACAAAGCTGCATTCCTATAGGGCAAAGGTGAGGTGGGCTCAATCAAGAAAAGAATTAACTCAAGGGTCCAAGGTTACAAACATTGAGGCTACTACTTACATTTCTATACACCCATTATATCAATCAATACACTGCCAAGGACACAGTAGGTAAGGAGTATGGAGACTTAGCAGCAAACATTGGCCTCAATAAGAGAAAAACCCTTCACCAATACAATTTCTAATCAATCTTTTAACTACTCAAAGGAATCTGTGTTTAGACAGTTAGAACATCTCCTGCCTCTCACAGTTGGGAGGCTCTGAACAATCACACGTGGCAGGAAAAACCTATTCAGGCAGGCTAGAGGATTTCCAAAGGAGTTTGTAGGTTAAACACTGTCACACCCAGGAATTATTAACTGGAGCTGTAAGCTAACTCTTTTTTCAGAGAGAGGTAGTGGGGGACAGCCCCCGGTAAAGTCAAAGGTGTAGGTGAAAGCACAAAGCAGAAAGTAGGCAGACTCTGGTTTTGGGGGTAGATGCTGGAGAATTTCCAGGGGGACTCCTGAGGCTCGATCCCGCCTTTGCGTATGCCGAGCCTCCTTCCTCATGACCTTTGCCACGGGCAGAGTGCCTCACGCTGGCTCCCAGCAGTGATAGAATTCTAGTTGAGCTATTCCAGATCCTGAAAGATGATGCTGTGGAAAGTGCTGCACTCAATATGCAATACGCAATATGCACTCAATATGCAATATGCCGGCTCCCGGCAATGACCCCACACAATCCCCTCCCCGTCTTTGGTTCTTTCTTAAAGCAGCCTGAACTGGCAAGGACAAGCTGCTATGAAGATCTTTCAAGGGTCTTTCTGTGAACATCTTTTCCTGTTTTTCTTGGTAAAAAACCTAAGAGAGTGCTTCCCTGGTGGTACAGTGGATGGGAATCTGCCTGCCAATGCAGGGGCCCCAGTTCAATCCCGCTCTGGGAGTATTCCGCATGCCACGGAGCAGCTAAACCCGTGCACCACCACTCCTGAGCCTGGAGCTGCAACTGCTGTGACCAGTGACCTAGAGCCAGCACTCCACCACCAGACACGCCAGCGCAGCAAGAAGCCTGCCCACAGCATCGACGAGAAGCCCACCCCCGCAACCAGAGACGCCACCGCAGCAAGGAAGACCCAGCACAGCCAAAAATAAAATTCAAAAAATCTTAAAAAGAAATAAAAACCTAAAAAAGCAATTGCTGGATTGTCAGTTCAGTTCAGTCGCTCAGTCGTGTCCAACTCTTCAAGACCCCATGGACTGCAGCACGCCAGGCTTCCCTGTCCATCACCAACTCCTGGAGCTTGGTCAAACTCATGTCCATTGAGTTGGTGATGCCATCCAACCATCTCATCCTCTGTCATCCCCTTCTCCTCCTGCCTTCAGTCTTTCCCAGTATCAGGGTCTTTTCTAATGAGTCAGCTCTTCACATCAGGCAACCAAAGTACTAGAGCTTCAGCTTCAACATCAGTCCTTCCAATGAATATTAAGGATTGATTTCCTTTAGGATTGACTGGTTGGATCCCCTTGCAGTCCAAGGGACTCTCAAGAGTCTTCTCCAACACCACAGTTCAAAAGCATTAATTCTTTGGCACTCAGCTTTCTTTATGGTCCAACACTCACATCTGTACATAACTACTGGAAAAATCATAGTTTTGACTAGATGGACCTTTGTTGGCACAGTAATGCCTCTGTTGGGTTAAAGGGCAATTGTGTCTTTAGTTTTATAGAAAGTCCCAGCTCTCTGACCGAAGAGTTGTAGTGTTTACCCGGCTATCAGCTGTTGCTCTACATTGCTGCCTAAACTCCATCATGTTAGTTTTTAGCCATTCTTTTTTTAATGCGTTTCTAAGTTTTTTTTTTAACACATACTTAACATGTGGTTTTTACTAATCTGAATATATTGCTGTCCTAAATTCACTCTGAGCCAGTTTACTGAATCATATTCACTTTGGCATGTTTTTTTTTACATTGGAGTATAATTGCTTGTTGTGTTAGTTTCTGCTGTACAACAAAGTGAATCAGCTATACGTATAATATACCCCCTCCCTATTGGACCTCCCTCACACCCATGCCCCGCATCCCACCCCTCTAGGTCATCACAGGACGCTGGGCTGAGCTCCCTGTGCTCCACGGCAGCTCCCCCCAGCTGTCTACTTTACGCGTGGCAGGGTATATATGCTAATGCCGCTCTCCCAGCTCATTCCACCCCCTTTCCCCTCCCTGTGTCTGCATGTCTGTTCTTTACATCTGCATCTCTATTCCTGCCCTGAAAACAGGTTCATCTGTACTATTTTCCTGGATTCCACATGTATGCATTAATAAACGATATTTGTTTTTCTCTTTCTCACTTCACTCTGTATGACAGACTCTAGGTCCATCCACATCCCAACAAAGGACCCAATTTTGTTCCTTTTTATGGCTAATATTTTATTGTACATATATGTCACATCTTATTTATCCATTCCTCTGTTGATGGGGCTTCCCTTGTGGCTCAGCTGGTAAAGAATCTGCCTGCAATGCGGGAGACCTGGGTTCTATCCTTGGGTTGGGGAGACCCCCTGGAGAAGGGAAAGGCTACCCACTCCAGTATTCTGGCCTGGAGAGCCCCATGGACTGTATAGTCCATGCGGTCACAAAAAGTTGGACACAACTGAGCAGCTTTCACTTTCACTTTCCTCTTGATGGACATTTAGGTTGCTTCCGTGTCCTCGCCAGTACATTAATTATTGTTGCTCAGTCACTAAGATGTGACCAACTCTTTGCTCACTAAGTGTGACCCCATGGACTGTAGCTTACCAGGCTCTTCTGTTCATGGGATTTTCCAGGCAAGAATACCGGACTGTGTTGCCATTTCCTTCTTCGGGACATCTTCCTGACCGAGGGATCAAACCTGCCTTCTGCTTGGCAGGTGGGATTTTTACCACTGAGCCACCTGGGAAGCTCCAAGACATTAATACTGTTGTACGAATACACAGCGCTGCAAGTTTTAGCCACTCTGATGAGTGCTCTAACGGTAGCACTGTTGTGGTTTTTACCTTTATTTCCTTGATGTTTAATGATGCTTTTAATGCACACGTTTCCATGTGTTTGTTGGTCGTTTGTATGTCTTCTTTTGTGAAGTGTCTGTTCCAGTTATTTGCCCATTTCTTAACTGAGTCGTCTGTCTTTTTATTGTTGAGTTGGAGGAGTTCTTTACATATTCTGGACCCCAGTGCTTAACAGATATGCATTTTACACATATTTCCTCCCAGTCTGTGGCTTGCCTGTTTACTTCTTTTTGAGAGTATTTATTTATTTGGCCGCGCTGGGTCTTTGTTGCTACACGCAGGCTTTCTCCAGCTTTGGTGAGTCGGGGCTTCTCTTCCTTGCAGTGCGCAGGCTTCTCGTTGCTGTGGCTCCCCTTGCTGCGGAGAACAGGCTCCAGGCACGCTGGCGTCAGCAGTTGCAGCTCACAGGCTCAGTACTTGTGTCTTCCAGGCTCTAGTGTGCAGGCTCAGCAGTTGTGGTGCACGGGCTCAGTTGCTTCAAATCATGTGGCATCTTCCTGGACCAGGGATTGAATCCATATCCCCTGCATTGACAGGCGAATTCTTATCCACTTCTACCAGGGAAGTCCACCTATTTATTTCATAATGAAACATTTTGATGAGCAGAACTTCTTAATTTTAAGGAAGTCAAATTTTCTTTTATGGTTATTGTTTTCTCTGTACTTTGTAAGAAAGCTTTGCCTACCCCCAAGTCAAAAAGATATTTTCCTGTGTTTACTCCTGGAAGGTTTATAGTTTTAGCTTTTACGTTTATGTCTAGGATCCATCTCCATTCAATTTTGCCTAAGATGAGGGACCTCGGGTCATTATTTTCCACATGGATATCTAGTCATTTAAGACTTTCTTATCTGTATCAGATCACTTTAGTGCCTTTGTTGGAAATCAGATGCCGGTGTTAGCGGGAATCTAGCTTCTCTATTTTGCCCCCATGATGTATCTGTCTACGGTTTGCCAGGACCTTGCTGTATGAATACTGGAGTTTTATGGTGAAACTTGATACCCGGTAATGAGTCTTCCAGCTGTTCTTTTTCAGGAGAGCTATGGAGAAGGAAATGGCAACCCACTCCAATACTCTTGCCTGGAGAATCCCATGGAGGGAGGAGCCTGGTAGGCTGCAGTCCATGGGGTCGCAAAGAGTCGGACACGACTGAACAACTTCACTTCACTTCACTTTGGCTAGTCTAGGTTTTTGCGTTTCCATATATGTTTGAAACCGGTTCATCAACTGCCGGTTCATCAATCCCCAAATCTGCGGAATTAGGGATTTTGTATTATAGCAATAGATCAGTTTGGAAGGGACTGACCTCATAACAGTATTGGGTCTTCCAAGTCATTGAACATGGTATATATTAGGTCTTGTTTAATTTCTCACACCATGTCATTGTATGTGTGTGTACACATGTGCAACTTATTCATTATTAAAATCACAAAGTTTCACTGTTAAACAAATGGATGCTGTATATAACACAGGGAACTGTGCTCACCCTTGTGTGGCAGCCTGGACGGGAGGAGCGTTTGGGGGAGAATGGACACATGTGTATGGCTGAGTTCCTTTGCTGTCCACCTGAAACTACCACACTGTTGACTGGCTTTAGTCCACTTAAATTAAAAGTTTTTTAAAAATCTAAAAATGCAAAGTACAGTAAAATCAATATAATGAACAGAAAAGAAAATGCCCCTCTGTCTGTGCTATTGCTCAGAGACCCCGACGGTTAACAGTCCGGTGTATTTTCTCCCAGTCCTCTTTCTATGCAGTTTTGTGTGGCTGTTAGTCACGAATATAGAGTTGTGTGCTTTGCGTTTAGGACTCAAGCTGTAGCAAACTCCACTGGTGCCTGCCACGTGCCCTCAGTTTTCCCCGAAGATGGACCCAACACCTGTTTCTTGCCTCTCTGCCTGAGGGTGTGTATCTCCAGCCCTGGAGACTGCTTGGATGGTGGTGCATGAAGCTGCCAGAAGCCCTGGGGAGTTGATGTAACAGGAGCAATCCTCTGACAAGGAGATAGGATGCTGCATGGACCTCCGTGGAGTGTTTCAGCATCCCTGGCGGGATGGAGCTCCCAGCCCAGGAGGGCATTCTCCTCCCCTACAGGTCCTCTCCCATCTCCCCCAAGGGGACCACCCCATGCCTTGGACCAGCTTTGGCAGGAATTCACACTAAGGTGCCTAGACAGCGTGTTAAAAAGCAAAGACATCACTTTACCAACCAAGGTCCATCTAGTCAAAGCTATGATTTTCCAGTAGTCATGAACAGATGTGAGAGTTGGACCATAAAGAAGGCTGAGCGCCAAAGAAATGATGTTTTCAAATTGTGGTGCTGGAGAAGACTCTTGAGAGTCCCCTGGACAGCAAGGAGATCAAACCAGTCCAACCTAAAGGAAATCAATTCTGAATATTCATCAGAAGGACGATGCTGAAGCTGAAGCTCCAATACTTTGGCCACCTAAATGGGAAGAGCCAACTCTTTGGAAAACACCCTGATGCTGGGAAAGATTGAACTCAGGAGGCAAAGGGGATGACAGAGGATGAGATGGTTGGATGAAATCACCAATTCAATAGATATGAACTTGGGCGAACTCTGGGAGGGACAGGACAGCTGAGGGACAGGAAGGCTTGGCGTGCTGCGGACAGTGGGGTCACAAAGAGTCAGACACAACTTGGTGACCGAACAACAACAACACACTAATATGCATTTCCCTGGTGTCTTAATGCTCTTGGAAACATCAGCTTTAGTTGCCATGTAATATTCCGTCCAATATGTTCACCATTGTTTTCTTAACCCTTCCTTCCTTTTTTGTGAGATTTTCACTCTCAGGAGTTGTACGTGATGCTTTTTTTTGATACCAAGAGTAATTTCCTTAGGATCGCTTCCTGGAACAGGAATTTTTTTAAGGCTCGAATTCATTCTGCCAAAATGCTCTTCTGAAAAACTTAAACCAATTTAGAGTCCTCCTAGGAGGATATAAAAGTGCCTGGTTTATCATATGCTAAGTGGCCCATATTTTTTTAAAAGGAATTGGCACCTATTCCTAGTTTATGTAATGGAAAGATTAAAAACCTGAGTGGTTTTCTTCCATATCAGGTGATTCAGGAAGAAAACAGACACACCCCTGATTTTCACAGCTTCCTTCTGTGTTTCTCTCCTGTGCATGCGTGCTGAGTTGTGTCCGACTCTGTGTGACCCTATGGACCATAGCCCACCAGGCTCCTCTGTCCATGGGACTCTCCAGGCAAGAATACTGGAGTGGGTTGCCATCCCTCCTCCAGGGGATCTCCCCAACCCAGGGAACCTGCGTCTCTTATATCTGCCTGCATTGACAGCAGCAATTGGCTATTGTGGCCGTCAGGAAGTGCTGGCCAGAAGACCCACTGGAGCAGAGGCAGCAGCATCCACAGCAGTAACAGTTTCTGGGCTTGGAGTCGGGTCTGTCCCACTTTGGAGCAACTCAAGGACCAGGTTTGGAGAAAAAATTTGATTTTTCACTTTTCAGATGCTTTTCATTTGGCTGAAGAAATGTAATAAGGTGAGAAGATGTGTATAGCTGAGAAGTGTGGTTTAGGAGAAAAAGATTTTTAAAAACTAGCTCTTCACTTGGTCTCTAAAGAATTCCACTGGGGTCAGTGTCTTGGCATCGACCTCCTGGATAAGCAAGATCGACTTCACATTTAGCTGGTTTCCATGGTAAACAGAATGATGATCCCAAAGAGGTCCATGTTCTGATCCTGAGAACCTGAGAGTGTTACCTTATGAGGCAAAAGAAACTTTGCAGATGGGGCTAAAAATGGGAAGATGCCAAGGTGATGGCGGGGGTGGGGGGGCTTGGTATAATCACGAGGGTCCTCTTGAGGACAGAGGGTCGGAGGCAGAGGGTCAGATTCAGAGGAGACGAGATGCTACAAGCAGGATGGGGCAGGCTCTGTGCTGCTGCCCGTGGGGGCGACGGAGGGGCCATGAGCCAGGACGTAGTGCCTATAGAAGCCGAAAGGCAAGAAAAGGCTTTTCCCCAGAGGGCCCAGGAGGAAAACAGCCTTGCCCAGACCTCGATTTTACGACTTCTGACACCCTGAACCGAAAGCTAACACATCTGTATTGTTTGAAGCCGCTGCGCTTGGGGCCCTTTGTTCAGTAGTCACAGGAAACCAGGGCAGCTGTGGTCGGCTCTCCTGGTCACCAAAGACCCTCACAAACTCATCTCAATGCTAAAGTCTCCCACGCAAGCACCACTGTCTTAAAATGTCCAGCAGAGTGAGAACTGCTTTAAAAAAACTCCAACATGGGTGGACCTAGAGGTTATTGTGTTAAGCCAAGTAAGTCAGAGAGAGATAAATATATGATATCACTTAAATGTGGAATCTAAAAAAATGGTACAAATGAACTTATTTATGAAACAGAAATAGACTCACATAGACAACAGATTTATGGCCACCAAAGGGGAAAGTAGGAAGCGAAAAATTAGGAGTTTGAATGAACAGATACACACTACTGTGTATGAAATAGATAAACACCAAGGACCTATGTACAGGACAGGGAGCTCTACTCAATATCTTATAATGAACTACATGGGAAAGAGTCTGAAATAGAATATATATCAATGGGCTTCCCTGATGGCTCAGCAGTAAAGAATCCACCTGCAATGCAGGAGACACAGTCAACGTGACTTCGATCCCTGGGTCAGGAAGAGCCCCTGGAGAAGGAAATTTCAACCCACGCCAGTATTGCCTGGGGAATCCCATGGACAGAATCTTAGCGGCCTACAGTCCAGGGGTCACAAAGAGTCAGACACGACATAGCATACATGCATAATATGTGTAACTGAACCACTTTGCGCCACACTTGAAACTAACACAACTGTAAGTAATTTATACCTCAATTTAAAAAACAAAAAACCTCAACCAGCCTCCCAGAGGAGGCAACTCTGCAGAAGCTGCCCAAAGATCCATGACTGGGGATAAAGCATGTTGTGCATGGGAACCCAGGACCGTGTCCCCCCAGCAACCCCTCTCTGTGCAAACACAGTGGGGGAAATGGTGTCAGATGGTACAAACTAGCAGTACATTTAGAAGAACAACTAATTCTACTACATATTAAAGATAAAATGGGCATCTTTTCTCTAAGACAGGGCCAGCTGGTCCCCTTGCTGGGCCTCAGCTGTGAGAGCCTGCACCACGCACTGGACGGCATGATGCAGACGCCTCCTCCTGCACCCACCCAAGAGATGAACCTGCCTTCTCCCTTGGGAGATGGAGGGGGGACCAGGTGGTGCTTGTCATCCTTCCATGGGTCTCAGTGCTGTCTCATGTTCACGTGGTCGTGTTGTCAGGAGACCTCCACCCATAGTTTCAATTTGATTCCTTTCAGTTCAGTTCAGTCGCTCAGTCGTATCTGACTCTTTGTGACCCCATGAACTGCAGAACGCCAGGCCTCCCTGTCTATCACCAACTCCCAGAGAACACCCAAACCCATGTCCATTAAGTCAGTGATGCCATCTAGCCATCTCATCCTCTGTCGTCCCCTTCTCCTCCTGCCCTCAATCTTTACCAGAATCAGGGTCTTTTCCAATAAGTCAGCTCTTTGCATCAGGTGGCCAAAGTACTGGAGTTTCAGCTTCAGCATCATTCCTTCCAAAGAAATCCCAAGACTGATCTCCTTCAGAATGGACTGGTTGGATCTCCTTGCAGTCCAAAGGACTCTCAAGAGTCTTCTCCAACACCACAGTTCAAAAGCATCAATTCTTCTGCACTCAGCTTTCTTTATAGTCCAACTCTCACATCCATATGATCACTGGAAAAACCATGGTCTTGACTAGATGGACCTTTGTTGGCAAAGTAATGTCTCTGCTTTTTAATATGATTTCTTTAGCTGATCAATAAAGTGACATTAAGCACCTACTGAGTACAAAGCCTGCTGGTCACTGTTTCTGCCAGTGCAGGGCCATTTAGGGGAGCCTGAAACATGAGTCACACTGCCAATACCTTGACTTAATTTCTGTTCTATTTTTTTTACTTTCTTTAAAAATTGATTTTCATTGGAGGTTCGTGACATTGTACAGGAGACAGGGATCAAGACCATCCCAATGGAAAACAAATGCAAAAAAGCAAAATGGCTGTCTGAGGAGGCCTTACAAATAGCTGTGAAAGAAGAGAAGCGAAAAGCAAAGGAGAAATGGAAAGATATAAGCATCTGAATGCAGAGTTCCAAAGAATAGCAAGGAGAGATAAGAAAGCCTTCCTCAGTGATCAATGCAAAGAAATAGAGGAAAACAACAGAATGGGAAAGACTAGAGATCTCTTCAAGAAAATTAGAGATACCAAGGGAACATTTCATGCAAAGATGGGCTCGATAAAGGACAGAAATGGTATGGACCTAACAGAAGCAGAAGATATTAAGAAGAGGTTGCAAGAATACACAGAAGAACTATACAAAAAAGATCTTCACGACCAAGATAATCACGATGGTGTGATCACTGACCTAGAGCCAGACATCCTGGAATGTGAAGTCAAGTGGGCCTTAGAAAGCATCACTACGAACAAAGCTAGTGGAGGTGATGGAATTCCAGTTGAGCTATTTCAAATCCTGAAAGATGATGCTGTGAAAGTGCTGCTCTCAATATGTCAGCAAATTTGGAAAACTCAGCAGTGGCCACAGGACTGGAAAAGGTCAGTTTTCATTCCAATCCCAAAGAAAGGCAATGCCAAAGAATGCTCAAACTACTGCACAATTGCACTCATCTCGACTGAAGCAGCTTAGCAGCAGCAGCAGCAGCAGCAGCACACACTAGTAAAGTAATGCTCAAAATTCTCCAAGCCAGGAAATATCAATAACTTCAGATATGCAGATGACACCATCCTTATGGCAGAAAGTGAAGAGGAACTCAAAAGCCTCTAGATGAAAGTGAAAGAGGAGAGTGAAAAAGCTGGCCTAAAGCTCAACATTCAGAAAACGAAGATCATGGCATCTGGTCCCATCACTTCATGGGAAATAGATGGGGAAACAGTGGAAACAGTGTCAGACTTTATTTTCGGGGACTCCAAAATTACTGCAGATGGTGACTGCAGCCATGAAATTAAAAGACGCTTACTCCTTGGAAGGAAAGTTATGACCAACCTAGACAGCATGTTGAAAAGCAGAGACATTACTTTGCCAACAAAGGTTCATCTAGTCAAGGCTATGGTTTTTCCTGTGGTCATGTATGGATGTGAGAGTTGGACTGTGAAGAAAGCTGAGTGCCGAAGAATTGATGCTTTTGAACTGTGGTATTGGAGAAGACTCTTGAGAGTCCCTTGGACTGCAAGGAGATCCAACCAGTCCAGCCCTGGGATTTCTTTGGAAGGAATGATGCTAAAGGTGAAACTCCAGTACTTTGGCCATCTTATGCAAAGAGTTGACTCATTGGAAAAGACTCTGATGCTGGGAGGGATTGGGGGCAGGAGGAGAAGGGGACGACAGATGATGAGATGGCTGGATGGCATCACTGACTTGATGGACGTGAGTCTGAGTGAACTCCGGGAGTTGGTGATGGACAGGGAGGCCTGGCGTGCTGCGATTCATGGGGTCACAAAGAGTCGGACATGACTGAGTGACTGAATTGAACTGAACTGAATACTTGCTTTACAAAGTTGGGTTAGTTTCTGCTGTGCAACAAAATGAATTGGGTATATGTTTACATATATCCACTCTTGTTCTTTTTTTTTTTTTTTTTAAATAAGCTTTACATTTCCTGAGGTCTGACCTGGCCCCCAGGTCTTTGTGGAAATGAACTCGTCAGGTGGGAGGACAGAGCTGATGTTGTTAGTGGCTGGTTGGCTTGGTCATGACTCAAGTATCGAGGCACAGCCTCCTGGCCTGTGTGTGTCGCACCCTCCAGGCAGGCCTGTGACTGTGGGGGGCTGGAGGAGGGGGGCCGATGCTCAGGGCCCTCGACCATTCACACCGTTCCTCTCCCTGTGTCCCAGAGGAGCTAGGATCAGAGGGACGTTCCTGGGCCCCAGAGACAAAAATGGAGCCACAGAGCCAGCAGAATGAGCACCTGGGAGGCACTTGGACTCTGGGGAGGCGAAAGGGGCTGCACACATTGAGTGCCTGCTGTGTGCCCTTGGTGAGTCACCTCCAAACAGTCCCTTTAAAATGATCCCCAAAGATAAGCCTAAGGTACTGTTGTTCCCACTGCCCTGTGAGAACACTGGAATAGCTTGGAGGATGGGGCTGGAAGACCCTTCCTCCCTAGAGCTGAGTGACTGCTCTGAGATAGAAATGACCACAGGTGTGGGCCTGCAAAGGTGCTGAACCCAGAGCATGCACGGCCCCCCGAGACAGTGCAGAAGGACAGGCTGCTGTTACTAATACTACTACGACCTCCATGCTCCAATTGCCTGTTTCACAAACTCTCAGGGCACAACTAAACTCGTGGGATACAAGGGCAGGGATGCTGAATGTGAAGGGGTTTGTCTCTGATCACTCGAAGCGCTTTGGCCTCCAGGGACGTGGCTGCAAATGGTTCGCCTTGAATCCGGGATGAGGGTGTGCCTCGCTGACCAGGCTTCCTGAGCACCGCACACGATGACCAGGCTGGCCAGAAATAGGCCCGTGCGGGTGCGTGGGCTCGAGGAGGGGGACGTGGTCGGAGGTGAGTCATCTAGAGCTCCTGGTGCCAGCGCTTCTAGAAACAGATATTTCAGGGTCCTTTTGGAAAGCGGTTTCCAAAGAGGGCTTTTGACCTGCCGTCGTTTACCCAGGACAGAGAGGAGAGACACTCAGGGCTGAACTTGAGGTAGAGGGGAGGCAGGAGGAGGCTGAGCCCTCCTTCCTTCCTGGCGGCCGAGGGCCTGTGAGCCAGGTGGGGCCCTGGGGCGGGGCCTCCTTCCACAAGCCACCTCGGGGCTCCCAACACAATTGAGAAAGGATCCCAAGGAAGAGGGGGACCTTACTTGAGGGTGTGCTTCTAAGGTTCCACATGGGGTCTCCGCAAGGGTCTTCACCACCCTCTCACCAGATCCCAGCAAGTTGTCCAAGATGAATCTGGCAGAGGTCACCAAGGGACAGACCCACAGCCTGGAGGCCTCAGAGCAGGGGATTCCCCACCCTCCCTGTGGGCAGCAGACCCAGCTGGAGCAGACTTGAGGAGCCGGAGCCAGGCAGCCCCTTTCTCTGGGCCTTTTTCCTTGTTTGCGTAAAAGGAGCAGCAAGAGGAAGTTTGGAGGATTCTAGAAGATTCTAGCCACAAGACCCTCTGCGCAGGGACCGTGGAGCCTGACCCCTCAGGGCTGAATGCTCAGACCCTTTATCATCAGAGAGCAAGTCACCTCTTGGCACCCAGTTTCCAGACACCTGGAAAATCCCATGGACGGAGGAGCCTGGTGGGCTACAGTCCATGGGGTCGCAAGGAGTCGACATGACTGAGCGACTTCACTCACCCACTTTCCAGACACCTGTCCCTGGAACAAAAGAGCTGATTCTGTCCAAAACAACCTGAAAACAGGTCAGCAGGGACAGGGATGCTGGGCAGCGCCCCTTCTGGAGCTTGACAGTCGAGAGAAAACTGCTTCTGGAGACGTTCTCAGGCCCGAACACAACAGTGTGTGGGGAACGCCCGCCGCTGACCCCAAGCTGGGGCCTGTGGGCCCGGGCCTTTGAGAGAGGATGGGCTCCTTTGCCCCCAAGTCCTCCTGGACCCAGAGGGTCCTAGGAGCCTGCGTTCTCATGGTAGAAACCACCGTCAGGAGGCTGTCTACCCATTTCTGATGACAGCGTTATCTTGCCCGGTGTGGACGCCCTGCAGTGTGGGTTGGGTGGTCTATCGACTCGATGGACATGAGTTTGCACAAGCTCCGGGAGTTGGTGATGGACAGGGAAGCCTGGCATGCTGCAGTCTATGGGGTCGCAAAGAGTCGGACGCGACTGAGCGACTGAGCAACCGCTGGCAGGGTATATTCTTCATAAACAAACCCTGACTCCTAGTGTGGTGGCATTAGGAGTGGGGACGCTGGGAGGATGACAATGGCCTGCCCCTATTTGGTTGACAGGGGACCGGGCCTCTGCCAGGCCACTCTGTCATCATAGCCCATGCTGGAAAATGGGGCAGTCTTGTGCCCCTCTGCCCTCAGTCCTGTCCCCTCGCCCCCTGGCCTGGCTGCTATCCAGACAGCCGCGGCTTCTTGCCCTGTGACCATCTGCAGCTCTGCCCGGTGACAGAGGTCTGCCGGGTCACCCCACACCTCTCTGCTGCCACTGAGGCTCCCCGAGACTGAAGCTGCCTCCCCTCCAAGCCGTGCACCCTCCGCATGTCCACCTGTGCCTCCCTAACTCCTGCCAGTCCGCAGGCATTGCCCCTCCTCAGGGGCGCCTGCCTCCTGCCCCTGTCCTGTGGAGTGGTCCTGGTAGCCTCTTCCTTTGCCCCTTGCCCCAGGGTGTGGGAACCCACAGCCCCCATCAGCCATGCCCCTGAGGAGGGGGCTTGCGTCCAGGCCCCAGCCTTCCCGGAGCCCAGCCCAGAGGCGGGTCAATGCTTAGACAGCAGGGGGCCAACAGGAGATGAAGACAAAATGGACACGGCTTTTTTTTAGAATAGCAGTCACTCTTAGCAATAGAGAAGAGATGGGGCTTCCCTGGTGGTCCAGTGGTTAAGACTCTTCGCTTCCAATTCAAGGGGCTTAGGTCCCATCCCTGATCAGGGAACTAAGATCCCACAAGCTACGCGGTGAGGCCAAAAGTAAAAATAAAGAAGAAGAAATAGAGGTGAGGATGGGTATTTTTATTAGTAAACATGGGTGAATTTACTTAAAAAAAAAAATTGATGTTGACATTATTTGAAATGTGAAGTTCAGTTCTGTGACCAGACCAATCTGAGCTGCAAGATGCAGGCTGCTTCCCTCCCAACCAGCTCCTACTGAGGGCCATGCCCCTGACACCCCAGGAACATCCTGGCCTAAATGAGTCAGGAGTGATAAGCCCCCACTTTATTCCACATTCTCCTCCTTTAGAGTTGTGGACACTTAGGCTGCATACACATTTTTACCACGAAGTATGAGTTTGCGATGGTCTGTGGGTTTCAGGGAGCCCTGCTCTCCTTCACTCCAACTTCTAAGACCATGGAGACTGATCCCAGTAGGAAACCTGACCCAGCGTGGGGAGAGAGGGGCGTGTGCGGGGGCTGAGTAGGTGGGGTGCCGCCAGGGCTCAGACCCACCCTCCAGGAGAGATTCACACTGCACTCCTCTGTGAGGCGGTCAGGGCCGGGGCCAGGATTCGGGGACAAGTCAGCCCAGCGCCCACTCTCAGAGAGCTTGTGCCCTTATGGGGAGACAGACAAAGCCTGTATTGCAGACGGTGGTTAGTGCCATGAGCAAAGCAAACAGGGGCTGAGATGAACAGGGCTTGGGGCACCTCCTTCAGTGTTCCAGCGAGGGTGCCTGCCCCTCACTGCCTGTCCACTCTCCATTCACTCGGCCTCCCTTTTAACACAGCCCCAGTGCTGGTGGTGTGGCTATGATTACAGCTCTGAAAATGTTTCTCAGCTCCCCTTGCAACAGGGTTTGCCAATGAGATAGAAGCTGAGACTTCCAGAAAAGTTCCTTAAAGAGGGCAGCCTCCACTGAGAAATGCTGTCTTCCCTGTTCCGTTCTCTTTCCTCCTGCTTGGGACGTGATTGTGATGCTTGGGGTTCCAGTGGCCCTTTTGTGACATGAAGTGGTCTTCCCAAATAGTATTTGAGAATCCAAAGTTTAAACAGAAGGTAAGTTCTAGAGCCAAGCACTGGACTTTTGATTCTAAAACCTATATTCCTCACCCCCTCCAAACCCTTTCCTCTCAACACACATACCTGAGATGGAAAATGTTTTAAGGGGAGCTTCTTGTGGGAAGGAAGAATCCTGTGAGTGCAGAGAATGCTTCTACTGCTGTGAGTTCAGCTTCAGGCAGAAGGAGCAGACAGATCAGATGACAGCAATTCTTGTTCTCCTGAGAGCTCTAAAATCAAACTCTCAGTTCTCCTCTGTGACTACAACCAGATAGAATTACATGGTGCCAGCAACTTATAAATAGAATGAAATAAATGGGGAGAAAGGAGCAGATCAAGCCGCAAGCCACCAGGCGAAATCAGGAGGAGGAATTTGCTTGGCTGCTTTTTCTCGCATCCCGCGACACTGTGGCTGGAGTGCTCCACCTCTGCGTCTGCTGTGTGGTCCCCGTGCAGCTCTGGCTCCATCCCCCTCTCACGTCAGCAGAACCTGAGGTGACAGTGCAGAACCAGGTGCTCGGGAGCCCCGTCTGCACTCCTGGGTCTGCTGAGGACCCTGAGTCGGTAGAGTGAGACACCCCTCAGGAGACACATGTTCAGCGCGGTAGTCTGTTTTGGTGGCTCCACATTCCTACAGGAGAGGGTCCCACAGACAGCAGCCCCAGGCTGATTCCAAGGCAAGCGAGGTGGGGGAACACCGGCTCCACGGCCAGGTCAGCCCAGGGATGCTTCTTCCTCCAGCATCTTCACCAGGAATCGGATGCTCACTTGACTTTCCAAACACGCCCAAAGTCCAAAGTCCGCATGAAACAAACTGAGGAGGAGAAAAGATTCAAAGTAAGATATGCAGTGCTTTGTCTCCGGAGCTGCCAAACTCCTGGGATGTGCAGGAGAGGCACAGCTGGGATCTGCTCCTGGGATGTGCAGGAGAGGCACAGCTGGGATCTGCTCCCGATAGTGGTGCCGCCACACAGCAGGCGATACTGAAATACGTCGGCTGGGACGGCAGGAGATGTGCTGAGAGGCAGGAGCAGCTCAGCCTCCCTGCAACACCCACCGCCCCTCACCCAAGCTCTGCCCGAGAGACGTCTGCTAGGGCGAGTCTCAAGGAGCCCAGCTTGCGTCTCTGGTCTGCGAGTTTTCTTTTTTTTCTTCATGGAAGAATGAGGACTATTTTCCTCTCTCTTTTTCCTTTTTTTTTTCGTTTTTGGTCTGTGAGCTTCTAAGCATGACAGAGAGCCTGCTCCGTGGAAGCCTTGGGCATGGGTGCCAGGAAGATGTCCAGATACCCATGTGCAGTGACATCTGTCCTGGCCCTTGCCGTCTGCTTTTTTTTATTATTATCACATTTTAAACTTTGAGATGTAGTAGACTGACATGCAGTTGTAAGAAATAATACAGATTGTGCTTTTATTCCGCTTCCCCCGTGGTGACATGCTGCAAACTGCAGAGCACTCACACCAGGATGGTGACATGGACGCAGACACAGAGCCTCCCATCCCCATGAGCTCCCTCCCGCCACTCTCATCTCTTCACTCCCACCTCTCCAGCCCCAGAAGCCTGACCCAGGCTGAGCCGGGTGCCCCAGGTGAGGCTCAGGTAGGGGAGGGGGCCCAGCATGTGACAGGCTGTTTCTAGGCGCAGGTGAGCTCAGACAGCTTTTAGGGCCTCAGTGTCCAGGGTCGGGGTGGGCGGCAGGCAGCCAGGAACTTTCCTGGCATGAGTGTGCAGTGCCAGGGCAGAGGCTAGGGGTTCTGAGGGCCGGTCTCAAGGTTTGGCGTGTTGCTTTTAGAAGCTTCCACCTGCTTCTCTGGCCTCCCCACCAGGCCCTGAGCCCCGCTGTCCCTTCAAACATCCCTTTCCAGCTGAACCAGCCCGAGAAATGTCTGCTGCTGTCAACTGAAGACACTAATTCGGGTACCCCCTTCTCCAGGAATGACATGGGGTACGGGCTCCTGAACACACAGCTGGGACAGAGCCCCATATGCACGAGCCCACCCGGGTGATGAGAGGGGAGCACTGGATAAGGAGGCCAGCCCAGCTGTGCAAGGGTCACACCCCCGCCTCTCAGGTCTCGGTCTCCTTGGCTGGAAGCCAACATATGTCACACAACACCTGTCATGACAATACCTCTGTTTAGTGGCCGAGCCCTGGGTCTGTCTGCTCAGCTGTCATTGGAACAGAGAGCTTCTCCCCATGAGACCTTGTCTCATGGTGGGTCTAGCCCCTGGAGTCTCCTACTGGGCACCTTTCTCCTTTCTCTGCCATTCACCCCTCCCCTTGCACACTCACAGATACACACACTTGCGTACCCAGGCTCACCATCACACTCACACATATTTGCATGCTCACACTCACAAGCCACATTTGGGGTCTGAGTTCACTTTCTGGGAACTTTATGCTCAAGAATGAGCTTGAGATCAGGCAAAAGAAAGCTGGCAGTCTGCCTGCTGTTTAACTGCTTCGTTTTTGTTTGTTATGCTGCCCTGGTGAGGCATCCGTCTGGTTTTTGTTTCGTTTTGATTTTACCTCTTAGGAAATGAAACCAATGATGCTGGGAAGGCATCTGATGGCAGGAGGCACCACCCTTACCCTCCTCCAGCGGGGTTGGGGTGACTGCAGGCCTCTCCCCATCCACCCTGGGGGTCCAGACCCCACCGCAGGAGGATCCTCTCATCTTGCCCCTCCCATCCCACAAGGCCCAAGACATTGCCAGGTCACTCCAGATTAGATGTACAAAGGACAAGAACCCCCAGGTGCTGTGGTGGGGGCAGGGGGGCTGGCCTGGGTCCCCCAAGGTCAGGAGAGGGCCCAGGGATCCTGTGGGCAGGGCCAGCCAAGGCAGGAGAGCCTTTCTCACTCAGGCAAAAGTACAAGTGGGTGCCTAAAACTCAGCAGTGGGATAAACAATATTTTAATAAATCAAAATGGATGACCACCCTAATAACAATAACAATTGTTATTGTTTATTAACAATAAACAAAATGTCAAAAGTTTAAGTAGGACATCTCAGTGGGGCAGTGGCTAAGAATCTGCCTGCCAATGCAGGGGACGTGAGTTCAATCTCTGGTCCGGGAGAATCCCACATGCTGAGGGACAACTAAGCCCCTGCACCACGGCTACTGAGCCTTTGCTCTAGAGCCCGGGAGCCACGCCTGCGGGAGCCCCTGCACCACGACTACTGAGCCTGTGCTCTAGAGCCCGGGAGCCGCGCCTGCGGGAGCCCCTGCACCACGGCCTCTGAGTCTGTGCTCTAGAGCCCGGGAGCCGCGCCTGCGGGAGCCCCTGCACCACGGCCTCTGAGTCTGTGCTCTAGATCCCGGGAGCCGCGCCTGCGGGAGCCCCTGCACCCTAGAGCCTGTACGCCGAAACAGAGGAGCCACCCCAGTGAGAGGCCCACGCACCCCAGAGAGGAGGAGTCCCCGTTTGTTGCAACTTGAGAAAAGACCCCACAGCAACGAAGATGCAGTACAACCAAAAGTAAATTAATTAATTTTTAAAATTTTTAAATAAAAGCAGAATCTGGCCCTAGCTTCACCAACCTTTTCACTCACCTCTCCTGACCCCAGCCCCACTCGTGGGCAGCTTGACCCCCAAAGCAGAAGAGGAAGGGTGGCTCAGGGGCCCGCGTGTGGCTCAGGGCTCTCTGGGCTTTGCAGCTGGTCAGGTCCTTCTGTCACCCACGTGGCAGAGGGCTTTGAGAAGTGAGTCGGGGTCGTCCCCTGGAATCCTACAGCCGTTGCTCTGGGCATCACCAATACAGATGTACATGTGTGCACACAGACACAATTTGCATCCACACGTGAACATGTGTGCTCAACAGCCGGCCTCCAGGGAGCCCCTCCTCGCTGCCTGTGGGCTGGAGCAGGGGCTGCCACGTCCTCATTAGCCAGAGCAGATTTCCGGGTCAAAAGTCATCTAGGCAAGAACTGATGGAGGCCCAGGCCACCCATGGGGCTTAGTCAATGACTCTCTCTGACTCAGGTGTCAGCTCTGGGCACTGACCTCCCGGCAGGGACACTTCTACGTGTGTGTGTGTGTGTGCGCGCGCACGTGTAGGTGTGCGCTCAGCGTCTACTTCCCCGGCTGGACGTGATGTGCACAGGGCACAGCCTCTCATGCCACCCACCCCTCCACTCTGCAGCACAGAGTCGCTCACTCTGCTGGAGTGAAGGAAGGCATGACGTGGGCAGGGGCTCAGCGGGGTGTGTGCCTTTCTGTGCAGTCCATCCTGTGAAGCCCCCATGTTGCAGGGTGGACTGCGGTCTACTGCAGGCTCTGCAAGACCTCCTGTCAACCCTGTGGCTCTTCAGGGCCGGGGGGGAGGCAGGTGGGCTCCGGGGCCAGAGGTGCGATTCCCACCGGCCCCAGGGCGGGGACGGCACAGACAGCAGCACCCACATTGGCTGGGCTGGGAGCCCCGTCTCGAGGCGGGAGCAAGGCAGAGACGGGGCTCTGTCCTTGCTTCCCTCCCAGCCGCGATCCTCCGGGCCTGACCCGACCCGTCATGCACATTCATTACCACTCCCTTCTCGCAGCTTCCAGCTCCGTCCGCCGCACTGTTTATAGCTGACTGTTCTGGAGACACAAATGGCCACTGTGACTTGGCCTTTAAAATCCACTGAAGACACTGGGCTGAAACGTTTGCCATCGGACTTGGAGTCTGGAGGGAGGGCAGTAAAACTGTCTCTCTTCTCTTCAGTGCTGAGTGTCCTTTCATGTCCCAAGAGGCTTCTCCAAAAACACAGCGTATTTTAAATAAACCGCCCGCTCCTCCTTCTCCTAACCCACCATCCATGGGAGAGAAGCGTCGCTTCCATTTACGGGTTTAGGAAGGTCCCAGCTATTCCCACGTGGCCCCAGTTTTCCCAATTTCACAGCCTCTCCTTTGTCCTTGGAGGGCAACCTCTGTTCAGCACAAGCAGAGTGAAAAAAAAGATAAAACTTATCCACAACTTATCCATTATCCACAACTGCTCTGGGCCCATGTGCCTCTAAGTACTTTACACGCATCAGTTCACGAATCCTCAGAAGACCCTGAGCCGGCGCGTTGCCAATTCCCAGGTGAGAGACGGGAAACAGGGCTGGCTGGCAGCGCACCTCATCCCGAAGCTGCTCTGGGCTTGACGGTCCTGAGGTGCCCGGGGCCTGAGCCCTGCCTGCCCCCTCGTTGCTTGTTAGGAGGCACCGGGGGCTGTGGGCTTCTGACCAGGTGAGTGTGTGAAGTGTGGGGGGTGAGGTGGGGAAGACCCCACGTCCTGGGGGCTGCTCACCAGGGACACTTTCATGAGCTTCCAGCCAAGCCATCCTAAGTGCCCACGGGACTGGTCCAGAGGCAGAGAGGGTCTCTGGGAGAGCCAGCTCACCTGGCCTCTCAGCCGGCCCCTCACCCCAGGCGAGGGGATCCCCCATCAGCGGGTCTCCCCCTCCCGCTGGGTTGCCGTGGCTGCCGGACGCTGCCCCCACCTGCACTACGGGCTGGATCAGGCTGCTGTCAGCCTGCTGAGCAGCCGGGCAGGTGGTGGGAGGGAAGCGTGGCTGCCGGCGGCTCTCTAGCCCAAGGAAGTACTGAGCGGACCTCCCGAGGCTCGTGCCCCAGGCCTGCAGGGCCAGCGCCCAAGAAGCACAGGGAGACAGGCACCCTCGCCTGAGCCGGGCGTCGGCCTGTCCGCCTCTTGGAGACCGTCACCCAGCCCTCTCCAGGAAGGAGCTGGCAGATACCCAGGCAGGAGACAGCAAAAGGGAAAGTCCAGTGAGACGACAAGTCGGACGAGGATGGCAGAGCCTCAGTGCTGGCCGGGGAGCAGGGGCTACCTCCTCCCTTCAGGACAGGTGGGCCAGCTTTCCTGTACACACACACGTGCACATGCACACACACACCACACCACACACACACACACATTCACTCTCATGCATACACTCACAGCACACACACACACGCCCATGTACATACACACCACACCACACCACACACACGCACACACACACATTCACTCTCATGCATTCACTCACAGCACACATACCCAGGTTCACACATGTGTGCATACACATAGCATAGATACACACTCACATGAGCATGTGCTCCCCTGACCTGAGCTGTGTGTGTGGTCCTGTGGACCCATGCCAACTATGAACACAAGAGTGCATGTGGATGTGGGTAACAGCCCCGCCCCCACCATGGTCACACTGAGGACCTGGGACAGCAGCCCGGAGTCTGCTAGGCCCTAGGGGGCCCCAAGCTGAGACCCTGATCACACACACACACACACACACACACACACCGGCGCTGGTGCAGCGAGAATGTGTCCTGGAGGTTTGTGGCAGTGCAATTGTGGGTGTAGGCAGCCCAGGCCATCCAGGGGGCTTCCCAGGTGGGGAAGGGGCTCCACATGGCCATGAGCCATGGAGGAAGGGATGTCCCCACTGCACAGGGGAAGCCTCACAGTCAGTGTGGGAGTTAACAACGAAGCGGGGGATGAAGTTCCCGTACAATGACATATACGTGGACCCAACAGGCGGCCCTGCAGCGGAGGACCCACCAGCAAAGTCTAGGAGTGGACAATTGAGGTCAGAGAGAAAGAAAGGGATGGAAGAGGGGCTCTGGGTGAAGAGGTATAGGCATTTCAATCTAAAAACAAATGAGTAAGTCTGGCAGCCCTGCAGTGGTTAAACGGAGTTTAAATAGAATTGAAAAGAGGTGTTCAAGACTTCCCTGGAGGCTCAGTGGTAAAGAACCTGCCTGCCAATGCAGGAGACACAGGTTCCCTTCCTGGTCCAGGAAGATCCCACATGCTGCAGAGTATCTAAGCTCACGCTCCGCAGCCACTGAGCCTGCGCTCCAGAGCCCATGCTGCACGACAGGAGGAGGCACAGCAGAGAGAAGCCCGCACACCACAACTCGAGAGGAGCCCGCACTCCCCGCAGCCAGAGGAAAGACTGGGAGCGACAAAGAGGCAGCAAAGCCAAAATAAATATTTTCAAAAACTGTGTCAATAATCTAAAAAAATAGATGTTAAAACAAAAACGTGTCCTCCCAGGAGAGGGATGAAGATGGACCTGCTCCCACGACCATGGTGAAATCACAGCTATTCACAGAGCAACTATTGGTGAGAAAGACTGGAAGCTGAGCCGAAAATACCCAGAGTAACACACCCACGGAGATAAGAGTAGCTTAGTGGGTGTCAGGGGCTGAGGCTGGGTGGGGTGATAGGTAATGGTGCAGGGCTCCTTTGGGGTGACAGAATGTTCCAGAACTAGGTAAAGCGGAGGGTGGCACCAACCCGGGGATGTATGAAATGCTGCTGACAGTAAATGTGACGTGATGTGTGTTTTCCTGCAATAAAAACTGCTTAGGAAAACAAGAGCCAGACCAGAGTAAACTACTGGCTCTCAGGAAGCAGGCACACTTGGGCCGTGACCTGTTCAAACACACAGGCGGTGATAACCGTGATGAAACCAAGTTTGTAGGTGAAGGATCCTCTCTGTGTGTTCGCTTGGGCCTCTGCCTCACACCTGAACCTGACCTCCTTCAGGGCGGGAAGTCCTGCCCCCTGAAAGCTGGATTCATTCTCTGCCTTCTGATGCTGGCGATGACACCGCTTAGAGGAGTGGCTGTAGAGGGTCGCGGTGGCCGGCCACGCTCTGCGTGCATGCTACCTGGACTCTCCACCCCGGTGACCTTGAAGTAAAACGCCAGACCCTCATTCTGATGGATAATCCTTTGTCTCAAAAACATCCCTGAGCGTACTTTCAACTCCTAGCAGGTGGTCAGTGCTCAGAATTTCTGAGAATCTGCTTCTCGGGTTAGAATCCTGAGTTTGGAGTAAAATTCCCTGTTTGATTCTTCCCATGGCCGTGAACTGAATTTTCCTGGCCCATCATGAGAAGCTGGGATGCTGGTTACCTGTGTGGCTGGGCGCGGCGTGTGGAGGGGCCTTAAGGCAGGACGGGGCAGCTTCCGGTACTGCTGTCTGGTCTGGATGGGCTCCCCCCATAAGCACGTTCCTCGTGGTTTCTATGTCTGGTTTCTAGGACCACAGGCTTCTGGATGCGCCCTGATGGCCGTGAGCCTCATACAGGGCAGCTGCTTGTCCCCTCCAACACACACCTGCTGCCCCTCACCTGCTCCCTCCCCATGGCTTCCCCGAGGCCATCTGTGGGTGCCTCTAAGCGTCTGTGTAACCCCCAGAGGAACAGCCAGCTGGCTCCTCTGAGCCCACAGACACGTCGGAAACAGGAGGAGGCAGGGCCGGCCCCTGCTCCCAGCCTCCTGTGTCCATGGGCGCTTGTGGGCAGAGCCAGCAGGAAGCCAGCAGGGGCGGGGCGGTCCTTCAGAGAGACGCCTGTCCTGAGCTGAGGACACAGGTAGGGGGCAGCCAGGCTGAGGGGGGAGCACTGTTCCATGCCCAGAGCCTGGCCAGTTCCTCAGCGCGGCTGCCCCCGGGCTCCCACGTGGCTGTCGTGGTGGGAGGGCGGTCAGTGGACGGGTCAGGGTGCGTGGTGGCTGTGCAGGCTGTGACTGCGGTCCGATACTGAGGCTGGGGTGACCCCGGTGAGCCGAGGAGGGAGCTAAGATCACTCAACGTGAGAGTGCACGTACTTCTCTCCAGGCTAGTCCTGGAAGGAGGTGGCTGCTTGCCATGGTAGGTCCCTGTCACCCGGGGCACACATCTGACCCATATCCCAGAAGGGCCTCCTGTGTAGACAGTGGGTTCGTAAGTAAGCAAGGGGCCAGCCTCACACAGGACGTGGACTTTTCATCTAGATTTAGGCTTTCTGTGTATAAACCAGAACAGGATGATTTAAAGCAAAATGATTTTACTTTTACAACATAATATAACCAATTGATCTACTTTGTTTTCATGTAAATGCTTGGCTTTTTAAACACATCCCATTTCCAAAGGTGGCAATAAAAGAGAAATCATGAAAATGATGTTTTCCAAAGCTTTCTTTTCCTTCTCACGGAGAAGCAGGTAACATCTCAAACAGATGAAAGAAGAAAGAATCGTACAACAAACCCCGATGACCTCAGTGTCTCCCCACTTGAAGACTTGCGTGTGTCCTTCCCACAAGGGTGCTCTTGACCTTCCCTGGTCAGCCTGGAGGTCAGGAGACACGGGGGTGGGTGGCATCCAGCCTTTGCTCCTGCTCGAGTCCTCTGGGGTCCTGTGATGTCCTTAGGATCAAATCGGGTTCCCTGAGATCATCACTCTTCCAGCATAGTCCCGGCGACGTCTGCGTTTTCCTAGTGTGTTTACTGGCATCATAGATTCGGTCTATAGATGGAGACCAGCTGGTGTCTCCATTGTGCTTCTGCAGCACCCCACCCCCAACCCCACTTCTTTTCCTATAGAGTTTCTGTAAAACCAGGCTGCTTGTCCTGTGGCGTTTTCCCTGGACTAAAGGACACATTTCTATAAACAGGTGTCCGCTCTGCAGACCTAATCCATCCTGGATTCCTCTTCTTTCTTTCTAGACTTCCTTGCAGGCAGGGGTAGGGTCTCTGCCAGGAGGCACTACGGCTACTTGTTTCTCCTTTCACATTCATTGGTTTCCATCCCCCACACCCCATAATTCATCAGGGGCTGCACGATTCTTGGTTCTATCCTCCTGTCTTTGTCTAACTCTCTGTAGTCATCTCTCGACTGCCCTTGGGCAGGGGAGGGTCTGGGGGGTCTGGACAGGAAGGGTGAGGTTGGCGTGGAATCCTCAGTGGACCCCCCAGTTCAGTTCAGTTCAGTCGCTCCTGACCCCATAGACTGCAGCAGACCAGGTTTCCCTGCCCATCATCATCTCCTGGAGCTTGCTCAAACTCATGTCCATCGAGTCGCTGATGCCATCCAACCATCTCATCCTCTGTCGTCCCCTTCTCCTCCTGCCTTCAATCTTTCTCAGCATCAGAGTCTTTCCTAATGAGTCAGTTCTTCGCATCAAGTGGCCAAAGGATTGGAGCTTCAGCTTCAGAATCAGTCTTCCAATGATACTCAGGACTGATTTCCTTTAGGATTGACTGGTTTGATCTAGTTGCAGTCCAAGGGACTCTCAAGAGTCTTCTCCAACATCACAGTTCAAAAGTATCAATTCTTCAGCACTCAGCTTTCTTTATGGTCCAACTCTCACATCCATACATGACTACTGGAAAAACCATAGCTTTGACTAGATAGACCTTTGTTGGCAAAGTAATGTCTCTGTTTTGTAATATGCTGTCTAGGTTAGTCATAGCTTTTCTTCCAAGGAGCAAGTGTCTTTTACTTTCATGGCTGCAGTCACCATCTGCAGTGATACTGGAGTCCAAGAAAATAAAGTCTCACACTATTTCCATTGTTTCCCCATCTATTTGCCCTGAAGTGATGGGACGGGATGCCATGATCTTCATTTTTTGAATGTTGAGTTTTAAGCCGTCTTTTTCACTCTCCTCTTTCACTTTCATCAGGAGGCTCTTTAGTTCCTTTTTGTTTTCTGCCATAAGGGTGGTGTCATCTGTGTATCTGAGATTATTGATATTTTCCCCAGCAATCCTGATAACAACTTGTGCTTCATCCAGCCCAGCATTTCGCATAATGCATAGAAGTTAAATAAGCAAGGTGACAATATACAGCCTTGACATACTCCTTTCTCAAGTTGGAACTATTCCCTTGTTCCATGTCCGGTTCGAACTGTTGCTTCTTGACCTGTATACAGATTTCTCAGGAGGCAGGTAAGGTGGTCTAGTACTTCCATCTCTTGAAGAATTTTCCACAGTTTGTTGTGATCCACACAGTCAAAGGCTTTAGCATAGTCAATGAAGTAGAAGTAGATGCTTTTCTGGAATTCTCTTGCTTTTTCTATGATCCAACAGATGTTAGCAATTTGATCTCTGGTTCTTCTGCCTTTTCTAAATCCAGCTTGAACATCTGTAAGTTCTCAGTTTGTATTCTGTTGAAGTCTAGCTTGGAGAATTTTGAGCATTACTTTGCTAGCATGTGAGATGAGTGCAATTGTGCAGTAGTTTGAACATTCTTTGGCATTGCCTTTCTTTGGATTGGAGTGAAAACTGACCTTTCCCAGTCCTGTGGCCACTGCCGAGTTTCAGCCCCATCCAAAGCCCACAGGTGAGTTCGCACAGCCCCGTCCACAGAGCTGACGTCTGACCCGTTAACCCAACAGCAACGTCCATCCTGGTGGATCTTCTCCATCACCTCCCACCTTGTGCCATCAAGAGCTGGGTGAGTTAGTGACATGGCACCAAGAACAGAAGGACGCTGACATTACGCTGGGGTCAGAGTTTGCACGCTGGGCATGACCTCAGGCTCAGTGTGACAAGAATGGAGGGAGAATGAGTGGGCAGGCTGGGGGGCCGTCCCCTCCCCACCCTCCTTTCTGAGCTGACTTCAACACAAAGCTAGTGTCTGCCACCATTTCGTTTCGTGCTGCTTGCATTGGGACGGAGCTGCTGGGGGCTTCTGAGAAGCAGGGAGACTCTCCCCACCTTCCACCTCATGCAAACACTGGCTGGTGTTTGGAAATAAAATCTGAGCTTGGCAGAGATTAAAACAGGCCATGAATTTCACAAGATGCCTTGTGGTCTGGGGACACTTGAGTTTCACAAAATAAACTGGCTTCTGTTTTCTGTTAGAATCTACAAGTGTCCATCTGGTCCCTACCATGAAGGAAAAAAAACAATCCTCAGAAGGATGTTGAGAAATACTTTAAGATTATTAATTATTTTCAAAATCACTGCCAAGGCAGGAGAGACCCTCTCTCTCTTATTAAGGCTTGGTTACTGCGCACCTCTGAGCACACTCCTTAGATACCACCAGCTGCCACCAGCTGAATGTGCCCCCCCAAATTCATGTGTTGACATCCTGACTCCCAGCATTTCAGAGTGTGACTCTGTGGAAAGAGGCAACTGAGGTCAGATGAGATCACCAGGGTGGGTGTTCACTCCAGATGAGTGTGTCCTTATGGGAAGGAGGTCAGGACATGGACAGGTACAGAGGGATGGCCTCACGAGGAACCAGCCCTGCACACACCATGGTCTTGGATGTCCAGCTTCCAGGCCGTGAGAAGATAAATTCCTGTCATCTGAGCCCCCTGTCTGCGGTACTTGTTAAGGTAGCCCCGTGACTGCCCCCTGTTACCACCCACCTCACCCTCCAGCCCTCCAGCCTCCTTGCTGTTCCACCAGCAGGCACAGTCCCCACTCAGGGTCTCTGCTCCTAATATCCACTCGACTCCTGGCTTTGCCCAAAGGTGGCCTCAGAAGACCACCCTTCGCCCTCTACACCTGATCCTTCTCCTCCCTCTACTGTCTCAAGACCTGCAGTCTCTGCCTCTAGAGTGTGGTTCCATGAGGACAGAGTCTGGCTGTATGAAGAGCCCCATCTGGGGAGCCCACGGCAGTGATACCAGGATCCCTGGGGGCAGGGGCCTAACTCCACTGCTGAAGCCTGGGTGGTCACTTGGGCCACTGGGCTCATGTCCTGTTTGAAATTCTGAATGATTATAAAGAGGGGCTGTAATCATTCATAATCTGCCCTGCCGATTCATTCTTTAGACAGGATCCTGCAAACTGTGGGCCTTGGGGACCCCACCACATTCTAGACTCGTGGGAACAGGCTACCAGACACCAATACCTTGAATGTTCTCATCAAGGTTGTACCCCAACTCCACGGTCAATGTCAGATTTGGCGGCCTCCCCCAACCAGCTGGCCTGGCCTCAGGAGAGTTCAACTCCTTAGCTGCCCTGCTTCAGGGCTCCCATGGAGCCAGGTGGGAGCAGGTCCCCAGCCAAACCAACGAGCAGCCACTCCTTCCCAGTCCAGCCTGCCTCCTTCCCTTCTCCCATCAGTCACACAGATGAGAAACCACTCCAAGCCATCAATGTCCCCCAGACCCCCTACAGGCAAACTTGGGGTCCACATTCCCCTGGGCTGTGTATGCCCCAAGTTCATGCAGAAACGGGCGCTTTCACAGCTCCCAGAGACCTGGGTGCAGCCGCCTCACTGCCTCAGGGACCCATCTGGCCTGAAGCTGGCTTCTGGCCAAGAGCCTTTTCTCCAGAGTCAGTTCACCGCCTCCTTCCTGGAACCTTCTGGAACGTGCTCAGACTCCACAGGGTCGTTACTCAGAGGGAGACAGGCAGGGACTTTGCTCTCATTTAGAGAGAAATGCATGAATGTCATCAGGACTTTCTGAAAAGGAATTCTCTGAAAAGGAAAAATAACAACAAAATAATAAAATCTCACCAGGCCTCTCAGCTGCTTCCAGCCAGCAGAGGAAAATGCTCACGTCAAATAGGCAGGAGTATAGCCCAGAAGGAGCAGGCCCCCGACTGACCACAGTCACCGCGCTGCCCACACGGGGAGGTGGGTGAGTCAGAAAACCCACCCGAGTCCTGGACCGGGGGCTTCAGGAGAGGGAGGGACGGTCAGGCCTGATGTGTCCTCAACAACACTCAGCTGCAGAGTTGACGGCCTGACTGCACTGCGTTTCTTCGCTTTGTTGCAAGTGCTGACCCTTTAGAGAGGGAGCCTGTAGATGTTCTTCACTCAGCCCGCTCGATGCCTCCATCACTGCAGTGGTCCCAGAGGCTCTGCGGCCTGTGGGTGTCAGGGTGAGGCCCTTCCTCTTGCCAGTGGAGGGTCAGGGCAGTGTGAGACTCGGGGCCTGGGCTGCAAGCTCGAGACCTTCCCCAGTGTGGGTGGTCAAGGGCACAGGAACCCTGGTATGAGGGGACACCAACCACACAGGTCTGAGGACAAAGGACTTGACCATTGGTGACCTCACCTGAGGCCAAACAATTCCCAGAATCCTCAGGGGCAAGCCTGGGAACCCCTCCCTTGTGTAAGCCCACATGTGTCTAGGTTCTGGAGTTAATGCATTCTGAATCCAAAAGCCCCCCACTTCTGAAATTTAACCACATCTCCAATTCACATCAAGGTAGAATTTACTTAAGTTATTAAAAGGCCAGGGGCACTTCCCTGGTTGCCCAGTGGTTAGGACTCCACACTTCCATTGCAGGAGGCATGGGGTCACTTTGGGGAACTAAGATCCTGCAGGCCACATGGCATGCCACCAACCCCTCCACCAAAAAAAAAAAATTAAAAGAACAGACACAGACTGCGATGCCAAAAGCCCAAAGCACAAACCCCTTGGCCTGAGAGCAGCTGAGGCCAGTCTCCCCAGGGAAAGGGGCTGGAGGCAGAGGCTCAGACTCGGACTGGGGTCCTGGTGAATCTGCTTGGCGCCAAGTCAAAGGAGCTGTGAGAAAGTGAGAGCTGGTCGGGCTGACCTGGAAGGCTCATTTCCTTAGAAACCGTGTTGCTGAGAGAAGTGCAGCCAAGCTGAGTGCCCTGGGCACAGAAAGCCGCACGCCGACGGCTGCAGCAGAGTTAGGGTTTACTGCAGGCGCCAAGCCAGCGAGGGGAGACAAGTCGGGACCCACCTCCACCGGGTCTCTGGGTTGGGGAATGTGTTTAGGGGAAGAGCAGAGCAGCTGGGGTGAATCACAGTCTCGAGACATTTCTGAGATGTGGTTTTGGGAGGCAGGAGGTTTCAGGTGGTCCATGGCTCAGGGGTTTGTGAGCTCATCTTGCCCTGGAGAAACTGCCTGGATAATGTGTACATTAAAGACCATGTTACAGTAGCAATTTAAGTACCTGCACGATGTTATCGCCAAGAGTACTCTCAGTCACCTGACTGGCTGACTAGGGTAGTTAGTGCAGGATTGCGGTCAGAGGGGACAGAAAGGGGGTAAAGTTTTGGATGAGAGATGAATCATAAACTCAGTATGGGAACTTGGCTTTAGGGGACGGGGTTCCAGAAGAAGGACCTGGCCTGGAGGGTAGGGAGCCTGCTCTCGGGGGGGTTCACGGAGTGCTTAGGTGAGAGCAAAAGCAAGACGTTCTGTCCTCACAGTGGGAGGGCTGTCAAGGTGGGCACCAGCCAGCCAGCCAGCCCCCACCCCCTCCCTGGAGGGACTCACCCCAAGGCAAGGCCCAGGCTGCTCAAGTGTCGGGAAGCACATAGGGCGCCTCCCCAGCACTGCAGTGTTCTCTAATCCTTTCACTCTCTGGCAAAGCTCCCAGGGCAAGCAGCTCTCCAGGGGCAAGAATCTTCTGCTCCTGGGTCAGGCTCTGAGGGTAAGACTCAGGAGAGAAAGAGGACATGGGGCCTATAGCATTGGATCTCAGGCGACACAGGATGCTACCCTGGTCGTGACCTCCTCCCCACCGCCCCAGGGTGTGCACACCTGCAGATACCCTCCCCCAGCATGGCGGGCCTGACCTCATCAGACGAGCTGGGGCTCGGGACGAAGTCAGAATGTGAGGCTTTCTCCTGCCAGCCACCAGTACGTGGCCAGGAACTGTGGGCCCATGGTCAGGAGCTGTGGGTGTGTGGCCAGGAGCTGTGGGCAGTGGAGGAGCTCAGAGCCAGTCTGGCTGACAGCCAGCAAGAAAATGTGAAGGAACCTCAACCTCGATCTTGGGTGCAAAGGGTTGAATTCTGCCAGCAAGAAGCGAGCTGGACAGGGCTCGGCAGCCCAGAGACCCCTGACCTACGAGGCTGCTGTTTTCATGCCACACTCGCAGTAATTCATGAGGGAGCACGGCTGTCTCGTACAGGACTGAATAAACATTTAGGCAGGAAAAGGGCAAGGGGACAGGGCAGGAAACAGGCAGGAGGGGTGGCTGTGGAGAGGGGTGGGGAGCTGGGCTGCCAGGGGGACCTCAAGGCCTGGGGTCCAGCTGGGGAGCACAGCCCCCCAAAACACCGAACGTCAAAGTTGGAAATCACATAGCTTAGACACCCCCAGGTGAGGTGGAGGAGGGGAAAGGGCGACCTAGGTCACCAGGTGGCATGTGGGCCAGCATAGCCCAGGCCCCGGGGGCGGGGTGGAGAACCACTGTGCAGACCGCCCAATTCCCATCCTCACTGTGGCTTGGTGATCCGGTGCTGGAGCAGTTGCGCCACACTGGGCAAACCCTGACTAGGGTGACCGCCTCCCGGAAAGGAGGACAGAGGTAAAGCTGGTTTCCATCGCCTCTCCCCCAGGACCGGCCAGTCCACGAATCAGGGACGCTCTGTGAAGTCACCTGAGATCAGCAGCCCCACCCCGCGTACAGAGGACACAGGCCCAGAGCAGATGGGGACACTCCAGGGCGGACCAGGACCCAGGCTTGGCTGCTGGCGGGTCTGTCCCCAAGCCCACTCCATCCCATTGCAGCGGGGGTGGGGTTCGGGGGTGGGGTGGGGGGGGTGTGTCCCAAACTGCTCTGGCTGGTCCCTCCCCTGTGACATGCAGACCGCGCCTCATCCCCTCCCCCTCCCCCCGCAGCCTTTAGACTCAGCCGGGGCCAGAGCTCCCCACTGCTCGCCGCTCCTGTTACAGTATTACTTTGCCTGGCTCCAGCTACAACAGAGGGAGTTTTGGGAGAGTTTGACGAGCAAGCCATGGGCTGATGTAAGCACTTTAAGAACTCTGGGCTGTTGTTTTGGACCCTCCTTAGCAGGCCAGGATGAGAACAGCCTTCAACCCGGGTGAACCCGGGTGGGAGCTGAGAAGCCACACGGCTGCCACCCTTGCCTAGCAGGACAGAGTTCCAGGTGGCTCCACAGGTGCTGACGCACAGAGGGGGCCCGGAGACGCCCCTAGTGGACATGCTCCAAAGTCTGTCCAGCCTCCCGGGAAGACAACCATCAATGGAGCTGTTTAACCACAAAGCTGTAAAACACGCTTGCTACCTGACACTCTCCGGTCACTCAGACACAGGGCTGTTTGTTCTAGACCCCGGCTCCTCCAAAAACTGTTAAGTGAACTCCCTAGTCTGGTGATCAATAATAACCACTGGACCTAAAGCCTCCCCAAGGGTAAGGAAACCCTGAGCACAGGGTTCCTTTGGGGGTCGATGAAGATGTCCTAAGAGGGGCCGAGGTGGTCACGCACGACCTTATAAATATACTAAGAACTGCTGGATTGCATCCTTTAACTGGTGGACTGAATGGTTATAAAGTAAATCTCAATAAAATAGAAGCGGCCCCAGTAGACCCTCATCCACAGCAGTTCCTCCCAGGGCTGGGGCTTCCTGCCGAAATGAGGGGTAGGGAGCGAGAACCTGGGAAAGGGTCTCAGGAACTGGCCTCAAGTTTCCCACTGGAGACTGAGCTCAGGATTAACATTCCTGACATCAATTGAGTACATATAATCCACTGGATTAGACAGGGAACCAGGAGCCCCTGACACAGGAGATCAGTGAGTAAGTAGCAGTTTGATGAGAAACAGTACCAGAATTTCAGATTCCCTTCTACAACACTGTCAGCCCCAGGGGGAAGGCCACTTTCTCAAGATCCGCCCCTCTCTCCACACACACACACACACACACACACACACACACACACACATGCAGGCAGGCAGGTGGAAACTCTGCCGACTGGACACACGCACACACAGGCGGGTAGAAACTCTGCAGACTGGGCAGGATCCGGGGAGAAAGCACATGAGATCTGGGATGTTCCCACCCGACGGCAGATCTGCACAGAGGTGTTTACTACTCAGCCCCAAAGGGAATGAAGTTCTGACACACGTCCCAGTGTGCGTGAATGACACGCACACTGCAGGAAGCCACACACGGAAGGATCCCCCCAATCTGAATATCCAAAATGGAGAAATCAGCACAGGAAGTAGGTCTGTGGAGGGGGGGGAGGCGCTGGGAGGGGACCAGGCATCCTGGGGGGTGGAAATGTTTGATGGTGTGTTCATCACGTCTCAATAAAGTGCTTTAAAGGGCGGGGGGGGCGGGCGGGGGAGGGAGATACACGGGGAAAATAAAAACAATGCCCCCTTTTGAACACAAGTTTTCCAGGGGAAAATGGTTGGCATCTTTACCCATCTTGCCCAATGGGAACATTTCCCAACACTGGAGAAACACTGCCCTTCAGAAAGACAGCAACCCACCGCCCACCAGCGCCCACAGTGACGTAACACGGTTAAAGTTGAAGGATCCTGAAGACACAGGAGGCCGTGGTACAGCTTGGCCTGGAACGATGACAGGAGCAGGGTGATGAGTTACGGAGGGCCAGGGTTTGAGAACTGCAATCAGGCATGACGCTTCTTCTTCCCCCCAGAAACTTCTGCAGGGATGATGGTTGCTTCCTTACTTTTTGATCAAAGGAATTCCACCGAACAGAAACCCATACCCACCTGCACCCACAAAACAGCACCAAGAGCAGCAGGACCTCCCTCCCTCCCAGGGTCCCTGCTGAGGAGGGAGTGACGCCTGAGGGCGTCAGGCAGGCAGCCCCTTAGCCAGCCCTGCTGCCAGCCCTGTGTCTCCTGAAGCTGCTCTGTGGAGATGACAGGAATGTTCACCCACTGAGGTGAGGGGAGGACATTCTGGCTTGTACAGGAGTTGACCTGCATCTCATGCGAACCGCAGCAGTCTGATAGTGGCCTATCCAACATACACCGTGACTGCGCTTTAATGACCGAAGAGAACGGCAGTCGTGAGAAGTAAGAATTCAAGAGTAAGCGCCTCTTTTCCTGGGACGCCAGTCCTTTCTAAGACTCCTGCCCGGTGCCGCAGCCCTGCTGGCTCACTGTGCACCTGCGGGCCTGGTTCTGAAACCGTGAAGCAAAGTGTCCCTGACTTGTCGGTACTTTGTTCTGACAAGACATAAACCTGTGTGGAAGACTTCCCTGGTGGTCCGGTGGTTAGGACTCTGCACTCCCAACACACAGGGCACAGGTTCAGTTTCTGGTCAGGGAAGACCCTGCAGGCCAGGTGGGGCAGCCAAAAAACAAACAAATTGTGCTGAAAACCTCGCTTCTCTCGGGCAGTGCCTCGGCCCTCTGAGAGGCTGTCCTCTGGGTTCCAGTCCTCAGTCTGGCTCAGATAAAACTCTTCTATTCCTATCACAGACTGTTGACTATTTCTGTCAACAGGGGAGAGAAGCACCGTAAACTTGGGGACTTAACACTCCCCTCCCCTCCAATGTCCCCCCTGCCAGCCCTGACCTGGACTGGAAGGGGGCCACTGGGGACCTCCTCCTGGGGGCACGAGCCTGCACACAGCTGGGCTTTGTAAACTGTCAGCTCCAGCTTAATGGGCCCTCCCGAAGCTGGGCCTCTCGCTGGACTCAGCCTCACACCTCGGCCAGGGAGAGGCCAGCGAGACACCCACCTGAAACCCAGGCAGCCCTCTGCTGCGGGAACAGCTCCACCTGGAAGCCCCCCCAAGCCCACACTGCACTGCACCCCGTTTCTATTTCCTGTCTAGTCAGGGCTCAGGCCAGGAGCCGAACCCCAGGGGAAAGGAGCAGGGGGCCTGGCGGGTAGGTGCCCATGGGACCTCAGGCCCAGCCCTGCCTCCAGGTCACAGAGAAGGGGTGGGTGGGGAGCCGACCCTCCCACCCACGTGACAAGGTTGGCGCAAAGCACCAGAGCACTGTCAGCTCTCACCCCAAGCTGATGAAGTACACGTGCAGACGACACTGTTAACACTTGGCATCGTCTCCAGGGTCTGAGGAAGATGCAAACAGGCTCTGGGGGCACACCACCAAAACCGCCGGGCCCCTGCCAGGCCACGCGACTGGACATCTGTGAAACCACACCAGGGCAGGACCAGCGTGTAGGCACCACGTGGCACGTTTATTTATCGACACCCGCCGAGTGGCCAGTCTCCTGCCCAAGGAGGGTGTCTAAGGGGCCTCCAGTCCCGGTTTCACGGCCTGGCTGCGGTCAGCACAGCCGCAGTGTTTCTGGAACGTGGGCACCAAGTGAGGGCCCGACCCCGTGAGTCCTGGCCTCGGCTGCCTCTTGACACAGTAAGATGGGGAGCAGTCAGTTTCTGGAGTCTCGGGGACCCGGCCCAACTGTCTTGTCCCCTCATTTTCCCAGGGGGCCTGGGAGATGTCACTTCTGGCCCTCTGGGGTCCGCTTCCTTTTCGCCTTTGGCTCCTGGCAACCGGCCATCTTTGCTTTGGCCCCCACCCGAGGCCGCCGCTGCCTCCTGGGGGCTCCTCTCCCGCCATGGCCCCCAGGCCGCTCCCGGGGCACAGGGGGGTCACTGCCTGCTCTCTGCCGCCGCCTCCTCCTCGTGGATCCTGGGCTCGATTCTGAATGTAAGTCCTCCTTTGCGTGTCTCCCTGAAACACAAGGCTGAGTGAACGAAGCATCAAGAAGGTCAGCTCTGACTCCTGAGATTGTCTGGGGTGCTGGGCCCGGGTGGCAGGGACACAGTGTTCAGCACGACGGCCCTGGGAATGGACCTGAGTCAGCCACCCAGAGGCCTGCATCAGTGAGACTGGAAGGTCCACAGCCACCAGGTGGGCACACAACCTATGGAGACTGGCCGGGAAGTGGGCCTTTAGGATGACCAGAGTGAGGACAGGACCGGGAGAGAGGGACATAGGCGAAGACGAGATGGACGGGGGGCCCAGGCTCAGTGCACGGGGGCGGGGGGGCTGCTGAGAAGGTGGGGCTGGAGCTCAGTCAACGTGACAGCTGTGAGTGGCATCCAAGGCCCAGCCTGGCGTGGGTGCATAAGACGTTCAGACTGCAGAGCAGCCTAGCATGAATGGACCCAGACAGGATTGGCTTGGGCTGGTGCAGGGGTGAATGGAGACCCTTCACAGGGCAGGTCACATTCCAGCCACTGGTCTGTGTACAGCTGGTAGGGAGGGGAGGAGGGAGGGAAAGGGGAAGGGGAGAGGAGCAAGAAGGGTGGGAAGGAGAGAGCACGGGGGAGGGGAGGGGGAGCCTCTAAAATCAAGGGGGTTCCTAAGGATGCTGCAGAGGAGCAAGGGGAGGCATGGAGCAGGTCAAACCAAAGACGGAAAAAGGTCAGGAAGAGGCACCAGACCAGGCCGCAGGGAAGGAGAATGGGGAGGACCGCGAGGGCGTCTGGGCCAGGGTGCCACATCTCCAGGACATGTGGGCAGTCGGGGGTGGGGCAGGGAGGCTTGCAGCAGGCTGGGGAGCGAGGCAGGGAGTCACGTCTAGAGGGAGACAGACGGCAGTCACATGAGCAGGGGAGCATCGGGGAAAAGAACACGGGTAACGAAGCCAACATCACCAGGACTACCTGTCTTGTCCTGTAGCTGGGATCCGGACAAGCGCTTCTTCATTCTCACCCGCCTCCCACCCCGCGGATTCCGGTATGCTTCTTCTGGGATGTCAGGTTCAGGGAAGAGGCCTGCGGACCAAGGCAGGCGGTCAGGAGGCTGCAGGCCAGGATACTTACGGTCCATGCGTCCACTGCCTCCAGCACCCCTCAAGCACCATGGCCATGAGCTTTGGGCAAGGAGTCCTGGTCTGATTCCCACACGGCCAAGGGCAGCTCATGGGGCATTGCCAGACACTGTCTGGAAGAGCCCACGTGGAGCACTGAACATGTCACGCTCCGCCTCACACACACTTAGCTGGGGAGAGGCAGAAGATCCTTCAAAATACTGACAGGTTTGGGTCACATAAGCGTACGTCAGTCAAAACCCACCAGACGAACCCCATGTTCATGTGCTCTGTAACTTCACCTAGAAAGTACTGCCCCAGCATGGAGTATTTAGAAAGTACGCTCTGACTGAGGGGTGGGGGTAGATATATGATCAATCAAAGATGAGAAAACGCTGATAGTAGAATCTAGCTACTCACCGTAGAATCCCTGAGACTTTGCATGTATTTAAAATTTTTCATAATGAAACGTTGTGGGGAAAACACTTACACCTTCAATCTTACGCTTTCTAGGAAGCTGTCTTTCAGAACAAGCCATACAGCTCCACTAGCCACACGCCGAGAAGGGGAACCGTATGTTGCACCACAGGCAGCAGCGTGGCCGGCCCGGGGAACTTGCTAGAAATTCAGGTTCTCGGGCCAGCCACCCCCCACCCCGCACACTCAGCCCTGAGAACCCCTGGGCTTCACCAGGACGAGAGCTGCAAAGGCCCGCAGCAGCCTCCCTGAAATTAGCAGCATTGGCCTCCCCACAGCCACCGGTGCTGGGGGGTGAGCACGCATGGCCCGATCCACTCCCGGGAGGACGAGATGCCATTGCGCCTGGCGCCCAGTGCTCACCTTCTGCGAGGGCCTGCAACCTGGAAGGACAAGAGAGTCACTCACCACGCGCCTGACGAGGAGGGGTCACCCCGTAGGGAAGGCCCTCCCAACCTGATCTCTGAAGATGGGTGGAGCAGAGGGCTGGGGCACTCACTTCCGGATCACTTTGTAGAGGCGCTTCCGGTTCTGCGGAGGGGTGTCCTGGCGACTGGCCATCTCAAACAGTCTGTCGGCAACAGCCTTGTAATCGAACTGTTCAACAGAGAGATGCCGTGGAGGCTGTCAGCCCCCAGGGGCTCCCAGGAGGAGACCCACAGGGAACAAGCAGGAGGACCAACGCTCAGCCGCCCGATGCCCCCGCTGTGCCCCAACACCCTCCTCCACCCGGCAGATGCCAGCCCCAGTGGACATGAGGGGCTGCATGGCGAGCCTCTGCACAACTGTAAGTCCTCCGGGAGCCACGTCAAAACGAGCAGGATGGAACAAGGAAAATTAATCTGGTGAATTTAGCCCAAGACATCTAAAATCTTATTAACTCATCAAGTAATCAACATCTGACACTGACTAGGAAGGCCCCTACGGGTCCAATCCACCTGAAGTCCCCGATCTTGTCTGCTGAGCTCAGGCTCCGATGGGGACCTGAAAGGCCCCCACTCAGCATGCACCACCCCAGTGGCCCCAGCACCCAAAGGGGCCGGGAGCAGAGGCGGGGTGACTGCCGAGCAGGGAAACCTGGGCTCAGCCTCCCGGGGCCCTGTCCCCAACTCCCCTTTCAACCAGTCTGTGTTCTGCAGATGAGCCTCTGGGGTCTCTGCCTCCCACCCAGTCCCAGGTGGACAGATGCCGCCCTACCTGATGTCCAGAGCCAAGAGCTCAGCCCACAGACCCAGCCACACACCTGGAGGACAGTGCTGGTGCTGTCCTCGTCGTCTTCTCCCTCCTGCTGGCCCAGGGGGCGCTGAGCCCTGCAGACCGAGCCTAGAACAGAAGGGCCCCACGGACTTAGACACGCCTAGTACCACGGGAGTTACAGGCCCAACCTGGGGCCCAGGCACCCCGCCTGCCAGGGCCACAGCCGGGCTCAGGAACTCACAATGGGATGGCAGGAGCACTGAGGGCCTTGCCCCAGGGCAGCGGTGCCTCCACAGACGGGGAAGCAAAGAGCCGTCCCAGAGGCGGTGGGGACTGATCACTTCCAGTGAAACCGAGAGGGGCTGACAAAACAAGGGTGCACCTCAGGCAGGACTGGCGGGCCAGGAGCCCCAGGAGGAGGAGGAAGGGGGCTGTCTGGCCACGGGGAGGCCTGGACTAAGAGGTGAGCAGGGAGAGCCGTTTCGGGTGAGGGAGCGGACACCAGACGCTTGGGGCCCTGCCGTCTCCACCTACAGAGGACAGCTTTGATCACCAGCTGGCCTGAGGGGCGAGCACATGTGGCAAAGAAAGACAACAGCAGGGTTGTGGGCAGGCCCTGGGCCACCATGGGCCCCTGGGTTCATCTGCGCTGGTCACTCAGGCTACTGAGGACAAGGAGGAGGGGAAGGAGGGCCAGGAAGGATGTCCAGGACGGCTGGAGAGTGTTGAGGGGGATAGCTGACCAACGAGAAAGCCAGGAGCGCCAGCAAGGGTGTCGGACTCAGAAGCTGCAGCAATCAACTCTTGCTCCTACCATCCAATGACCTCCCCCCAGGGCACAGGACCGTCTGGGGGCGAAAGGACGGTCCCTTCAACAAACGTGCTAGTATACCCAACATCAACACACAGAGAAAGAAGCTGGACCCTTACTACCACCACAGACTAAAATTAACTCAACACGGACCAAAGACGTAAAGAAAGAACCAAAACAGCGAAACTCAGATGCAAACATAGGGCAAAAGCCTCAGGAGACTGGGTCTGGCCACGATTTCTTGGACTAAAGTCACAGGTAACATGGAAAATTAAGACAACCAGACATGATGAGAACTTTCAAATCTGTACATCACGAGACCGTGAATAGGGTTAAGAAGACCACCCATACAGCAGAAGACTCCTGCACATCATAACCTGGGGAGGAGCTACAGCCAGAACATGGGAAAGAGCAAGTGTCCGACTCTCCGCGATCCCACGGACGGCAGCCTGCCAGGGCCTCTGTGCATGGGGTTCCCCAGGCAAGAGTACTGGAGTGGGGTGCCATTTTATCTCCGGTCTCCTGCATTGCAGGCAAATTCTTTTACCAACTAAGCTACTAGGGAAGATGCCAGAACATACGAAGGCCTCCTAAAACACAATGGAAAAACAATGACTCAAAAAATGGGCCAAGGGCTTGAATAAACATTCCTCCAAAAATACGTGAAGAGCCAACAAGCGCATGAAAAGGTACCTGACACCAACAGTCACTAGGGAAACGCAAACCGCAACCACGGTGACAGCACCCGCACTCAGGAGGAGGGCCGCCATCGAAGAAGGCGAGAGACTGCGAGGCGGAGGAGCCGCGGCCCTCTCGCGCTGCCGGCCGGGACGCGCGCGAGGCCGCCGCTGTGCAAAGAGGGTGGCGGTTCCTAGAAAGTTAAGCATGGCTTACCCGAGGACCCAGCCATCCCACTCTGGGCACAGACCAAAAGGGATTGAAAGCAGGGTCTCAAACAGATACTCGTACACTCGTGTTCATAATAGCACTAACCACAACAGAGAAACACGGAAGCAACCCCAAACTCCATCTACCAACAAAGGACAAAACATGAACTACATGTTCAATGCTGTATCGCTCAGCCTCAAGCATTCCCACACACGATATGGCATGGCTCGGGGAACTCAGCCAGACACAAAGACAAAGACTGTGAGAGCCCACTGCTATAAACACAGACGCCGACAGGCAGGCTCACAGGACTGACGGCAGGGCGGCCGGTGCCAGGAGCTGGGCTGGGCAGAGGGAGGCACGGGGACAGCTTCGGTCTGGGAAGATGAGACGTTCCAGAGATGGACAGTGATGACAGGTGTACAACGTGAACACACTTAGTGCCGCTGAGCTGTGCACTTACACACGGTTAAGCTGGTAGACCTCACGTCACGTGTGTTCCACAACAAAAGGCCGGGGTGGAAAAGTCTGCAGCTGGTGGAGGACACGCACCCCTAGAGGCACAAGGACCCACCACACAGTCCCCCCGAGGACACGGCCATGAGCCTAGCTGGTGCCCCCCAAGGACCCACTTAGCACAAGGTGGACGGGCTGGACCAGACACTGTCGACGCAGGCCCAAGGGCCCCGCCTCCAAGGGGGACGCTCACTAGAGCTGCCTGCTACTCTTCATTCATACCCTCTCCCTCATCCAGCTCAATCCAGCGGGCCCCACTCCCAACACCAGGGACACACAGCTCCCACCCTGGTGGGTGGGGCCGGGCACCCAGTGGTGGGAGACAGGCCAGAAAGATGAGCAAGTGACTTATGTAATTTTAAGTAATTTACTCCAAAAAGTGATCCACCACGGAAATGCCCATTGAGCAAGCTGGGGAGGGACTGGGAGGCTGCACTCTAAACGGTGGGCAGGGCAGGGCAGGGCAGGAGTGACGGAGGGAAGAGACCCCACAGGGGCGGGGCGGATACCCGGTGACAGGAACAGAGCCTGGGGAGTTGTGAGGAGGGGGGGGCCGTGGAGTGGGCCGGGAGAGCAACTGGCACGTGTGTTTGTTTCCAAGGTCAGCCCAGCTGCCGCACTGAGAACAGACTTCAGGGGCGAGAGCAGAAGCGAGGGGGTGGGACAGGAGAGGAAGGTGGGGGTCCACCGCAGGCTGGGACCGGGACAGGCTGTCACCGTGGGGTGTGCGGTCCTCACCTTTAGGGGGCTCTCTGGACAGCACGCCCGGCTCCTGTGCCTCCTCCTCCTCCGACAGCTCCTCTTCCTCTGACAGCTCCTCCTCCTCCAGTTCATTCATGAGCTCTTCAATGGCCAGTGGGGCCTGCTCCACGATTGTTTCAAAGATGCCTTGAGCGATGTTGTGCAAAACCAGGGAGCTGAGGGGAAACACAGAGCTGCCATCAGGCTGGACCATGAGCCCGACCCTCCCCATGCTGGCCTCTGGACCTCGCTGGACTGTTGTGAGCACACGGCATCTTCCAAGGGCAGCTCCTCAGGGACTCAACGGAACAGAGGAGGCAGGCGGGAGACAGCACTCACTCCTGAGTCTGGGCAGCGATCGTGCAGAAGGGCCCGATGAGCCTGAGGTTCTGGTCCGCGGTCAGCTGCAGGGAGAGGGTTGGGGCTCAGCTCCCGGGCCACAGGCACCGAGCAGCCTGGCTACTGCCCCCTCGCCCTGCCCAGCTGCCGACCACCTACCTCGTGGGCGCCCACTTTGGTCAGCTCCTCCAGGAAGATCTCGATGAAGTGGCTTTTCACCCCGTTGGGGGCTTCACTGTCCGGGTGCAGGATCTCTGTCGTTAGCAGCTCCAGCATCTGCTCGGTTTGTCTGGGGAAGAAGCGGCAAGTCAGGCAGCAGCACCAGGGGCCGCTGCCACCAGCAACACCAGGGTGCTGTCCCTGGACCAGAAGTGACCCAGGCCGGGGCCGGAGACCTCTCCTCTAGGCCATGACACACACATACTTACCGAATGTCACCCTCAGTCTATTACATGTGTGAGAATGGAAAAGGGCCAGAAAAGCAGATAAACTAGCTGTTTACACAGGACAACGGGAGGTTACCAGCTTCTTCATTAAGCATCTGAGGCTGAATTACCAGCAACAATGAAGATGGAACTACCTTCCTAACAACACCCCCCAAGTTAACACAAGTAATACCATCGCTTCCACTGAGCCCACTGCAAACCCTGCACCGCCCCTGCCCCTCGACCAAGACAGCAGAGCCCTAAATCCTGATATGAGGGACACTGCCAGACTCAGGCCTTCATAGGATTTTTAAGGATGAAAATTACTAAAAACCAGAGGCAGCCTGGCCCTAAACGTGGAGTCAAGTCACCCACAGCCATTCTCAATGTAGAAAAACAGCTCCAGTTAACTACAGTCCAACTCCTGGTGATTTTTATTGGCTGGAGGTTAGGCCAGGGGTAAGACTTGGACTCTGTGACCCAGAAGATGGAGAAGTCCTACAGCAGTGCGGGCCGTAAGCTGCCCTTTCCAGTCTGGCAGCTGTTTTGACATCTGGTTCCTAGATTTATTATCCTTATGCTTAAAAATAAATTACTTTACCATCACTTTTTAAACACAAATCAATTCAAAATCTGCTGTTTCTAAGCCCTTTCCCCTAGCACCCGCCCTCCCCAAATTTGGTGGCGGCAGGACACTCAGGTGGGATGTTTGGACACACTTTCAGTAAAATAAAAAAGCAGTCTCTATAAATTCCACATCCAACTCCACGCCCCTTTTGTACCAAGCACAGAACACCACCATATTTTAAGAGTAATTGTCAGAGAGTCCCCTGGTGGCCTAGTGGATTCTGGCTTTCACTGCCATGGCCAGGGTTCAAACTGGGGTTCAAACCCTGGTTGGGGAACTAAGGCCCCACGACCCATGCAGCACAGCCAAAAAAAAAAAATTTTTTTTTAAATACCTGTCTGCTGGAATTAAAATTGCTTTTCAATGTTTTTAAAAAGTTTTTCTGGGTTCTTTATACTGAGCACACATTCCCCCTATCATTAAAAAAAAAGTTTAAAAAAAAATTTAATTTCAAAAACTTTATAACATGAATCTGCAGAAACTCATTTTATGTTGTAATGTCAGACTGCCCCCTGGAGGTTTGGAAACCTGCTGGCTGGCTGAACCAGGACGCAAGGCGGCGGGTGACAGACAGGTCCAGGCAGCAGTAGCCCCGCCCATCTGCCCAGGGAGCCCTGCCCACCTGTCTCCAGGAAGGACTAGCGGGGAGGGGTAGCTAAGACCAGCAGAGCCCTGCCCAGCCCCACTGGAGGAGTCCACCCAGCTGCCAGTTGCCAGGGAAGCCTGAGGTGAGCCAAGAAACACAGTCCCTCAGTCTGGAGGGATACACACCACCCAGCAATGGGTGTGAGCAGCATGGGCGGCCGGGGCACCCACCTCTCGTCCCATCCCTGCGTCTGCAGCACCGTCAGGGCCTCGCGCAGGACCATCCGCATGAGCTGTGGCACAGGAGGAGACCCCGTGAGCAGCCCAGCCCAGACCTCCCCGCTGCCTGCCATCTGTGTGCCCACCGTGCACCATGGGCCCTCCAGAGTGGCCGGGGGCTGGGCCCGGGGCCAGGATGCCAGCCTCCCAGGAGCAGCAGGATGGATGCTGGGGAGCGACCGGAGCACCAGAACTGATGGCTATGATGGATGTTCCCAAAGTGAAAACAGGACGAGAAGAAGCCCCTCTGCGGGAGCGGAGCCTCCAGACACACAGGTTTGTGCTATGCGGTGCTTACCCCTCAGGGGCCTTGCCCTCGCCACTGTTGGGCAGGGGCGCCAAGACCAGGCGCCTGGACGCCGAGCTCGGCTCCGGGAGCGCTGTTCCCCAGCCCAGCACTGTGGGGCCCCTTGCGGGGAGCAGGCCGCATCCTCACCATGTAAAACTTGTCCAGACGCAGCCTGTCGATGCCCGGCCACTCACGGTTCATGGTCTGCCAGAAGGTCTGAAGGAACAGGTGCTCTGGGGGAGGGACAAGACCAGAAGGGTTGGGGGGAAGCAGCAGCCACCTCTGGAGGGCAGGGGAGAGCAGAGACCATGAAGAAACCTGGTCAGGAGGTCCCACACCAGTGGCCTTGGGGGCCCTCGGCCTGAGTGCGCTAAGAGCAGTGCTGCGGATCTGCCTTAAAAATGGGACTTTCAGGAACCTCAGACAGAAGAGTACAGCCCAGCCACAAGCCTGAACCATAGCCACACCCTCTGAACATCGAGCGTGAAGAGAAGGTGAGGCCTGGCAGGAGAGGCACTGCCCAGGCCGCACCTCCCCACGCCAGCACTGCCACTGCGCCTGCCCCAGCACCTACTCCCCACCCCGCCACTTACCCCACTGGATCCACTGACCTGATCAAACACAAAACCCTGCCAATAACAGGTGTGTCAGGACCAGGGGGCTGTGGGTTCAACCAGGTCCCCCAAAGTCCTAATCCTCAACTCTCAGTATATAACTATACTTGGGAGACAGGTCTTTAAAGAGGCGATGAAGAGAAAAGGCCACTGGTGATTCAAGACACAGATATGCACAGTCAGACGGCCACGTGAGGACACAGGAAGAGACGGCCGTCCACGCTCCCAGAGAAGAGGCCTGAAGAGATCCTGGCCTGCTGATGCCCTGACCTCAGGACATGAAGGCCACCACTATCGCCTGCTGCAGAGCATCCCCAGAGACAGGGCTGGTCAGACAGCCCAGTGAAGGACAGAACTGCGTCCATTACCTCGCTCAAGTGTCACCAACTGGACGCTCTGTACCTGCCCTCATGCTGAGCACGGAATCGCTTCTGCACGTTCTTAAAAGGTGAAACTTACAGAGAATGGATTTCCTCAGAGGCAGTACAGAGAGTCTCCCAAGAGAAGAAAGTAGTGTCTGTAACTGCACAACCCCTGCTTTTGATGACTTTGGCTACTTAACCATAACCGAACTACACCTACCCACACAGCCAGGGCACCACCAGCAACTGTCCCAGTGGTCCCAAGGTCCAGGCCAGGAGCAGGGTAGGGAAGTCACAGATGCTGGCACAGGGGCCCCATCCCCATAGCTCCGCTCAACAGGACCAGGGTCTACATACACATCAGGATTTCTAAAGACACAAGGCATGCCAAAGGGCAGGCGACAGGGCCGAGCATCCCTGATGCTGGTCCGAAGAAGACTCAGGAAGACGCACTGCAGGAGTTCACACCTTCAGCTGCGGATGCTCCACAGCTTCCACCAAGATTCTAAATGGAAGGCATTAGCCCTCCAGATCTCGGACGGCTCCAGACCTCTGTCCTGGGTGAGTGAGGAACACATGCTGGAAAGCAGAGTAGCCTCTCCCGCACCAGCAAATGCTGGCTGGGATGGGGCCCTCGCTCCCAGTCTCAGAACGCAGGCCTCGTGTTCAGGGGCTGGGTCTCTGCGGATCCAGCCTCACTGCTGGGGCTCACCGTGGCAAGGATACTTACGTGCCTCTGTGGTCTGGAAAGCATGGACAAGCTGGGAAATGGTCCGGCCAAGTTCCTCCTGCACAGGAAACAAGACAAATGCCCTCAGTCCCTGAACAAATGGGATCCTGTGCAACAAGCATCGGCAGGAAGAAACTTAACTGTCCTCACTCATCGTGGGATCCGGCTCCACAGGGCCCCGCAGCCCAGCAAGCTTGGGGTCTGGAAGTCTCACACCACTAGAAGAGGCCTCACCTGAAGGCCATGCCCACCTAGCCTCACAACAAGCAGGCGCAGGGACTGCCCTCCTGACCAAAGCCCAACACTTAGTAATGGAGACTGACAAAGAGGGGAGGGGAGCAGGAGCCTGAGAGCACACAGCCACCCGAGAGGGGGCTGAGGAGACCCCCGGTTAGCAGCTGCCTGCCGCCTCGGTGTACAAGCCCACCTAGGGCACTGGGCCCCAGTGTAGCATCTGAACTTCACTAAGTACCCTCACCACGCAGGGTGTTCCAAACTGCGAACAATTCCCACTGAGACACACCCCAAGAAAGGCGTGTCTTGAGGGCAGTGACACCACTCTGTAAGGTACACAGCGATGGACACACGCCATGATACACGTACTCAACCCACGGGTGGTACAACAGCGCAACCCTCACGGACTCTGGGTGCTGATGATGTGCTGGGTGGGTCCATGGATTGTGAGAAAGGGCCCACTCCCATGGGGGTGTTGAGTACGGGGGGAGGTGGCATGTGAGAAATCGCAATACCTTCTCCTCTCGTGTTGCTGTGAAACTAAAACTGCTCTAAAACATAAGGCCTATTTTTATAAAAGACAATTAAGAAAAAAGGCTAGGGACTTCCCTGGTGGTCCAGTGGCTAAGACCATTCCATGCTCCCAATGCAGGGGGCCCAGGTTTGATCCAGGTCAGGGAACTAGATCCCACATGCCGCAACTAGGACCTGGTGCAGCCAAACAATTAGAAAAAAGGAAAAAATACTTGTCTCAGAAGACTTGGATGCTGTCCCCTGGTTTCCAGCATTTTAGCACTCAGCTCATCATCTCTGACAAACACAAAACAGGCAACCCAGGGACTTCTCCAGTGGTCCAGTGGTTAGGACGCTAAGCTTCCTCTGCAGGGCGATGGGTTCAATCCCTAGTCCTGATCAGGGTACTAAGAGCCCACAACCGCTCCCACCCCCGGCCAAAAAAAGCCAGAAAACCCAATTTTCAGCCACAATGTACCCTGGCATTCACCAGCATCGCTATGGTGCCCAACTCACAAAGTGTGAGACCCTCCCTAACCCAAGGCCATGGCCCTCCAGGCCTTAAGGAAAAATAGCATCAAAGCTATAAAACTGCGCTCAGTACGTCTGCTGCAGCAAAACGAGGGCTGAAAACATGCTCGTCCACCCTCCCACTGATACTGTGGCCCCGGTGCCTTCTGTAGCCTCCTGGGCACTCACCTGCAGCAGTGGCTTGTCCTGCATCCACATGCAATAGAACAGCCCTTTCCACACCTTCAGCAGCTCATCATGAGTGAAACCACCTGCGCCAGAAACAGGACCATTTAGACTAAAGGAACACCATCTTTCAGTGCCAGAACAGCCAGAGAACTGTGACTGCCTGAATCAGACCAAAGTTCTCTTACTGTACAGGCGCCTGGCCCTCACTCTCAACCAATCCTCCCAACCCAGAACCTGCTGGGCCAGTGGCTGCAGGGTCTCCTGCAGGTAACTGTTCTTTGAGTCATTCAATAAATGTTTACCGAGAATCTCCAAGTATCAGAGACTGTGCTCCATTTTTCAGATTCAAAATTGAATGAGTCAGTTTCCTGGGCTGGATGGTGGCTACACATGGGAACCTGTTGGCCACAGGTCACCCAGTGTTACACCTGGGCTTTGCACACTTTTCAAATTTTAAAATTACACATTTCCTCATTCAGGCTCGTTATGACAAAACTAGACAGCATATTAAAAATCAGAGACATTACTTTGCCAACAAACATCTGTCTAATCAAAGCTATGGTTTTTCCAGTAGTCATGTATAGATGTGAGAGTTGGACCATGAAGAAGCTGAGCACCAAAGAATTGATGTTTTTGAACTGTGGTGTTGGAGAAGACTCTGAGAGTCCCTTGGACTGCAAGAAGATCAAACGAATCAATCCTAAAGGAAATCAGTCCTGAATATTTATTGGAAGGACTCATGCTAAAGCTGAAACTCCAATACTTTGACCACCTGATTAGAAGAATTGACTCACTGCAAAAGACCCTGATGTTGTGAAAGACTGAAGGCAAGAGAAGGGGACAACAGAGGATGAGATGGTTGGATGGCATCATTGACTCGATGGACATGAGTTTGAGCAAGCTCTGGGAGTTGGCCATGGGGTTACAAAGAGTCAGACACGACTGAGCAACTGAACTGAATGACAAATATATAAACTGACTGATGAAGACAGATATATAAAATAACTCAACAAGTATAGACTGAGGTCTTAACTATGTTCTGGCAGTTCCAGAGCAGTGGTTCTCAGACTTTATTAATAGGATGGCATCACCTGGAGGGTTTCTTTAAAGATTCTTGGGCTTCCCAGGTGGCATGAGTGATAAAGAACTTGCCTGCCAATGCAGGAGACATAAGAGACATGGGCTCCATCCCTGTTGGTAAGATCCCCTGGAGGAGGAAATGGCAACCCACTCCAGTATTCTTGTCTAGAGAATCCCATGGACAGAGGAGCCTGGTGAGCTATGGCCCATAGGGTCACAAAGAGTAGAAGATGGCTGACAAGACTAAGCACATACACAGCCCATCTGCCAGAGCTTCTGATTCAGCAGGGATTGGATGGGACTCACAAATTTACATGTCTAGCAAATGTCCAGGTGATGCCGAAGTTGCTGATGGAGCCACGTTCTGAGAACCACTAAGGAGCGTGATTTCTGACAGCTGTATGCTGCAAGAAACTCAGACGACAATCCAACAATTACACAAGAAAACACTACCAACAGTGACAAATGCCGCTCTGAGAGAAAAAAACATGGTGCCCAAACAGTGGAGAGCAGGGCTAGCGGGATATACGGGTTGACAGGATCCTGCTCCCAGAGTAGGCAAGTCTGAACTGGAAATAGATTAGGGGCTTGGCTGGGGCGGGGGGTGGCCCTCCGCAGACGGACATATAGCGGCCGAGAACGAGGTGACGCCGCGCACCTTCAAATCAGCGTGGATAAGGGGATCAGGGCCAAGCGTTCAGGCGGGAGCGCGAGCGGTGGGGTAGGTGGGAGCATCGCCACGGCCCGACCAGGCTCCGCCCGGCCGGGCGGACCACGTGGAGGCTCCACGCGGTTGGAAAGTCAGCTAACTCGGGCCACCGGCCCCCAACCCGGGCCCCCGCGCCCGCAGCCCGGCCCGGTTCGCGAGACGCCCCCCGCCCACATCCCGCCAACCCCGCGCCAACCTTCGGCCCGCTGAGTTCTGGCGACGATGTATTTCCGGAGCTTCCTCACCGCCCGGTCCCGGGTCACCTGCTCGTTCCCCGCCAGCCGCTGCGCCAGCTGGATTTCGGGCGGGAGTTGTACTCGCGGACCCATGGCGACCGTGCCGAGACCCCACGATACCAGTTACCTCGCCGCTATGCCTGGGCGCGTTGCGTGACGTCACATGCCCGCGCCGGACTCGGTGGGATTCAGTGTGACGTCACGCTCTCGCGCCAGCCTCTCCAGCACTCGGAGTGACGTCACATGTCCGCGCCAACCTCTCCCGGGTCGCACGCCTCCGTCTCCTAGTGGCAAGGCCCCGTAATGACAAGTGCGTGGAGCTCTGGCTCCATTCATTCTGCTGCTGCTGCTGCTGCTGCTGCTGCTAAGTCGCGTACGACTCTGTGCGACCCCATAGACGGCCGCCCCCCAGGCTTCCCCGTCCCTGGGATTCTCCAGGCAAGAACAATGGACTAGGTTGCCATTTCCTTCTCCAATGCATGAAAGTGTAAAGTGAAAGTGAAGTCCCTCAGTCGTGTCCAACTCGTAGCGACCTCATAGACTGCAGCCTACCAGGCTCCTCCATCCATGGGATTTTCCAGGCAAGGGTACTGGAGTGGGTTGCCATTGCCTTCTCCCCATTCATTCTCAGTTCAGTTCAGTCGCTCAGTCGTGTCCGACTCTTTGCGACACCATGAACCACAGCACGCCAGGCCTCCCTGTCCATCACCAACTCCCGGAGTCCACCCAAACCCATGTCCACTGAGTTGGTGATGCCATCCAACCATCTCATCCTCCGTCGTCCCCTTCTCCTCCTGCCCTCAATCTTTCCCAGCATCAGGGTCTTTTCAAATGAGTCAGCTGTTCGCATCAGGTGGCCAAAGTATTGGAATTTCAGCTTCAACGTCAGTCCTTCCAACGAACGCCCAGGACTGATCTCCTTTAGGATGGACTGGTTGGATCTCCTTGCAGTTCGAGGGACTCTCAAGAGTCTTCTCCAACACCACAGTTCAAAAGCATCAATTCTTCAGCACTCAGCTTTCTTTATAGTCCAACTCTCACATCCATACATGACCACTGGAAAAACCGCAGCCTTGACTAGATGGATCTTTGTTGGCAAAGTAATGTCTCTGCTTTTGAATATGCTGTCTAAGTTGGTTATAATTTTCCTTCCAAGGAGTAAGTGTCTTTTAATTTCATGGCTGCAGTCACCATCTGCAGTGATTTTGGAGCCCTAAAAAATAAAGTCAGCCACTGTTTCCACTTTTTCCCCATCTATTTGCCATGAAGTGATGGGACCAGATGCCATGATGTTAGTTTTCTGAATGTTGAGCTTTAAGCCAACTTTCTCACTCTCCTCTTTCACTTTCATCAAGAGGCTCTTTAGTTCTTCTTCACTTTCTGCCATAAGGGTGGTGTCATCTGCATATCTGAGGTTATTGATATTTCTCCCGGCAATCTTGATTCCAGCTTGTGTTTCTTCCACCTCCAGCGTTTCTCATGATGTACTCTGCATATAAGTTAAATAAGCAGGGTGACAATATACAGCCTTGATGTTCTCCTTTTCCTATTTGGAACCAGTCTGTTGCTCCATGTCCAGTTCTAACTGTTGCTTCCTGATCTGCATACATATTTCTCAAGAGGCAGGTCAGGTGGTCTGATATTCCCATCTCTTTAAGAATTTTCCACAGTTGATTGTGATTCACACAGTCAAAGGCTTTGGCATAGTCAATAAAGCAGACATAGATGTTTTTCTGGAAATCTCTTGCTTTTTCAATGACCCAGCAGATGTTGGCAATTTGATCTCTGGTCCCTCTGCCTTTTCTAAAACCAGCTTCAACACCTGGAAGTTCATGGTTCACGTATTGCTGAAGCCTGGCTTGGAGAATTTTAAGCATTACATTATTAGCGTGTGAGATGAGTGCAATTGTGCGGTGGTTTGAGCATTCTTTGGCATTGCCTTTCTTTGGGATTGGAATGAAAACTGACCTTTTCCAGTCATGTGGGCACTGCTGAGTTTTCCAAATTTGCTGGCATATTGAGTGCAGCACTTTCACAGCATCATCTTTCAGGATTTACCGACAAGTAAAAGGAGGCCAGCATTTGCCCGCCTTTTGGGAGGCGGAGAGGTGCTGTAGCTCACCCTTGGCTGCTGAGAGAAGGCTCTTCTTTAGCAAAGAATGCCAGCGAGCACAGACAGAGGAATGGTGGCATTGTAGAAAGCCCCCAGTGAATCCAGTGAATGTTGGTTCAGGCCAAGGGCATCAGAAAATGCCATGATGCCAGGGGAGGGTAGTCACAGCGGGGTTTGCGCGAGTATCACCTACGCCCACAGTGGCCTGCCACCCTGGCGGGGCCCCCACGCTACAGCACCGTCACCCTTGGGCACACTGCACTGACCTCATCCACCCTGTAGGTCCGCGACCGGCCTGGAACACAGAAAGGCGGAGGAGGCACACAGAGCAGGGGGAGGCAGTCGCGAACCTGTTCCGGGACAGCGCCCCTCAGTAGCCTTTTTCAGTAAGGGTCATATGTCAGGGGGACCCAGAATCCCCAGATTCTTTGATTCACTAGGAAGGCTCTTGGCTGTGATTTATTATGGCAAAAGGATTCAAAGCACAGGGAAAGGTTTAAAGAGCACGTGTTCCCCTAACTTTCCAGCAAACAGCTAGGACAACACATTGAATGTCAGAAGGAGCTTGTTAGAGGTCAGAGTCTGGAGCTTTTAGGGGACTTCCCTGGTGGTCCAGTAGTCAACACTGTCCACTTCCACTGCAGAGATCCCTGGTCTCCTGAATGACTCAAAACACTGCTAAAAAGTTAAAACAAAAAGCCCAGAGTTGTTATTATGAGCTGGTCACAGCACCCTCTACCAGACACACCCAAATTCCAGACTCCCACAGGGAGAGCAGATGTTCAGCACCTGCTGTGTTGTTGATCCAAACGCCTTAGGCCCCTGAGTCACTCTTATCACAATTAGGGTGATGGGGTTGTTGTTGTTCACTCACTAAGTAGAGTCTGACTTTTTGCGACCTCATGGACTGCAGCATGCCAGGCTTCTCTGTCCTTCACTATCATCCGGAGTTAGCTCAGACTCATGTCTATTGAGTTGGATGCCATCCAACCATATTATCCTCTATCTCCCCCTTCTCCTCCTACCCTCAGTCTTTCCCAGTATCAGGGTCTTTTCCAGTGAGTTGGCTGTTTGCATCAGGTGGTCAAAGGACTGGAGCTTTACTTTCAGCATCAGTCCTTCCAAGGAATATTCAGGATTGATTTCCTTTAGGATTGACTGATTTGATCTCCTTGCAGTCCAAGGGAGTCCAAGACAAGAGTCTTCTCCAGCACCACAATTCAAAAGCATCAGCTCTTCAGTGCTCAGCCTTCTTTATGGCCCAACTCTCACATGCATACATGACTATGGGAAAAACCATAGTTCTGACTATACAGACATATGTCAGCAAAATGATGTCTCTGCTTTTTAATACACTGTGTATGTTTGTCATAGTTTTACTTCCAAGGAGCAAGCGTCTTTTAATTTCCTGGTTGCAGTTGAAACAGAGCAGGACCCTGTGGTCCTTGCCCCCTGCCTGCCCTCCATGTCTTCTGCCTGCCTTTTGTATGTGGAAAACTTTAGTCAAAGAATAAGTTTAATCAGAGAAATGAGAACATGCGAAAACAAAGAAAACAGTCTAAGGAGACTAAGTAATAATAGTGTAGTTGTTAAGCATAGTCATGGACCTTTAGTTCTGTCTCAAGGGCTATAGATAACATTCTGAATCATATCCTGTGAGCTGTCCTATAGATACCAAAAAACTACATGATGACCAGACTGTACCCAGGACATGAGCTGCCACACGTCTGAGAACTGGCTGCAAAGAAATGGGAACAAATGGACCCTGGAACTGAATATTAACTGTACCTAAAACAACCAAGATGATGCTGGTCAGACCACTGACGACCAGTTTGAAGATGACTGTGCTCTTTCTGCATGTAAGCTCTCCACCCCAACTCTGTCTATAAAACCTCTCAACCCCTGCTTTTCAGGGGGTAGCAGTCGGCCTTTGGACAAATGTCTGCCACCCTACCCTCCAGACAATTATCAACATTTGAAGTAAAGCAAACTCTCCTTTCCACCAACCTGGCCTGTGTATTGGCTTTTGAGCAGTGAGCAGCCCGACCCACACACTATTCAGTACCATAGTGACCATCTTCAGTGATTTTGAAGCCTAAGAAAATAAAATCTGCTTTACTTCCACTTTTTCCCCATCTATCTGCCATGACGTGATGGGCCTGGAGGCCATGACCTTAAGTTTTTGAATGTTGAGTTTTAAGGGAGATGAGGAAAATCCCCAAATCCAGGTTCCCAGCTAAGGGTCAAACTCATTTGCTGGACTCCCTAAGGATAGCAGTCAGGCGTTATATTAATGCTTTTCTGCACAGGCAGGGTAGTCAATATTTCCATCTTTGTGGGCCAAAACAACTGCCCCTTTGGTGCCTAAAGCAGCTACAGGCAACATGTAAATGAATGGTTGCGACGCTAATAAAAATTTATTTACAAAAACAAGTGATGGGCCAGGATTAGGCCCAGTGATTATAGTTTGCCAGCACATGGTGAAGAATGTCTCAACTTTTAGGAAATAACGGTGACGTGTTCGGTGAGAGTTAAATGTCTTGATATCAATAAATGGATAAATGATCACATACATGTAGTACACAAGCAGATATGGCAAAATGGTAACAAGGATTGACTCCAGGGGAGGAATACAAGTGTTCATTGCCCTATTCATCCAGCTTTTTCTGTTTGAAAAAGCTATTTAAGTTTTTCACCAGCAGTGGCACTGTTGAACAGGACAAGATCCCTGCCTCACCAGCCAGGACTCAGCAGAGATGCCAGGCAGTAAAGTAACAAATCCTTGCACTCCAGAGAGGACAGTGCTCTGGGAAAGCCAAAAGAGGAAAGGGACAACAAAACCCAAAGAAAAGGGCAATTTTAATAGACATTCAGCGAACTTCCAACACAGAATTTCACCAAAATAATATAATGAAATGGAGCAACATATACTTTAAAAATATTGGGTTGGCCAAAGAGTTCAATTGGGTTTTCCCCTAAGATGTTATGAAAAAAGCTAAATGAACTTTTGGTACAACTCAACATACTTGACAGTGTATACAGCTATTAGATGCTGACAGCTGATGAAGGATTTCTTGCATATTCAGTGGAACTAAAAAATGCATGTCTTTGTTCAGATGAAATGAAATTTATATTTTAAGGCAGGATGAGAAAATGAAGCATAAAATTCTGTCCATTCAGGCCTCCTTCTGCTTTTGATGGCCAAGTGCATCCAAATTATACATTAACCAAACCTCCTCAAAGGTAGGAATGCCTGTTCAATCATAAAGATCATTTTTGTTTTGTTTTGTTTTTTTCTGACACTGGCAATGTGACTTAGAAGAATAGCATTCTTTCCCAACTTCGTAGGGGGTCATGGTGACTGGCTGCTGGCTTTGCTGCCTGGACTATGTATCCTTGGTGAACTGTATCTAAAATGCCAGTATGTCATTTTGATGGATGGTTCTTTGTCTCAAAAATGTATATGACCATGCCTTTGACTTCTAACAGCCAGAAGAGTCTTCAGAATTTTATATAAGAATTTTTCCTGCTTTATAGTCCTCAATTTGGCTCAAATAAAATTCTCTTTTTTCTTCTTGTCAGCTGAATTTTCCTCGACAATTCTACATGCCAAATTATCCTTCTTTAGGAGACTTTCCAAAATCTGCTGTGCTTCGCAGGCAAGAACCACCCATGGATATCAATCAGTGGCAAAAGGGTGATGACCAACATGATATTCTTATAGCCTCAAAGGACTTTTGGTTAATGGCAAAATTAGCAACGTTACAATGGAGAAACCCCGCAGACACACCTTCATTCAAGATTGCCGGGGTCCAGCCCCGGCTGATCCAGGGTATTCGAAGGGGAGACGGCGTCGGCGACTATTTATTTATTTATTTATTCATCAAAGATATAAAGAATAATAGAATGAGGATAGCTCAGTAGGAAAATTCAGTGGAGAAAAGAAGCTGAGTAGCTTGGTTTACGTGGAAAATCAATATAACCCGTGACACCAGGTTAGCTCTGACCACGGAGGCCGCAGGCGCCCTCTCGAATAGCGGAAGGTGCCCCACCTTAGACACCTTCTCGAGTGGGTCTTAGAAGCTCAGGCAAATAAATGGTCGCAGAGGATAGTCACACTCCAGATGGAGACTCAGCTGGAAGTTAAGGGGAAGAATGATATGGGGAGACCAAGCGTTGGTGAGCAAGGCCCGTAGCTTTATTTTCAACAGGGGCTTTTATACACTAAGTTACACATAGAGGATAATAGGGGATGCAAAGTCAGCAGTTTTTGATCCTTATCAAAAACCAGGGTTTCTTTCCTGCAAATTTATCGTATACAAATGGTTTAGGTGATTTACATCATCTGGCCAGAAGGCCTATTAACATTTTATGACTCTTGACAAGGACTTATCAACAAAGACTTATTTTCTCTAAGAGTAATTATTTTAAGGTTTGGCGCCATTTTCTGAAGATAAAATTGCATTCCTATAGGGCGGATGTGTAATGGGTTTACAACAAAGGAAAGAATTTATTACCTTAAGGGTCTAAAGTTACTAACACCAAGGCCACTACTTATTTTTTCTACATACCAACTATTAATTAATACATAGTCAAGGATACAATTCAGGGGATGTGGAAACTTGGCAACAAACATTGGCTCATCGATGAAATCTTTTACTAGTTTTATTTTGACAGTTTCTAACTCTCTGAGAGGCTCTAAGCTATTTGAATATCTTAAGCTTCCTGTGCCTCTCGAGGCTGGGAGACTGTAAACAATCGTATGCATAGCTGTAGGAGTCCGGGTAAACTTGTCAGGTGAGTTAGAGAGCCATCTGAGGGGTTTGGATTTAAACACTCCTAGTTGCCCAGGAACTTTATTAATTGGAGCTGTAAGTTAACTCTTTGACAGAGAGAGCGAGATGGTGGTGAGAGACAGCCCCCAGTAAAGTCAGAAGTGAGAGCACAAAGCAATAAAGTAGGCAGACTCTGGTTTTGTGGGGGGTAGATGCTTGAGAATATCCAGGGGCACTCCTGAGGCTCGATCCTGCCTTTGTGTATGCCGAGCCTCCTTCCTCATGACCTTTGTCACGAGTGGAATGCCTCACTGGCTCCCGGCATCTCCCCCTTTTTTATTTCTGAAAACAGCCAGATGTAGCTCAGTCGCGGGCCTCTGAATGCTCTGCCGAAGAATCCTGACAATACAAGGAAGAATGATTATGAGAAGCAGAATTAAAGCAGCCACTGTAGCATAGCTAAGGACGTTAGACAGAATACTCTTTTCTGAGATGTAGTTAGAGAAAGTATGGAAGAAATCATTTGCTGTTCCAGCGGCAGTAAAATCTAACTGGGAGTGTTCCATGGTTGCTATTTGATTGTGAAGCTTCCCTAAGTCTAAGCCAATGTCAGAGCTGTTCCAGATACCTGAAATATGGTTTTTAATCTTTTCCCAGTCAAAATCTGTCTCATTTACTTTCAGGGGTGTTACACATATCCACCGGTAGTCAGCATGACAGGACAATGCCATTTTCACCTTTAAAGCCTGCAATTCAGTCCCAATATGTATTACTGCTTCCTCTAGGGCATCTACCCTCATGTCTAATTTTCTATCTATAGCTTCCTGTGTTGCCAATGCTAAAGAAACATTTTTGGACATAGAATCAACATATTGAGCAGTATGTACTTGTTGAGTCAATGATATTGCTGCCACAGTAACAGAAGTAATTGCACTTATCAAAGCTGCTATTCCCAAGATAAGTAAGCCCACAAACCGTCGTGTTTGCATTAAATCCTGCAGTTGTTGTAATACAGCAAGAGCATAACTCAATAAGTGGTTACATCATAAGATAAGGTGGACGTTGTAACATTACAAAGGAGCAAACATTATATTGAGGATTTAAACAAGATGAGAGCATACATTGTTCACAACACCACCACAAAGGAGCAAACATTATATTGAGGGTTTAAACAAGATGAACCAGGGAGCAGCTGTAGGCATCGGCCGGGCAAGTTGGAATGGGCTCTAATATGTCCCACAATATATTTTTTATCTCTGTGTTTAATCTCCTTTTGTAAATCAGATAACAAGGAGAAGATAGTAGTTTTAATTTTTGGAATATTAGCAGTTTCAATATGAGGAAACAACCCTACAATATATCTGGAGTCAGTCAAAAGATTAAAGGTGTGGTCTCCTAAATGTTGAAAAGCCTAAATAACTGCTCGTAACTCAGCCCTGACATTTTATTCCCTTGAATTAAAAGATCTTTTAAAGGCCTTGGAGCTGTAATTTCCTGTACCCAAAAGGCTAGACCACTAGATCTAAATGTTTTGTGGCTCTTAGCTTGAGAAGTCAAGTTTTTTCTCATCTGATAATAAGGTAAAAGCAAAAGCTGTGTTACTCTTTGATCTTTATTAATTTGTACAGTTTTGGTAGGCGGTGAGATCAAGACTTTAATTTTTCCAATATAATCAGAATCTACTACACCATGCACCACCGAAATTTCTTTTCTTTTTTCTTTTTTTCTTTTTCATTTTTTGCAAAGAAAGCGAGCTATGCCCCAGGAGAAATCTTACAATGTCCTCAGGTAGAGGGCCAGCCACTCCCGTTGGAATTGGAGTAAGCGGCATGTCAGGGGTTAATATTGTTGCTAAATCCCCTTGCCGGTTCGCTTTTCTCCTAGCCTGGGTGAGACCCCCCTGAGGGGGTTTTCTCTATGGAGCACGCTCTGCATATTGTGCACGCAGTCTGTTTTAAAAGCTCCACTGTTCAAAAAACTTTTTATCTTCCTCAGGCTTAGGCAACACTTTGGGAGGCTTTGGGGGCAAAGTGGGGAATTCCTGGGCCCTGGGAGGCACAAACGGAGGCGGTGGCGATCACCTTAAATCAGAAAGTGGTGGATAAGTTTTTTAAAGGTTTGCGCAGAGGGGGAGGGAGCTTGCCAGGTAAGCCCTCTCCTTCCTCGAGAGGTAAAGCACTTTCTCCCTCTCTCTTTTTTTTTTTTTTTTCAATAGCAGAAATTCTGATCTGTGCAGAAAGTGGAGACTCACCACCATCCACCGCTATAGCCTCTCCCATAGGCTATTTAACAGTCTCATGACAGGGGTCCAGGACATTTCTAATCATATTTCACAGAGCCAATAAACATTTGTCTATTCTTAGATGCAGAGAAACCCTTTTTTTTTTTTTAATTTTAGAGAATATTTTTATTTATTTTGTACCCTCTTTACCCTATCTAAACTGCAGAGGGGACTAGAAAAGAAGCCTCAAGGTGAGGATCAAATTCATCCTTGGGACTAGAGAAAACCCTTTGCCGGGAAACTCCTAGCAGAGGCCCTTTACCCCCACATGGAGGAGGGGGGATGGGAGCGTCCCCTATTTGTCCTCTCCTGTTCCGGAGATCCTTTAACTGCTTGGTGACTAAATCTTACGGACGGTGTGATCGGGGATGTTTCCCTCAAGCTCCTAGGAGCAGATGGTCTGATTAGGGATGTTTTTCTTAAACTTTTAGGAGCATCTTTAGCTAAAAAAGACCAATCCTCATCAGAATGGCATCGAGCTGCTGTTTCCTCTAAATCTTTCTCATCTTGAGGGGAGAGCTGATCTTTCTTCTCATCCCTATCTTGTACATGCTCATTGGCAGTCATAGCGGTTAGCCATTCGTTTAGCTGCCGATAGCTAGGTATAACTTCTTCATTTTTACTTTCTTTTATAACAGGTACCTTTTCAGATTCGCTTTTCTGTTTAACAGGTGTTTTTGCAACTTCACTTTCCTCTTTAACAGGTACCTTTTCAAATTCATGAGCTGGATCTAAAGCATCTCTAGTCATGTTCCATAGAGGAAAGGTGTTAAGTAGGGATTTTCTCTAAGCCATGATGAGCACAATAAGCTCTTAGCTGTTTCCCTACTTTTTCCCAGATATCTAGGTTAACAGAGCCTTCGTCTGGAAACCAGGGACAGCGCTCTTGTACAAATGAAAAAAATGATTGAATGGCAGATTTTTTAACTTTGATTCCTCTTTTATTTAATAACTGTAAGATTACTCCTATAAAGAGCTGTCTTGCATTTGATTCAGTGTTACCCATGTCAGAAAATTAAGCATAGTAAAAGATTTTGCTTTTAGCTATCAAAAGATCAGGCTTTTCTTTGGCCTTTTAACTTCAGAAACTGTTTTCACTCTCTAAGTCTAACTCGTTAACACTTTCAACACTTCCCACTCCTCTCGCCCTGTCTATTCTACAGGGGGGTCCGCGGCACCCTGAGTGGGGTCCTAGCCGTCCCGAACACTGGAAGAACAATAGGGCTGATGACCCAGCTTGTTCGAGGGAGGAACAGTAGGCTGATGACCCAAACTGTTCCAAGGGAGGAGCAGTAGGGCTGATGACCCAAACTGTTCCGTGGGGGAACAAGAGAGCTGATGACCCAGTTGTTCTGAGAAGGGGGAGCAATAGGGCTGATGACCCTAATTGCTTTGGGGAGCTTACCTTCAAAACACCTGTCTCGGGCACCACCTGCCGGGGTCCAGCCCCGGCTCATCCAGGGTATTCGAAGGGGAGACGGCGTCGGTGACTATTTATTTATTTATTCATCAAAGATATAAAGAATAATAGAATGAGGATAGCTCAGTAGGAAAATTCAGTGGAGAAAAGAAGCTGAGTAGCTTGGTTTACGTGGAAAATCAATATAACCCGTGACACCAGGTTAGCTCTGACCACGGAGGCCGCAGGCGCCCTCTCGAATAGCGGAAGGTGCCCCACCTTAGACACCTTCTCGAGTGGGTCTTAGGAGCCCAGGCAAATAAATGGTCACAGAGGATAGCCACACTCCAGATGGAGACTCAGCTGGAAGTTAAGGGGGAGAATGACATGGGGAGACCAAGCGTTGGTGAGCAAGGCCCGTAGCTTTATTTTCAACAGGGGCTTTTATACACTAAGTTACACATAGAGGATAATAGGGGATGCAAAGTCAGCAGTTTTTGATCCTTATCAAAAACCAGGGTTTCTTTCCTGCAAATTTATCGTATACAAATGGTTTAGGTGATTTACATCATCTGGCCAGAAGGCCTATTAACATTTTATGACTCTTGACAAGGACTTATCAACAAAGACTTATTTTCTCTAAGAGTAATTATTTTAAGGTTTGGCGCCATTTTCTGAAGATAAAATTGCATTCCTATAGGGCGGATGTGTAATGGGTTTACAACAAAGGAAAGAATTTATTACCTTAAGGGTCTAAAGTTACTAACACCAAGGCCACTACTTATTTTTTCTACATACCAACTATTAATTAATACATAGTCAAGGATACAATTCAGGGGATGTGGAAACTTGGCAACAAACATTGGCTCATCGATGAAATCTTTTACTAGTTTTATTTTGACAGTTTCTAACTCTCTGAGAGGCTCTAAGCTATTTGAATATCTTAAGCTTCCTGTGCCTCTCGAGGCTGGGAGACTGTAAACAATCGTATGCATAGCTGTAGGAGTCCGGGTAAACTTGTCAGGTGAGTTAGAGAGCCATCTGAGGGGTTTGGATTTAAACACTCCTAGTTGCCCAGGAACTTTATTAATTGGAGCTGTAAGTTAACTCTTTGACAGAGAGAGCGAGATGGTGGTGAGAGACAGCCCCCAGTAAAGTCAGAAGTGAGAGCACAAAGCAATAAAGTAGGCAGACTCTGGTTTTGTGGGGGGTAGATGCTTGAGAATATCCAGGGGCACTCCTGAGGCTCGATCCTGCCTTTGTGTATGCCGAGCCTCCTTCCTCATGACCTTTGTCACGAGTGGAATGCCTCACTGGCTCCCGGCATCTCCCCCTTTTTTATTTCTGAAAACAGCCAGATGTAGCTCAGTCGCGGGCCTCTGAATGCTCTGCCGAAGAATCCTGACAATACAAGGAAGAATGATTATGAGAAGCAGAATTAAAGCAGCCACTGTAGCATAGCTAAGGACGTTAGACAGAATACTCTTTTCTGAGATGTAGTTAGAGAAAGTATGGAAGAAATCATTTGCTGTTCCAGCGGCAGTAAAATCTAACTGGGAGTGTTCCATGGTTGCTATTTGATTGTGAAGCTTCCCTAAGTCTAAGCCAATGTCAGAGCTGTTCCAGATACCTGAAATATGGTTTTTAATCTTTTCCCAGTCAAAATCTGTCTCATTTACTTTCAGGGGTGTTACACATATCCACCGGTAGTCAGCATGACAGGACAATGCCATTTTCACCTTTAAAGCCTGCAATTCAGTCCCAATATGTATTACTGCTTCCTCTAGGGCATCTACCCTCATGTCTAATTTTCTATCTATAGCTTCCTGTGTTGCCAATGCTAAAGAAACATTTTTGGACATAGAATCAACATATTGAGCAGTATGTACTTGTTGAGTCAATGATATTGCTGCCACAGTAACAGAAGTAATTGCACTTATCAAAGCTGCTATTCCCAAGATAAGTAAGCCCACAAACCGTCGTGTTTGCATTAAATCCTGCAGTTGTTGTAATACAGCAAGAGCATAACTCAATAAGTGGTTACATCATAAGATAAGGTGGACGTTGTAACATTACAAAGGAGCAAACATTATATTGAGGATTTAAACAAGATGAGAGCATACATTGTTCACAACACCACCACAAAGGAGCAAACATTATATTGAGGGTTTAAACAAGATGAACCAGGGAGCAGCTGTAGGCATCGGCCGGGCAAGTTGGAATGGGCTCTAATATGTCCCACAATATATTTTTTATCTCTGTGTTTAATCTCCTTTTGTAAATCAGATAACAAGGAGAAGATAGTAGTTTTAATTTTTGGAATATTAGCAGTTTCAATATGAGGAAACAACCCTACAATATATCTGGAGTCAGTCAAAAGATTAAAGGTGTGGTCTCCTAAATGTTGAAAAGCCTAAATAACTGCTCGTAACTCAGCCCTGACATTTTATTCCCTTGAATTAAAAGATCTTTTAAAGGCCTTGGAGCTGTAATTTCCTGTACCCAAAAGGCTAGACCACTAGATCTAAATGTTTTGTGGCTCTTAGCTTGAGAAGTCAAGTTTTTTCTCATCTGATAATAAGGTAAAAGCAAAAGCTGTGTTACTCTTTGATCTTTATTAATTTGTACAGTTTTGGTAGGCGGTGAGATCAAGACTTTAATTTTTCCAATATAATCAGAATCTACTACACCATGCACCACCGAAATTTCTTTTCTTTTTTCTTTTTTTCTTTTTCATTTTTTGCAAAGAAAGCGAGCTATGCCCCAGGAGAAATCTTACAATGTCCTCAGGTAGAGGGCCAGCCACTCCCGTTGGAATTGGAGTAAGCGGCATGTCAGGGGTTAATATTGTTGCTAAATCCCCTTGCCGGTTCGCTTTTCTCCTAGCCTGGGTGAGACCCCCCTGAGGGGGTTTTCTCTATGGAGCACGCTCTGCATATTGTGCACGCAGTCTGTTTTAAAAGCTCCACTGTTCAAAAAACTTTTTATCTTCCTCAGGCTTAGGCAACACTTTGGGAGGCTTTGGGGGCAAAGTGGGGAATTCCTGGGCCCTGGGAGGCACAAACGGAGGCGGTGGCGATCACCTTAAATCAGAAAGTGGTGGATAAGTTTTTTAAAGGTTTGCGCAGAGGGGGAGGGAGCTTGCCAGGTAAGCCCTCTCCTTCCTCGAGAGGTAAAGCACTTTCTCCCTCTCTCTTTTTTTTTTTTTTTTTCAATAGCAGAAATTCTGATCTGTGCAGAAAGTGGAGACTCACCACCATCCACCGCTATAGCCTCTCCCATAGGCTATTTAACAGTCTCATGACAGGGGTCCAGGACATTTCTAATCATATTTCACAGAGCCAATAAACATTTGTCTATTCTTAGATGCAGAGAAACCCTTTTTTTTTTTTTAATTTTAGAGAATATTTTTATTTATTTTGTACCCTCTTTACCCTATCTAAACTGCAGAGGGGACTAGAAAAGAAGCCTCAAGGTGAGGATCAAATTCATCCTTGGGACTAGAGAAAACCCTTTGCCGGGAAACTCCTAGCAGAGGCCCTTTACCCCCACATGGAGGAGGGGGGATGGGAGCGTCCCCTATTTGTCCTCTCCTGTTCCGGAGATCCTTTAACTGCTTGGTGACTAAATCTTACGGACGGTGTGATCGGGGATGTTTCCCTCAAGCTCCTAGGAGCAGATGGTCTGATTAGGGATGTTTTTCTTAAACTTTTAGGAGCATCTTTAGCTAAAAAAGACCAATCCTCATCAGAATGGCATCGAGCTGCTGTTTCCTCTAAATCTTTCTCATCTTGAGGGGAGAGCTGATCTTTCTTCTCATCCCTATCTTGTACATGCTCATTGGCAGTCATAGCGGTTAGCCATTCGTTTAGCTGCCGATAGCTAGGTATAACTTCTTCATTTTTACTTTCTTTTATAACAGGTACCTTTTCAGATTCGCTTTTCTGTTTAACAGGTGTTTTTGCAACTTCACTTTCCTCTTTAACAGGTACCTTTTCAAATTCATGAGCTGGATCTAAAGCATCTCTAGTCATGTTCCATAGAGGAAAGGTGTTAAGTAGGGATTTTCTCTAAGCCATGATGAGCACAATAAGCTCTTAGCTGTTTCCCTACTTTTTCCCAGATATCTAGGTTAACAGAGCCTTCGTCTGGAAACCAGGGACAGCGCTCTTGTACAAATGAAAAAAATGATTGAATGGCAGATTTTTTAACTTTGATTCCTCTTTTATTTAATAACTGTAAGATTACTCCTATAAAGAGCTGTCTTGCATTTGATTCAGTGTTACCCATGTCAGAAAATTAAGCATAGTAAAAGATTTTGCTTTTAGCTATCAAAAGATCAGGCTTTTCTTTGGCCTTTTAACTTCAGAAACTGTTTTCACTCTCTAAGTCTAACTCGTTAACACTTTCAACACTTCCCACTCCTCTCGCCCTGTCTATTCTACAGGGGGGTCCGCGGCACCCTGAGTGGGGTCCTAGCCGTCCCGAACACTGGAAGAACAATAGGGCTGATGACCCAGCTTGTTCGAGGGAGGAACAGTAGGCTGATGACCCAAACTGTTCCAAGGGAGGAGCAGTAGGGCTGATGACCCAAACTGTTCCGTGGGGGAACAAGAGAGCTGATGACCCAGTTGTTCTGAGAAGGGGGAGCAATAGGGCTGATGACCCTAATTGCTTTGGGGAGCTTACCTTCAAAACACCTGTCTCGGGCACCACCTGCCGGGGTCCAGCCCCGGCTCATCCAGGGTATTCGAAGGGGAGACGGCGTCGGTGACTATTTATTTATTTATTCATCAAAGATATAAAGAATAATAGAATGAGGATAGCTCAGTAGGAAAATTCAGTGGAGAAAAGAAGCTGAGTAGCTTGGTTTACGTGGAAAATCAATATAACCCGTGACACCAGGTTAGCTCTGACCACGGAGGCCGCAGGCGCCCTCTCGAATAGCGGAAGGTGCCCCACCTTAGACACCTTCTCGAGTGGGTCTTAGGAGCCCAGGCAAATAAATGGTCACAGAGGATAGCCACACTCCAGATGGAGACTCAGCTGGAAGTTAAGGGGGAGAATGACATGGGGAGACCAAGCGTTGGTGAGCAAGGCCCGTAGCTTTATTTTCAACAGGGGCTTTTATACACTAAGTTACACATAGAGGATAATAGGGGATGCAAAGTCAGCAGTTTTTGATCCTTATCAAAAACCAGGGTTTCTTTCCTGCAAATTTATCGTATACAAATGGTTTAGGTGATTTACATCATCTGGCCAGAAGGCCTATTAACATTTTATGACTCTTGACAAGGACTTATCAACAAAGACTTATTTTCTCTAAGAGTAATTATTTTAAGGTTTGGCGCCATTTTCTGAAGATAAAATTGCATTCCTATAGGGCGGATGTGTAATGGGTTTACAACAAAGGAAAGAATTTATTACCTTAAGGGTCTAAAGTTACTAACACCAAGGCCACTACTTATTTTTTCTACATACCAACTATTAATTAATACATAGTCAAGGATACAATTCAGGGGATGTGGAAACTTGGCAACAAACATTGGCTCATCGGTGAAATCTTTTACTAGTTTTATTTTGACAGTTTCTAACTCTCTGAGAGGCTCTAAGCTATTTGAATATCTCAAGCTTCCTGTGCCTCTCGAGGCTGGGAGACTGTAAACAATCGTATGCATAGCTGTAGGAGTCTGGGTAAACTTGTCAAGCGCGTTAGAGAGCCATCTGAGGGGTTTGGATTTAAACACTCCTAGTTGCCCAGGAACTTTATTAATTGGAGCTGTAAGTTAACTCTTTGACAGAGCGAGATGGTGGTGAGGGACAGCCCCCAGTAAAGTCAGAGGTGAGCGCACAAAGCAATAAAGTAGGCAGACTCTGGTTTTGTGGGGGGTAGATGCTCGAGAATATCCAGGGGCACCCCTGAGGCTCGATCCCGCCTTTGTGTATGCCGAGCCTCCTTCCTCATGACCTTTGTCACGAGTGGAATGCCTCACCGGCTCCCGGCACAAGATGGAGATCTACATCACCAGCGAGACGTATGGACATCACATGCCCTCAAAGTGACGCACTCAAAGGACAGCATCACTCTGGTGGTGTCCCTGCCCCAAACACACAGCCTCCACTTTATCAGGAGAAACATCAGACCAGCCCAAACTAGGACCATTCCTCAGCACAGGCAATCCACCCTCTTTCAATGTGTCAAGGGTATAAAAGACAAGGGCTGGGAACCTGTCCCGGGTTGATGTCTGCTCAGAGGACTTGACCAGGAAGGGCCAGGGGAAGGAACCCGGGCCAGGAGGACTCTAGTGGGAGGGCAGTGAGACGGGCCTGGATTCTGGACGTGAGCTCCTCCCAGGGCATCTCAAGGTTCACTTCCTGCTTTGGTAACTGCTATGTTTAGGCTTGTGTGAGAGTTTAAGGGTATCCCTGGTGGCTCAGATGGTAAAGAATCTGCCTGCAATACAGGTTCGATCCTTGGGACAAATCCCCTGGTGAAGGGACTGGCAACCCATTCCAGTATTCTTGCCTGGAGAATTCCATGGACAGAGGAGCCTGCCAGGCCATAGTCCATGGGGTCACAAAGAGTCTAATATTGGCTGATCAGCCAACATTTCAAGAGTTTAACATTTAGGGAAACTGGATGAAGAATTCACAAAAACCCTGTAGTATTTTTGCAGCCTAAAATTATTTCAATATAAAAAGTTAAAAAAAAATAAAGTTTAAAAAGAAAGAAAAGCAAGGGACTTCCCTGGTGATCCAGTGGAAGACTCCCAGCTCCCAGTGCAGGGGGCCCACGTTTGATCCTTGGTCAGAGAACTAGGTACCTCGTGCTGCAGTGAAGATCGAAGAGCCTGCATGCCACAACTGAGACACAGGGCAGCCAAATAGAGAAATAAAAATGAATATTTAAAAATTAGAAAAGCAAGAACAGAAAATCTGAGAAGGCTTGGGGAAACGAGGTATTTTCCCATTTCTACAAGCATTATACACCCCCCACCCCAAGGGCAAGGCTTTTCTCTGTCCTGCTTGTCTGTACCCAGGACGGTGCCCACGAGGTGACAGTGTGCAGAACAGATGTGAATAGCTCACTAGGTACAAATTAACAGAAGTGTGTTCACGTATTCGACAAATAACAAAACCCAGCATCTCTCATCTCCTGCAGCATCGTGCGGGGCCGCTTCCCATCCTGAGGTTGCCCTGCTTGTGTTCGTTTTCTGGGACATGGAAAAACCCCTGTTTGTAGATCCTGTGTGTCTTCCTAAGTCATGGTCTTTCAACTCCAGACCAGCTTGGTGCAGACCGGAAAGGTGCGTGTGACACCTCTGAAGCACAATTTCATATCTGTGCTAGGAAGCATGTGTGTTGAACCAGGGAGGGACTCCGTTCCCTGGAGAGGCTATAACAAAGTGCCCCAAACGGAGTGGCTTAGAACAATAGAAATGTGTCATCTCCCAGTTCTGGAGGCCAGAAGCCTGAGATCAAAATGTCCGCAGGGCCGCGCTTCCTCTGCAGGCCCCAGCGGAGGGTCCTGCCTGCCTCTTCCTGATGCGGGGGCTCCTGGTGCTCCTTGGAGTGTGGCTGAGTCACACCAAGCTCGGGCTCCATGCCCACATGGCCCCTCCCCTGTGGCTCTGTCCTCACGTGCCATTCTTCTTTCTGTTTCTCTGTGTCCCCTCATTTTCTTATAAGGACACCAGTCACTGGATTTGGGGCCCACCCTCAGCCACTATTAACCTTACCTTACCTCATTACATCTTTGAAGAGCTCATTTCCAAATTAAGGTTCCTTTCTCAGGTTCTGGGTGGATGTGACTCTGAGGGGACACTATTGAACTCATTGCAGAAGGGGTAAAGAAGACGAAATAACTGACAGTCATGGCCACCTAACACGTGCCTGCCACGTGCGAGGACTTACTCATAAAGCAGATAAAATCTCTGTAAACATTAAAAGAATCCTGCAAGGAAGGGATGGATCTTGCACTTTTAAAATAAATATTCATTGATTTATTTGGCTGCACTGACTGTTCATTGTGGTATGCGGGATCTTTAGCTGTGGCATTTGAATCCCGGCCCCCTGCACTGGGAGCGCAGTCTTAGCCATGGGACTGCCAAGGAAGTCCTGACTTTTGCACTTTAGTAGGTGAGGTAGGTGAGCAACGGGGCTTACAAGGGATCCTCTTGCCCAGGGTCTGTAAGAGATAGGTGAAGGTAACACCCAGGCCAGCCTGTGTGCCCACCACAGCTGTGGGCGCCCCACGTGCGGGCCAGGACCGCTTCACGGGTGGCAGGTGGTTCCTGTGCCCAGTTAGCAGCATGGGCCTGACAACAAGGGCTGTGCCCGGTGTGGCTCAGGTTCTGCCTTCGTGAGATTCTTGGTACTTTTAGAACAAGGGCCTGAAGACTCATTTTGCACATGCATTAGACAGCCCGGCTGTGGTCATGGCCCCGCCCCTCCTCCTCCCAGAGCCCCCACCCCATCCCCCTGCCCTCTGCTGCTCCAGGACTCATACCCACTCACTCCATACTGGCTGCTTCTCCCCCCATATTCATCCCTCCGTTGTTATTATAGAAGATTAAGGAAATAGAAAAAGTTAGGGGAGGGAATCAACCATGGTCTCATGCATGGGTGCTAAGTTGCTTCAGTCAGGTCCAACTCTTTGTGACCCCATGGAGTGTAGCCTGCCTGTCTCTTCTGTCCATGGGGTTTTCCAAGCAAGGATACTGGAGTGGGTTGCCCTGCCCTACTCCAGGGGATCTTTCCAGCCCAGGGATCAAACCCATGTCTCTTATGTCTGCTGCATTGGAGATGGCATGTTCGTTACCATTAACACCATTTGAGAAGCCTGTGGTCTCATGGTCTAAAGGAAAAATTTCTGACAGATCTGTTCTCTATTTTCTGTGCATAGGATTTTTATTAACTATATGTCAATTAAATAGAATCTATATATTGCATTAACCACATTATATTGACTGTTTTTGAAACTGCTTCTCAATAACACATCTAGCATTCTCCCATGATGTCATTTACTCCTCAAAAATGAACACTATTCCAAAAGAAAACTTTTTTTTTCTAAAAACAAAGAGTCCTGGGACTTCCCTGGTGGTCCAGTGGCTAAGACTCTGAGCTCCCAATGAAAGGGGGATGGGTTGGATCCCTGGTCAGAAAACTAGATCCCGTATGCCATAACTAAGAGTTCACATGCCACATCTAAGACCTGGGACAGCCACACAAATAAATAAACATTTAATTTTAAAAAAAGAGTCTTTTAAATAAAGCTTTGGAAACACAGAAATTCACAGAGTGTTGTTAAATACCCATTCCCCACCTCTAGTGATGGCTACTGTTAGCATCAGTGAGTGTACATCAACCCCACAGATGCCTGGGCCCCACCAAGCCCCAGGGACTTGGAATCTAAAGGGCTGGGAACTCAGGGTTACAACAAGCACCCAGCGCTGCCAACAGCAGGGCCCTGGAAGACACAGTTCTATAGACACTTTTTCCCAACTACACAGGGCTCCTGGCTGTGGACAGAGGCTGGGCAGTGAGGGGGCTTCTAAATTCTGGGATGGACATTCTTATATAATAGCTAAATCTTCTGTCTCTCCATTAATTTTCCTTTAAAAAATTCCTAGCATTGCCTGCTTTCGTTGTGAAGTTTTATTTTTGATTTACAGAAGTGTGTAACTGTAAATGAGCAGGACCCTATGGGGCCTTCTCGGAACAATATGTATATGTGTGCTCAGTCATGTCTGACTCTTTGTGACCACATGGACTGTAGCCTGCCAGGTTTCTCTGTCCATGGGATTCCCCAGGCAAGAAAGCTGGAGTGGGTTTCCATTTCCTCCTTCAAGAGAATCTTCCCAACCCAGGGATCAAATCTGGTCTCCTACATTAGCAGGTGGATTCCTTACCACTGAGCCACCTGGAAAGCCCAGACCGTTCCCTTACCATCCTCCGCCCACTTCTTGTCTGTAGAAAAAACTTTAGCCAAAGAATATATTTAATTAGAGGAGTGAGAATATGCAAAAGCAAAGGAAAGCAGTCAAACAAGACAAAATAGTAAGTTTAGCCATTAAAGACAAGGATCTCTGGGGAATACCCTGGCAGTCCAAAGATTGGGACTTGGCACTTTCACTGCTGGGGGTCTGGGTTCTATCCCTGGGCAGTGAACTAAGAGCCTGCCAGCCATGTGGTGTGGCCAAAAAAAAATAAAAGACAAGGACCTTTATTTTCCTCTTTTAAAACCTATGATTAACATTCTGAGCCATATCCTTTGAGCTATTTTAGAGATTCTGAAACCCCCACCCGGTGGAAGAAGTTAACTTCATGCTGACCAGGATATAGCCATGATGTGAGCCGCTCCATCTTGCATAATTCTGAGAACTAGCCTCAAGGAAATGGGAACAAACCAGCTCTGGAACTGAAGATTAACTGTACACAAAATGGTCACAGGATGCTGATCACAATACCACATGACTGACTCCAAGATGACTGTCAAAGGGAGTGCGTCTGACTCCAAGATGCCTGTCAGCGCTGACTGTGCAGTCCCACACATGGCTCCCCCTCCACCCTGGCCTTGCACCCGTGGAGCTCCCATTTGAAGCTCTTGTCCCTGATCAGCAAGGGGGAGTTGATTCTTTGGGACACAGGCCTACCTTCTCCCCCGGATTGCTGGCTTCCTCATGACAGCCATCTTTCCTTTCACCCAACACTTGACTCCTAGCACTGGATTCCTGAGTGACAAGCAGCTGAACATGAGTTCCATAACATAAAGAGTCAAATGTTTATTCAATGCCTCCTTTGTGATGGGTATGGAGGTACAAACAGTCCCACTGCTGCCTGTCTGCTGGGGACCTGGACAAGCATCCGTATGTCATTAAGAGACACACACAGAACAGCTGGGTTGGCCCAGGACAAGTCAACAGGTGTATCCAGGGTGTCACCTGCCCCATGTAGGTCCCAGTCTTTCCCTTCTGATTCTCCTAAGCTTAGAAACGCTTTTGCCTACATTAGCTTATAGCAACAGCCCTTCACCATGTACATCTGTTTCCTCCCCGATTTCGGCACCTCCCTCCACCTTTCAGAGGGGGCTCAGGGCTGCCTCTGCTCGAGTCGGCTGCTTCAAGCTGCCTGGCTCAGAGGTACAGCCTCTCTCTGCTTTGCCTCCAGCTCACCTAGGCTGTCAGGCCTGTGATGGGTCCTGATGCAGGAGGTGGAGCAGAGATGTGCCCACGTGGGGTACCAATTTTCAAGTTTATATCTACTGATATTCCCCTTGCTACTGAAGATAAATAGGGAAATTTAATAAATGCTCAGTTGTTTTGATGTGTCATCTTTTTAATTTTTTTCTCTCCATTCTCCTCCTCCCCACTCCCGCCCTGTCAGAGGATTTCTTGGGCTAGAATTTAATTAGCAACAGACTCTGGGGCTGGAGTTTTTGCCTGACGGAACAGAAGCAGCTGAACAGAACGGGACACAGGTGGGTGAGTTGCCCTCCTCAGCATGTCGACAGGGATGCACATAAGCTGGGGTGGGAGGGGAGCAGAAGACGCCCTTTTGAACTATTTTGAGCTGAAGGCAATCAGGACCCAGTGGATCCAGAAAACATTATTACCCCTTCCTTAACTTCCCTGGTGGCTCAAATGGTAAAGAATCTGCCTGCAATTCAGGAAACCTGGGTTTGACCCCTGGGTCAGGAAGATCCCCTGGCGAAGCTACCAGTATTCTTGCCTGGAGATTTCTATAGACAGAGAAGCCCGGCAGGCTACAGTCCACGGAGTTTAAAAGAGTTGGACGTGACTGAAGTGACTTAACAACATAACAACCAGAAGACAAGCTATTATTAACAATAACTTTTTTATCTGACTTACCTGCACAGCAAGGCAAGCACTGACCACCAACCTCGCTCTCTGTATCTCCCTGTGAAGAGCCCTTCTCCTTCAGGGAGCCCCAGGCCCCCAACCTATTCCTCAGCTCAGGGTGCCATAGAAGCCTCAATTGCCAGACTCATCACCCTTGGTCTCAGATCTTTGGGGCTCCTGTATGTCAGAAATTAAATTTATATTTCTTCTCACCGTGGTGGCTTCTCTTGTGGCAAAGCACGGGTTGTAGAGACTGCAGGCTTAGTAGCTGTGGCCTGGCCCACCAGCTTAGTTGCTCCACAGTATGTGGGATCTTCCTGGACCAGGGATTGAACTTGTGTCCCTGGTGTTGGGAGGCAGATTCTTAACCACTGAACCACCAGGGCAGTCCCCTCCTATTTGTAAAAGGTGAGCACATGCAGACCAGTTCAGCAGGGAAAGAGGTCACCACAGGGAGGCATCTCAAGGTGGGCCACTCCCCCCAACAACCCCCATCCCCCAGCTGTAGAATGACAAAAGCCACAGAACTGTTTTCCTTGCCCTTTTTGCTCATTATTTTCTGATGTTTTGATTTCAACACAGTTTTCCATTTTTATGGGGTCAAAACTGTCTCTCATTCACTTATTAAATTAAGAAATACAGGAAATGGAGTCTGGAAATGGAGTCCTGTGACTTCAGAGTCATGCCCAGGTGTCTCTCTTACCTTGCCTGCTTGTCCTAGTCAGACCTGTTCCATCACATTCTGTCTAATCAATAGAGTAGTGCAAGTCAGGGGCCTGGTGCCAGCGTCCCAATCAGCATCACTGTGTGCTGCTCTGAGTCATCTTCCAGGTAAGATAACCTTTTACAGAGTACGCTGAGACAGCCCCGGGGTCACAGACCACCATATCAAAGACATCCAGGCCATAAATGATTAAGACGATAACCCCAGGGTCTTCCCTGGTGGTCCTGAGGCTAAGACTCCACACTCTGCAGAGGGCGTGGGTTCAATTTCTGATCGGGGAAATTAAGATCCTAAGTGCCAGGCGATACAGAAAAAAAAAAAAGTTCCAATTCAAGGATACCACCTGTTTTTAATAATCTTTTATTTATTCTTTGGTAGGAGTTCTTTATCGGAGAAGGCAATGGCAACCCACTCCAGTGTTCTTGCCTTGAGAATTCCAGGGATGGGGGAGCCTGGTGGGCTGTTGTCTATGGGGTCACAGAGAGTCGGACACGACTGAAGCGACTTAGCAGCAGCAGCAGCAGCAGCAGCAGCAGCAGGAGTTCTTTATATATTCTTATCAGATATGCATAATGAGAATATTTATCCCAGTGGATGGTTCATCTTTTCATTCTCAAAAAACCATCCTTCAGTGAATAGTTCTTTCTTTCCATTAAATGCAAATGATCAGTTAAAATATAAATAAAAACTGCTAACTCAGAGACTTCCCTGGCAGTCCAGTGGCTAAGACTTTGCCTTCCAATGAAAGGCTGCATATTCAATCCCTGGTTGGGAAACAAAAATCCCACATGCCTTGCAACCTAAAATACAAAACATAAAATAGAAGCGATATTGTAAATATCAATATCAATAAATATCAATAAAGACTTAAAAAAAAAAACACACAACTGCTCAATCAGACCAAGGAGGGTGGACCTGAGGCTCTCTCCCCCTCCCTTGCTTTGCTGCAGCTCCTGCTGTCAGAGTGCAGCTCTCTGAGCTTGGGCATTTGCTGGGTGTCAGTTTCTCCTTCCTACCTCCCCAGGGCTCAACCTCACCTGACCTCCCATGCTTCCCTGAATTTACAGACCAGGCTCTGCCCTGGCACTTCCCAGTCAGGCTCCTCTCCCTACACACCTGTTCACCAGCCACTCCCACTGAGGCTCCACGCTGGGCCCCCAGGAGGCAGGGCTGGCCTGCACCTGCAGAGTCAGCCCCCAGGGGTGGCAGAGGCCCAGCGCCCACTGAGAGGCAGCTAGATCTTTCTGATAGGCCAGTCCTGTCCAGACAGCTCCCAGCACAGCCCCATCCTGCCCTCAAAAGACAGGGACCCTTTCTTTTCTGGATATTACACATACTCTAAATCCTAAGCCTAACGGCCAGAACCAAACCCTTTACTAACGCTCTCCCCATGACCCCCACCCGGGCCTGAGGCCCTGGGAGTCATCGCCTCGCAGCCACTGGACTCCTTTGTGCTTCTTCTGTCCGTCCACGTCAGCCCTTCACCCTGTCCTCGGGTCACACGCCCATGGCGTGCACAGCAGACCAGCACAGGCAGGGCGCTGAGCCAGGCCTAGGGATGAGGGTCGCCGGGCAGGGGCTTCTACTCCCCTCGGCCCTGGGCAGCTCTCAGGGCCAGCTCCCCGCTCCTCTGCGAACCCAAACACCTCTCATTTCAAGACCCATCACTGTCATCCTGTCTGCAGACACCGGGTCAAAGTGTGGGCACCTGGAAGCCAACACAGGAGAGAGGGTCTGGGGGCCCTGAGTGGCCCGGGAGGCCGGAAGGAGGCAGGCTGGACCACCTCCACCCCGCTCGGAACGCGGAAACCTAGACGAGACCCACCGCTCAGCGCCTACCCCCGCGGGGCGGGGATCACCCCTCTCCCCGGACCCTGCAGACGGCGCCCCCGCCCACACCTTCTGACTCAGCCGCCCGGGAGGACGACACCAAACCCCGGGAGGGGGGACAGCCCTACAGCACACGACCCTTGGTCCCTAGACGGTACTCATCGGGGGTCCCGGGCTGCGGCCGTGCTCCTGTCCTCCTCAGTCCGCACTGGCCAGGACGGCCCGCGCTCCATTCCCTTCCGGGAAGCCCCGCACCCCATTTCCGGTCCCGGTTCCCCCCCCCCACCCGCCGCGCGCTGTGGTTTCGCCCGCACGGCCCAGAACCGCCGCGCCAGGTCTGTGCGCTCGACTCCGCTCGACCACTCCCACGAGCGTCCGCTGCTCCGGCGAGTGTCCGCCGCTTCCGCGTGACTGCCGCTCCCGCGTGACCGCCGCCCGGTGTCCTCACGCTCCCGCCCCGCTTGCCGCCAAGATGATGTGTGGAGGGCCTTCCGCCACGCAGCCGGCCACGGCCGAGACCCAGGCCATCGCCGACAAGGTTCGAGCTGTGTGGGGCCGATGGGGTACTGGGGGCCGGGGGCGTCCGCAGGCATCCCCGCTGGGACGGAGGCTCTGCGCCCGAGCGCATCCCTCCCTGAGTCGGGCTGGACGCGGGTGGATGCACCTCCCTGCCTGCGAAGCTCTCTGGTGCGGAGGTGTCCACTGGGTTAGGGGGCGCGAGGTGACAGAGAACAGCACTTAAAGAGCAAAGGATACGGCAGGCGGGGTGAGGTCCTCATGCGTGAATCTGGGGTCCGGGTCCCAGGCGTCCGAGACTCGGGCTGGACTGAGTGTAGCCGGTTTTGTATTTGGAGTGGTCTCCAATAAAAAGTTTAGAAACAGGAAGTAGCTGGGTCGAGGAGGCAGAGCCCGGTTCAAACCCTGGTCAGCTGTCCGGCCCTGCTTCCAGAAGAACACTTACACCGGAGGATCAGGTTGGGGTGGGACGAGCTGGGCCTGTCCTGCCTGTCATCACAAGTAGGGCCCAGGAGGCTCGAGTTCTGATAAGAAGAGACTGAAGACAAGCTTTTGTCCTTTAACCTTCCTCCCTGGCTGCTTCCTCCTAAACGTGGGCCATGAGCTCAGCCCTGTTCCTCTTCCATGGTTGGGACCATCTGACTGTGGTAAAGGAAGGGGCTGAGTCAGTCTCCTGAGACCTGTGAAAAGTAGGAATTTGCTGGGACTCCTGGGAGAGCCAGATAGAAGGAGATTCCTAGGTTTTCCCCTGTGGCCACTCGGAGAGCCCAGCCCTCTCGGCCTCTTCCTGGGTCTCCAGGCTGGAGACTCCCTGCTGGTCACCTGAGCTTTGAATGAGTGTGAGTTCCCTCTGGAGACGAGAGTTTCTGTCACTATGGCCTGCATTTGGGGTCCAGCCCTTGAGAGTGGACCATCCTCACTGCCCCTGGGAACAAGGAGGCCGCCCATGTGCTGGGTGGGCTCTGTAAGGGGCAGGGGCACCATCCGGTCACCTTCTGTTCTGAAGTTTTCATCAACAGGTGAGAAGTGAGGCCAGAGACAGACCTGTACCCACCACATCCAGTCCTATCCTAGGGCCCTCCCTGGCCCTCTGCACACCTAGTCACTCTGGTCTGAGAACTGACAGCTTCCTAGTGACCCGGGGCCTTCTGAGCTTTCCTTGGCTCCAGTCCAACTCATCTTTCTCCTGGTCGGAGCTGTGTCAGTGACCTGCCGTCCTGCAGGCCTCCACTTCCGCTGCTCCACCACCTCCACCTGGGCTTCTCCTCAGTCCTTGCATAGGGTGGGGTTCTCCTGCCTCCACTCCTGAAACAGGTGATTCCATCCCAGACCCCCAGGAGGGTCTGTGGGTGTCACTCGCCCCTCCCTGGTCAGGTAAACTGTCTGAGGGTCAATTCCCGGCACACTTAGCAGGAACAGGGGCTACACAGGTGAGTGTTCAGTCGAAGGTGGGCACTGGCCCAGGGGGACACACCCAGCTGATCACCTGAGGGCCCTGGCAAACTCGGAGGGAGCAGGCAGCCAGATTCTCACTACCTGACCCTCCCTCTGATCCTTCCCTCCACTTCATTCACAGGGAGCGCCCCTCTCTGAAGGCCTTTGTCAAGTGACTCACTGGCATTTATGATGGTGATCCCCTCGGCTGTCCAAGCAGCACACTCCTGGTCTTAACTGAACTCCTCCAAGCCCCACAACTGGTCTGAGAATTCCAGTGCAGTCAGCAAGCTCCTGTGGCTGCCAGTGGTCCAGACAGCAGCCTGAGCACTCGGAAACTAGCTTAGGTTTTCAAGTCAAGACAAAACAACCTGCTCTCCCCTTCCTCCTTAAAAATTCTCAGTTCCCCAAAGGCCAAGACCCTGGAAAACATGACTGATCTGAGAGTAAAGATCTGACACCAAAGATCAGAAACAGTCTCTGCCCAAAGGCCCTGCAACCTAGAGAGACCATCTAAAGATGCAGCAAAGCATTTTTTTCCTACAAAAGTGCTTTATCTGCTGCATATTTTGTCACAGAAGAAATTGGGATTACGTAAGAGAATTAAGGCACATCAATAAGATGGAAGATTAAATTTAATATTAAATTTTAACATTTTGAAATGTTTTAGTTTTCAAAGAGTAATTAAAAACTACATACTCTTTCAAATGAAGGTTCGAGTGAAAATGGTAAGGTACGAACTTATATACACTGTTGTAACCATGAAAATATCAACTATCCATGTCTGGAAAAGAAAGGGCTAATGATACAGGCAAATGATACCATTGAAACCTCAGAATTAAAAAACTTTTCTGTACTTGAAATCAGGGCAAGCATTTTAATGTCTGCTCAGCTGTGAAGAACAAACGTGCTCTAGAAAGTGTGTAGAATGTGGGCCTTAGAGTTCAGCTGTAACCTCTAATACAGGTGAGCTCACCTGTCTCTCCCTTCTCCCCTTTCCCAGGTCAAGTCCCAGCTGGAGGAGAAGGAGAACAAGAAGTTCCCAATGTTCAAGGCTCTGGAGTTCAAAAGCCAGTTGGTTGCTGGGAAGAACTACTTCATCAAGGTGGGGTGTCCCCCTCAAAGGAAGGTTGAGCCTGAAGTGGGAGCTCATAGGTGTCCAGGGTAGGAGTGCTCAGCAGGGTCCTGTGGGAGCCCTCAGCTTCAGGGAGTTGGTGGCCGTCTAAAATGAGCGTGTGTGTGCAGGCGTGTGTGTGCACGTGTGTGCTGCAGCTGCCTTGGAGGAGAGGACCAAGCCTCTTGAGGCCCGCAGGGCTCTGCTGAAGTAAGTGTGGGTGAGGGGTGCTGGCTGGGCACCCCCTGTACTTGAAGGAGGAAGATGGGAATGTCCTCAGCCCAGTCTCTGGGGACACGAAGGGACGCAGCCTCCGGGCATCCAGGGCCTTCCTGCCTGTCCAGCCAAGTCCAGCGGAGCAGGGGGACTTGGGGTCAGAGGCCCCACCTGCCCCTCACTGGACTCTCCTTTCAGGTTCAAGTGGACGAGGATGACTTCGTGCACATCCGAGTGTTTGAAAGCCTCCCACACGAGAACAAGCCCGTGGCCTTGACCAGCTACCAGACCAACAAAGGCAGGCACGACGAGCTGACCTACTTCTAGGCCCGATTTTGCAGAGTCCATCACCCACGTGGGTCTCTCCTCTGCAGACCTGTCTGGGACCAGACGTGGTGCCCCTCAGGGTGGGGTGGTGTCTCTGTTCCCTGCTTTCACTGTGTTCATTTTTTTCTCCCAATCCATGATTTTAACTAAATTTCCTTTGAGGGGGGCTTGTGTTATCTTTAAATAAACATGTGTTTTCTGTTTTCACAAATTGTCTCTGTTGGGGTTTTTTCTTCATCTGAAGCTATAATCACAGTAGAGAAGTGTCAGCAGGTGAGAGGTGTCCTGGGTGGAGCCCCCACTGGGCCTCCTGCCGCTTGAGCCCCCTTCCCTGAGGAGCCGAGGAGGGGAGAGGGTGGCCCAGGTGCCAGTGGGCAGGTGGTATGGTACACCCAGGGTTCCAGAAACCTGTGCTCTAACCACAGCTCCACAGGTTGTCATGGTGACTCTGTGTCGTGTCTCCAGGTCTCAGAACCCCCCACCCCATCGTGTACAGTAAGAGGGGGTGAGAAAATCTGACCCTAGAGCATTAGTTCTAGATGGACTCATACATTCACACATTTCTGCTCGGGTAGAGATGCACAGATGTGTGCAGGGAGGCTGTGACCCGCAGGGCCCGCTGAGTGCCATGTCCTGCGAGTCCGGCTCCAACTACCCACTGACTGCCCGGGGTATGCGCTGGGTCTGTCTCAAGGCTTCCTGGTTTCAGCAGCTGGTTACTACTGTTAGTGAAGTCAGTCCAGTGGTGTGTTTGCCATGTGTGTGCGTTCGTGTGCAGTAGAATGGAAAAGTGCACCCTGCGTTGTAAGACTCAACGCTGGGGACAGTTCCGTGTGGCTCAGGGTCCAGGTGGACAGCCTGTTCCTGAAGGCGAAGTCTGCCCCCTTCCTGTCTCCCCTTCGTCTCTGGGGCAGGTGGTGGTCTGTGTCAGGCCTACTGCTGATGGATCGGAGGTGCAGGTCATGAGGGCTGAATGCAGAGCAGGTAAACAGTCCTTAGGGAGCAAACAGATCTGAGAGAGCAGGAGAAGGAGACTCAGTCAGGAGCTGTGGGTGTCCTGCCCTATCCTGAGCTCTAGGACAGAAAACTTGCATCTTGGGCTCTTGGTCTGGGAAAATAGAAGCCAGCGAGCACATTTACATTGACTTGAAGATCAGCTGTATTTCCACCTGGAGACTTCCAGTGAAGGGGGACGGGATGGGGGATGCTATGTAGGTGCCTGGACAGGGCCGACAGCCCACATCTCATAGCAGGGAGCACGGAGCACAGGGACAGAAGCAATTCTGATCACCAGGTTCAGACAGAGGGTCCCCCAGGTGTGTCCAGGGGGTGACAAGGTTTTGACACTAGAAGAGGTGGTTGCACGCCACTGTGAATACACTAAACACCAGAGATGTGCACACTGTCATGGTAAGCAGACTTCCCTGCCAGTCCACAGGTCAGACTCCACACTTCTACTGTAGGAACCACAGGTTTGATCCCTGGTCAGGGAACTTAGTTCCTGCATGTCACACAGGGCTGCCAAAACTAATTTTTTTTTTTTTTTTTTTAAAGAGAGAACCTACTTCAAAAAATTAAAAGAATAAATGAAACAGCAAAGTGTATGTTGTAAGAATTTAACCTCAGTTGAAAATTGACTCAGATGCAGACAGGACACCAGAGGCAGTTTGGGGCAGGGTGGCAGAGGGTTTGGGGGACTGCTGGGGGGAGCTCTGTCATTGCCCCCAGACCCAGTATCCCCATCAGCTGTGGGCACTGACCCGGTGCACACCCCTGCTCTCTGGCCTTTGTGGTCATAAACTTGACTCTGGTTTGGGAGACATTTGCTGAGAGATCTGGAGATAATCAAGCCTAGGAAAGTAGGCCAGGTGAAGACAGAGGGGGGATGGAGAGCTGTCTCGATGAGCCGAGGACCCCCACAGGGCAGGGAGAGATGGGAGGGGCTTCCTGCTGAGCCTGGGAGGGAGCGTGGCCCTGCTGACACCTTGACTCGGGTCTCTGGCCTCCAGAACCGGGAGTAAGGATATTTCTGTCGCCTTACACCCCCAGTGTGTGGGGCTTGGTGCTGCTGTCCCAGGAGACCCATCAGCAGTGGAGTTAGTGTGCTGGGTGGGTGGCATCCTCCCCTCGCCCGACTCATCCTCTCTCAGCAGCCCTAAGGGGGTTCTTCCTCTCCTGTGGGTTCCTCTGTTAAGTTGATGATTAATCTCTCTATCTGAAACTTTATTCCTTTTGGTGTTCTGCACCTGTTCCTCCTCAGGACTGAGGAGTATCAGAGAAAATGGGAGTCAGGATGGAGCAGAACCTTGGAGCAAACCCCCACACCCGCCATCCAAGTAGGAAAGCAAGCAGTGAACAATCAGATGGAGTCGCGGACTCGGTGCCTGGTTCACATCCGGAGCTGTATCACAGATGCCGTGTTGCTGTTCAGTCGTTCAGTCCTGTCTGACTCTTTGCAACCCCATGGACTGCTGTATGCCAGGCTTCCCTGCCCCTTATACCATCTCCTGAAGTTTGCCCAAGTTCATGTCTATTACATCGGTGATAACCATCCAACCATCTCATCCCCTGATGCCCCCTTCTCCTTCTGCCTTCATTCTTTCCCAGCAGCAGAGACTTTTTCAGTGAGTCGCCTGTTTCCAGCACGTGACCAAAGTAGTAGAGCTTCCGTTTCAGCACCAGTCCTTCCAATGAGTATTCAGGGTTGATTTCCCTTAACATTGCCTGGTTTTGATCCTTTCCCTGTCCAAGGGAGTCTTCTACGGCGCCACAGTTTGAAGGCATCAATTCTATGGCTCTCTGCCTTCTTTATGGTCCAGTTCTCAAAACCGTGTGTGATCACTGGGAAGGCCATAACCTTGACTATATGGACCATTGTTGGCAGAGTAATGTCTCTGCTTTTCAACACACTGTCTCGGTTTCTCATAGCTCTCCTGCCAGGAAGCAATCATCTGATTTCATGGCTGCCATCACTGTCCACATTTTGGAGCCCAAGAAGAGGAAATCTGTCACTACTTCCACCTTTTGACCCTCTTATTTGCCATAAAGTGATGGGGCCAGATGCCATGATCTTAGTTTTCTTAATATTTTGTTTGAAGCTGGCTCTTTCACTCTCCTCCTTAACCCTCACCAAGAGGTTCTTTAGTTCCTCTTTGCTCTCTGCCATTAGAGTAGTATCATCCACATTTCTGAGGTTGTTGATGTTTCTCCCTCCTATCTTGATTTAGCTTGCAACTCATCCAGCTCAGCATTTCTCATGATGGGCTCCATCTCTTCTTGATCTCTTCAGTGTCTAAGAGATCTGTCCTTTATAATGTCGATCTTTGGGCAAAATATTCCCTTGATATTTCCCATTTTCCTGAAGAGATTTCTAGTCTTTCCCCTCCTGTTGTTTTGCTCTATGTACCTACACTGTTCATTGAAAAATACCGTCTTGTATCTCCCTGCTGTTCTTTAGAGTTCTGCATTTCTCCCTTGATTTTTGCTTCTCTTCTGTCTTCAGCTATTTATAAAGCCTCCAGATCACCACTTTGCCTTCTTGCATTTTGTCAGGCGAGTGTAGTCTCCTCGGTTCTGTCTTATCTCAACAAAAATTTGAAGCGATGGACATTAAAGCCCTTGGCACATCACAGCTCCTGGACAGACCGTGTTATAGCTCTTAGACAGATCAGTGTTACAGTTCCATGTTACAGCTCAGTTTTATTTAGAAAATAGCAGGAAAATACATCCTCAAGGCGTGAGGGCGTCCTGGCCCAAAGACGCGAAGAGAAAGGAGAGAGAAAGCGAGAGAGTGTGTTCGTGGGAAAAAGAGAGAGACCTGGCCCTTTGGCTCGTCTTCTTATAGGTTCCCCTCCCCCTGGGCCTGCCCTGTGTAAATTATGCTAGCCAGTAGTGCTGTTTGTTCTACCTGAGGTCCTCACTCCGGTCCTCGAACCTTCCTTTGACCTTCCTTTCTTCTATTTTTGTGGGCTTTTCCCTTCCTTGCCTTTTAGCCACTGCCATTTTGGACTCCTGTTTCCTATTCTAACTACCTAACATTCCCCCTCAGGAGATAGGAGGCCCAATTCTCTGGGAACAGGGGCGTCGAGGTCTTTCCGGCTACTTCCTGCTGAACAGGGATGGCGAGGGGCATTGGGCCTCCCTTCTTGCTGGTCTCAAGCCTCAGAGTCCTTATAGCAGTGTCCACCTAAGGGTGAGTGATATTTTCCGTGGTCGGCTATAGTTTTATATATCTTTGTTGAACTGGCACTGCATGTTGTAGCTTGTTGACCTGGGCAGAGACAAAACAGGTTGACAATTGATAATATATGGAACAATCATAAGCAGCATCAATATGGCATAACAAGGCCTAGTAGGGGCATTAGCCAATTCCAAATTCCCATCGCCAGGATGGCTCAAGTCCCTCCTTGTTCAGGGATCAGAAGATCTATCTTCTGTCTGTTTTGGAGTACAATCTCTACCAAGATGTGTTGGCGCTTTAGATCTGTCCTGAGAAATCTTCTCTCCAGAAACTAGATTTCGTTTCATTAGAATGATGGTGTTTGTTTCATTAGAATTATTTGTTTGATTCATTAGATTCGTTTGCTTCATTGATTCGTTTTATTAGAGTTAGGGTGTCCATTAGAACGGCGCTCATTTGCAGTCCTGAATAGGCATCTGAGATCCCCCAGGGGCTCACAGGTGTATTGAGTGTCCTCTTCTGTTTTCTTCCACGGCTTGACTCGCGAGTAGTGAATCCAGGAGTCATGTCCTGGCACCTTGACTGCTGTGGGGGCAGAAGTTTTTCAGGGTAGGGGCTCTTCCATGTGGGCTGAAGTTGAGCCTTTAGGGACCCATCTTTTCAGGCTTTAATTAGGACTTGAGTCCCTGGAGCATATAGTGGTGACTCTTTAGAATCTTTTGGGTCCTAGTTCATACCCCACAAGCGTATATTCTGTTGGAATTGCCCAATGGCCATGGTATAAGATTGGAGGGTCTGAGCCTCTGGATCTAGGAAGAGGTCATTGACATAAACAAAAGGTCTCCCATATAGCATCTCATAAGGACCAAGACCAACCTGTTCCTTAGGGGAAATACGGGTGCAGAGGAGAGCTATTGGTAAAACCTCCTTCCATCCCAGGGAGGTCTCCTGGGTTATCTTTTTTATCGCTGATCATAAGAATTGGTTGGCACTTTCTACTTTTCCTGAAGATTGAGGCCTCCAGGCACAATGGAGATAATAAGTAATGCCCAATGCTTTCGAGACCCCTTGGGTGACCTTAGAAGTAAATGATGTCCCATTGTCAGTTTGTAATGACCTGGGCAGACCAAACCTCAGAATGATTTCATGAAGCTGTGTTTTTACCACCTCTTCAGCCTTCTCAGTCTGAGTGGGAAAGCCTTCAATCCATCCTGTGAATGTATCTATCATGACTAATAGGTATTTATACCCTTGAGAAATTGGCATCTGGGTGAAGTCCACCTGCCAGTCCTCTCCTGGGTATGTCCCACGTTGTTGGACAGGCTGGGCCAGCTGGGGTCTTTGAGCTCCTTGGGGTTGTTTAATTGGCAAGTGGGACAAGTGGAGACCACTTGTCTTATAGTCATTTGGAGGCCTATTCTTCTGAAGGACCTTTCTAGTAATCTTTGGAGGGCCTTTCCCCCTAAATGAGTGGTGGCATGTAAGGAGTTAACCAACTTCCATTGGAAGTTTCCAGGCAGAAAAAGGATTCCCTCCTTTTGCAACCACCCCATATGATCTTCTTGAAAGCCCTCACTCTTAACTTTAAGAGTCTCACCTTCAGTATATGAAGGAGTTTCTGGCAAATTAGTCTGTGGAACTAAGGTGGCAACCCCTATTAGGTCATTGTTCTGTACTGCTGCTCTCTTGGGTGCCTGATCAGCTGCTTGGTTCCCTCGTGCCACTTCTGTGCTCCCTTTTTGGTGTCCTTTACAGTGGGAGACTGAAACCTCAGTGGGCAGATGCACTGCCTCCAAGAGTCAAAGAATCTGATCACCATATTTGATTGGGGACCCTCGAGTGGTCAAGTGGCCCCTTTCTTTCCAAATAGCCACATGTGCATGTAACACCAGAAAGGCATACTTGGAGTGAGTTTAAATGGTTATTCTTTTTCCTTTTTCCAGCTCTAAAGCTTGAGTCAGGGCTATGAGCTCAGCTAATTGGGCTGAAGTACCTGGTGGCAGAGGCTTAGCCTCTGGTCTCAAAATTGGAGACTACTGCATACCAGGTTCTTCTTTTTCCATCCAAGACAAAGCTGCTTCCATCAGTGTACCAGATTTCCTCGGGACTGGTCAGAGGATCTTCCGACAATCCCTCTCGGGGTTTTGTCCAGTGGTCCAAGGTTTATAGGCAAGAGTGAAAGGGAAGAGAGCCCTCAGGGGTAGGCAGGAGGGTGGCTGGATTAAGAACCTCACAAGGGGATATATATTGAGGCCTGGATTTTCCATCAGCACTAATTGATATCTGAGGATTTTTTTGATCAGACATCCCTAAATGGCCTTTCCCATCTAGGAGTTGTTTTACTTGGTAGCTGGTAAAAATAGTTAGTTTGCCCCCAAAGGAGAGTTTTAAAGCATCTTCTATCAGGATTGCGATAGCTGCAAGATTTCAAAGGCAGGGAGGCCAGCCTCGGGCTGTTGGGTCGAGCCTCTTGGATAAGTAAGCTACAAGCTGGGGCTCAGATCCCAACCTTTGAGTTAACACTCCCAAGGCTATTCTCTCTCTTTCATGGACATAAAGTTGGGATGTTTTTTGTGGGTCTGGCAACCTCAAGGCAGGTGCCTGAGTTCAGGCCTGTTTTAGTGTAGCCTCTGCCGCCAGGGTTTTCCTGGTGGCTCAGAGGTTAAAGTGTCTGCCTCCATTGCGGGAGACCTGGGTTCAATCCCTGGGTCGGGAAGACCCCCTGGAGAAGGAAATGGCAACCCACTCCAGTATTCTTGCCTGGAGAATCCCATGGACAGAGGAGCCTGGTAGGCTACAGTCTACCGGGTCACAAAGAGTTGGACACGACTGAGCGACTTCACTGTCTTTCTTACACTTTCTGCCTTCTTTTGAGGAGTTCCCCACATCAGTGGGATTGAATCGTCCTGTCCTTTTAAGCTTTCATATAAGGGCTGGGCAATTAGACCATAGTTGGGTATCCAGATTCTACAATACCAAGTTAGTGCCAGGAAAGCTTGCAATTGTTTTTGAGTCGTCGGGGAGGGCAACTGGAGGATTCCTCGTACCTGATCAGAGGACAGCCTCCTGGACCCATGTGTAATCTAAACTCCCAGGTAAGTGACCTTTGTCTCAACCATATGCGCCTTAGCATGGGAGACTTTATATCCCCTTTCTGCCAAAAAGTTTAGAACCTGAATTGCATGTTGGGCATTTTTCTCATCTGGAGAGCAGATTAGTAGGTCATCTACTTATTGTAATATTTTCCCATTAGGTCCCACGTCCAGATCTAGGAGATCCCGGCTAAGGGCCTGTCCAAATAGGTGGGGGCTATCTCTGAACCCCTGGGGTAATACTGTCCAAGTCATCTGTTGGTGTTTTTCTCCTGGGGCCTCCCACTCAAAGGCAAAAAGATATTGGAATTCTTTAGCCAGTGGTATGCAAAAAAATGCATCCTTGAGATCCAAGACTGTAAACCACTTGGCACTGGGTGGGATTTCTCCCAAGATTACATAGGGATTGGGTATGGTGGGATGGAGGGGGACTACAGCTCTTGATGAAAGTGAAAGAGGAGAGTGAAAAAGTTGGCTTAAAGCTCAACATTCAGAAAACTAACATCATGGCATCCAGTCCCATCACTTCATGGCAAATAGATGGGGAAACAGTAGAAACAGTGGCTGACTTTATTTTTATGGGCTCCAAAATCACTGCAGATGGTGATTACAGCCATGAAATTAAAAGATGCTTACTCTTTGGAAGGAAAGTTATGACCAACTTAGACAGCATATTCAAAAGCAGAGACAGTACTTTGCCAACAAAGGTCCATCTAGTCAAGGCTATGGTTTTTCCAGTGGTCATGTATGGATGTGAGAGTTGGACTATAAAGAAAGCTGAGCATTGAAGAACTGATGTTTTTGAACTGTGGTGTTGGAGAAGTCTCTTGAGAGTCCCTTGGACTGCAAGGAGATCCAACCAGTCCATCCTAAAGGAGATCAGTCCTGGGTGTTCATTGGAAGGACTGATGTTGAAGCTGAAACTCCAATCCTTTGGCCACCTGATGTGCAGAGCTGACTCATTGGAAAAGACCCTAATGCTGGGAAAGATTGAGGGCAGGAGGAGAAGGGAACGACAGAGGATGAGATGGTTGGATGGCATCACCGACTCAATGGACATGGGTTTGAGTGAACTCTGGGAGTTGGTGGTGGACCAGGGAGACCTGGCGTGCTGCGGTTCATGGCATCGCAAAGAGTCAGACACGACTGAACTAAACTGAACTGAACAGCTTCATTTATGATCCGGAGATCTTGGGCCGTTCACCAGGTTCCATCCTTTTTCTTTACTGAGAGGACTGGGGTGTTATATTGCCGGGGTCCAGCCCCGGTGGATCCAGGGAATTCGAAGCGGGGACGGCGTCGGCGAGGATCAGGAAACAACTGCTTAATTAAACTTTAATTAAGGATATAGAGTAATAGAATAAGGATAGCTCAGTGAGGAAATTCAGTGGAGAAAAGAAGCTGAAATAAGGATAGCTCAGTGAGGAAATTCAGTGGAGAAAAGAGGCTGAATAATTCAGCCAGAAGGTGAGAGAAAAAACATGGGGAGACCAAGTTTCGGTGAACAAGGCCCGCACTTTATTTTCCAAAGTAGTTTTTATACCTGAAGTTATGCATAGAGGATAATGGGGGAAGGGGTAGAGTCATGCAGCAAGCCAGGCTTTCTTCCTGCAAACTTATCATATGCAAAAGCTTAGGTGATTTGCATCATCTTCTGGCCCGGAGGCCTGTTAACATTTTAAGACCCTTTCTTCAGAAAGCTTATTTTTCTCTAAAGGTGATTGGTCAGGAGCCACCCTCCAAAAGCATTAGATAAAGTTGCATTCCTACAGAGCAAAGGTGTGGTGGGCTATAACAAGAAAAAGAATTAACTCAAGGGTCCCAGGTTACAAACATTAAAGCTACTACTTACACCAATTTTATTAATCAATACACTGCCAGGGACACAGCAGGTAAGGGATATGGAAACTTAGCAGCAAACATTGGCCCAACAAGTGAAAATCCCTTCACCAATACAATTTCTAATCAATCTTTTAACTGCTCAAAGGAATCTGTGTTTAGACAGTTTAGAACATCTCATGCCTCTCACAGTTGGGAGGCTCTGAGCAATCACATGTGGCCGGAAAAACCTATTCAGGCAGGCTAGAGGATTTCCAAAGGAGTTTGTAGGTTGAAACACTGTCACACCCAGGAATTGTTAACTGGAGCTGTAAGCTAACTCTTTTTTCAGAGAGAGGTAGTGGGGGACATCCCCCCGTAAAGTCAGAGGTGTAGATGAAAGCACAAAGCAGAAAGTAGGCAGACTCTGGTTTTGGGGGGTAGATGCTCGAGAATTTCCAGGGGGACTCCTGAGGCTCGATCCCACCTTTGCGTAGGCCGAGCCTCCTTCCTCATGACCTTTGTCATGGGTGGAGCTCCTCACTCTGGCTCCCGGCAGTGATAGAATTCCAGTTGAGCTATTCCAGATCCTGAAAGATGATGCTGTGGAAAGTGCTGCACTCAATATGCAATATGCACTCAATATGCAATATGCCGGCTCCCGGCATTATATGGCAAATTGTGGGGACCAATAGTCCACAAGCAAGGAATTTGTTTACTAAAGTCTGTAGTCCCTCCTGAGCCTCTCTTTTGAGGGGATATTGTACCAAGTGGGATCTCGGAGGACAATGATGACCGGTTCAGCTTGGTGGGCTTGTCCAGGAGTCCTCTGGTCCCACACCTGGGGGTTAATTTTGTCCTCCCATAGTTTTTGGTCCCTCTCTATTGGAGAGGGTGTAATGGGTTCTTAAGTAGTAACCAGAAGCTGTAGGGCTCTAGGGGCTGAAAAGCTTTCCATCACAAGCGTGGTCCCCAGTTTAGTGAGTATATCTCTTCCCAGTAAGGGAGTAGGACACTCAGAGACCACCAGAAACTGGTGGGAAAATATTTGTCCATCCCAGCAACAAAGAAGTGCTCGGGTGAATCTTTTAGTAGTTGTTTTTCCTGTAGCACCCAAAATGGTACAGTTTTGGGAGGAGAAGGCTCCTGAGTAGGAGGTCAGGACAGACTAGGCAGCCCCGTGTCAACCAAGAAATTCTCAGACCTACCTGCCACATCCAGTTGCACCCTTGGCTCCAGCCCCGTGATGGTTACCTGTGACAGGCGGGCTGGCTGCTTAATCTTCTTGAACCATCGTGAGGGAAGGCTTGGCGCTTGACCCTGAGGCTCTCGGGTCCCGAGGGCAGAGTGCCACCCAATGTCCAGTTGATGGCATTTGTAGCAAGCCATTTTAGGAGATTTGTCATGGTTTGGACACTCTTTGGCCCAATGCCCCGCCTGTCTACAGATTAAGCATTTGCCTTGTGCCTTATCCTTCAAGGACTTGGGGTTTGCCACAGGGCTTCCCTGGAGGGCGGCCAGCATCTGGGCATGCCTGGTCTCTCCTTCTCTCCCACTCCTGAGCCTTGGCCTCCTTCTCCTGTTCTCTGTTATAAAAGGTACTGGTGGCTGTCTGGACCATCTCATCTAGAGGAAGCAGGGTCCTGCTGCTGTGGCTGTTGTAACTTAATTCTGATATCTGATGCACATTGGGACAGGAATTTGTCCTTTAAAATCACCTGTCCCACGTAAGAGTCTAAGTCCAGATTGGTAAACTTTTGGAGGGCCTCTTTTAGCCTTTTCAGAAAGGCAATGGAGTTCTCATCGGGATCCTGAGTTATTGCTGAGACCTGGGCATAATTGATTACCTTTTGCTGGGCTGCTTTCAGTCCTGCCTTCACACAGATTAGAAAATAATCCCTTTCCCAGATGTGTTCAGGGTAATTATAATTCCAGTTAGGATCGGAGGAGGGGACTGCAGTTTTCCCTGCTGGGTATTTGTCACTTGACATGTGAAGGCCCATTGCATACCTTTGGGCTTCCTTTAAGACCCTAGTATGCTCAGGGTCAGATAAAGTTTGACTAAATATGACCATAATGTCCTTTCATGTCAAGCCAAAGGCCAAAGTAATATGTTGGAATGCATCTATATATTTGCCTGGGTCATTTGTATAGCTTTCCACGTCTTGTTTGATCTGTCTTAGTTCTAAGAGGGAGAAGGGCTTATGGACCCGGATTGGTCCGAATTCTCTTCCAGTTTCAACTAAGGGACATACTCAAGCTGGCTTTTGTGGAGGGGGTGCTCCCAGATATGGGGGCACGTTTGGGTACGAGGAAGGAGCACTAGGCAACTCAGGAGCTGTGGGAGGCTCCAGTCTCTTTGGGGGCATGGGAGGTGAGCCCTCATGGGGGTTTCCTTCTCTTGGTTGCCTGTGCCTAACACCATTTGTCTAGCAGGCTCACTTTTAGGGCATATAACAATCCCATGCTTAAGACAGAGTTCCTTCATATCTCTTAGTTGGAAGAAAATTTGGACATAGGGGATCTCTGTCAATTTCCCTTGTCTTTTGCAGAATACTTCTAGTTGCAGGATGGTATTGTAATTTAAATTCTTATCCTCAGGCTAGTGTTCTTGGTCCCCCAGTGGATACTGTGGCCATGCAGTGGCACAAAAGAATTTTAAGCGACTTCTCCTTAGAGTTAGAGGATCGAACAACTTTCAGTTATCAAGGATGCATCTCAAGGGCGTCTGCTGGGAAGTGGATTGGTTATTTCCCATCTGAAAGACAGTCATGACAGGGAGAAAAAGAAAAAGAAAAAACTAATAGGCCTCCTTCAGTTTCCATGGGTGGACTTCCTTAGGGGTGAGTCTTTCTGAAGCTTATCCTACCCAGTACTGTTGCAACCTGAGAACCAGGCATCCCCGGGTCAGGGTGCAGATCCCCAGGCAGGCTGAGGTGTGACAGCCTCCTGAAGATCAAATCCCTAGGCAGGTCAAAGCAGGTCGGCCTCCCGAGAATTGGGTCCCTGGGCAGATTGAGGCGTGACGACCTCCTGGGACCCCTGGACTGGCGGATCCCCAAATAGGTTGAAGCGTGACAACTTTTCAAGGACCAGATCCCTAGTCAGGTCAAAGCAGGTTGACCTCCTGGGAACCCCGGACTGAAGCTGGGCATCCCCAAGGTCTCCAGCATGACCAGTGCTAGGTAGGATTAAGGGGTTGTAATTTTAACTCAATGCCAGTTTGTTCGCTGCCGATGGGAATAGATACCCTGATGTAAAGCAATCCAAGCCTGTGCCTTGAGACTGGGAAACACTGTAATAGTTATAAGCCTTATCCTCTTACTACTCTAAGGGATTTAAGTCATTGATTTCTTCCCCTATCCTCCATAAGAGCAGGTTAGGGTATCTCCGATGGTAAGCATTTTGTTGTCATAGACCCACTTTAGAAGTAGTGACAAAGGAGTCGGTTAGCTGGCCCTGTTAGGGGCATTAAGGTATTTTAATAAAAGACTGGGTGGAGTCTACAAAGGGGCAGGGTCTTGATTGTAGGAGTTAGTAATTGGCTTAAGAACAAATTTGTTAAGAGGCAACAGACCAGATGTTCCATAACAGTGGAGTGGAGATTTGATCCAGGAGTATGTTTGTAACTTTAGGAGAAGGGTGGTAAGGGTTTGGGCCCAAACAGCTTGTGGGGCTAACTCCCAAAGTGGCAAACATTATCCCTGGAAGCCCAGTCGTCTTTGAAGTGATGCCAACCAATGGACTTCCAGCAGGCACTGTGTGCCTGTCGCCCGTCCTAGCGGGTCCACTGAGAGATGCTGATGTTGCACATGTTGTAGGAAACATGGAAGATGAAGGCCTGAATATCCAGAGGGATTGGATATTATGCAGTATTTGCCTCCCAAGGGCCAGCTATATTCTGGTTGTCCCTCCAGAAGATTGTAGAGGAAATATTATGGGCCTGGATGGGGCTCAGGAAAGGAGCATGAAACAGGAGGGAAGGGGGCAGGGCACAACCTTTGAAAGAATGACATAGCACAGCATGTTGCTGCTGCTGCTAAGTCACTTCAGTCATGTCCGACTCTGTGCACCCCATAGACGGCAGCCCACCAGGCACACAGAATAACATAAACCAAATAAAATCAGTTGGGTCCAAGATGACAAGTCAAATTCAAGTAAACCTTAATCCCCAATCTGTAAGCCAAAAGATGCACCCAGAGATGGCAGGACAGCTCCAAGGCACTGTCAAAAGACAGAGGAGTGGGTGGTTCCCCAATGGTTGGGATGATCCTCCCAACTCATTAGCATATGAATTCACCCTGCTCACAAAACCTAGCCAGGCTTCATTCTATGGCCTGAGCCCTTGCCCTCTGCAAATGCCCATACCCTGCAGAGTGTGTTTCTCTCTGAATCCTAACAAATCCACCTCTTACCTATCACTTTGTCTCTCACTGAATTTTTGCAATGAGACATCAGAGCCTGAGCTTCATGGGTTTTGGTCAGGCTCGAGGCCCAGGAGAGACAGCTGAAGGACAGGAGGAAAGAGCAGTAGGAAAAACGTGCCAAGGAATCCCCTTCACAGCCTGCCATGAAAATCTGCTAAATACCTGACCTGTGCTCACAGTTTTCATTGTCTTGATCTTTGGCACAAAGAAGATTAAGGACAGAAGAACCCCCACTGGCTTGCGTAACAGCTACTGGGGCTCAGCAGATAGTGGAGCCTTCGGGACACACTGAGGAGTAGCCTCTCCAGAGTCCCTCAGTCGCACCCACTGCTGCCCGTCTGTTCCTGGGGGGTTTGAGGAAACAAGAAACAAAAGATTGTAAAGGAATTAAGATTTCGTTAGGCATATGTCCCTCCAGTCATGGGAGCAAGGACCTCCTGTCTTAACCGGAGGTCTTCTGGAATCTGAGACTGAGCCGCGTGAGCTTTCTGCTGTGTTCGTTTTTCGCTGTCCCGGTTTCTAACACATTGGGCTTCTTGTCACTTCCCCTGCGCTGGGTTTTCTTGGTGTTCTGCTTCTACTGTGGGAGCTTCACAGAGTTGGGCTCCTGTTGTGCTTGGCCCCCTCCTTGTGGGGGCCGCGCCGAGGTTGTTTCAGCCAGGTTAAATCCGAGTCACGGCACCATAGATGTCAGGCAAATGTAGTCTCCTCGGTTCTGTCTTGTCTCAACAAAAATTTGAAGCGAGGGACATTAAAACCCCCGGCACGTCACAGCTCTTGGATAGATAGTGTTATAGCTCTCGGGTCTCAAACAGACCTTGTTATAGCTCTTAGACAGATCAGTGTTACAGCTCTGTGTTACAGCTCAGTTTTATTTAGAAAATAGCAAGAAAATACATCCTCAAGGGGTTGAGGGCATGCCAACCCAAAGACACGAAGAGAGAGAGAGAGACATAAAAACAGAGAGTGTTCCCGTGGGAAGAAAAGACAGACCTGGCCCTTTGGCTCCTCTTTTTATATGTTTTTCCTCACCTCCCTGGGCCTGCCCTATGTAAATTGGGCTAGCCAGGAGTGCTGTTTGTTCTACCTGAGGTCCTCACTCCCGTCCTCGGACCTTCCTTTGACCTATTGTGTGGGCTTTTCCCTTCCTTGTCTTTTAGCCACCACCATTTTGGACTCCTGTTTCCTATTCAAACTACCTAACACATTTCTTTTTCTCTGGGATGGTTTTGTTCGCTTCCTCCTGTACAATACTATGGACCTCTGTACATAGTTCTTCAGCCACAATCTTCACTAGATCTAATCCTGTGAGTCTATTTGTCACTTCCACTGCATATTCATAGGGAGTTCGATTTAGTCATACCTGGCTGGCCTAGAGGTTTTCCCCACTTGGCCCTTATTCCCCACCCCCCACTTATTTCTGAGAGAGTAACAGGCAAGAAGGCCAGGGGTCTCCAAACGGAGGAAACAGGCTGCAAGTGTCAGACATTTTTTCTCCTCTCTCTTAAGCGGCAGGAGGAAACAAACTAGCGTTATATTTTTTCCCCTTCTCTACACAAATTTAAAAAGAGGTTTCTCTTAAAACACTGTGTTGCCATAACGACACCTGGTTCCACCTGAACTTAACTTTTCTCAAATCTTGAGCTAACCAACACATTTGCTTATGGAAATGTTTGTCTTAAACTATGCTAATGTACTATACATTTACCCTAGACTCTGTCTTCAAGTCAGTTCTGCCTGAGAGCTCAAATTTAGGCTCAGAACTGACTTGACAAACCAGTATGTTATCCTCATACATTGTTCTCCTAATCTATGTAAACGAAACTATTTGTATAGTAATCTGCCTTTCTTAAAGATTCCAGTCAATCATTTTATGGCCTGAGATGACTCACTTAGTGCCAGCATTATCTGAAAATGCATCTTGTGGATGAGGGGCCTGGTGCCATTCTCTGAGTTTTGAGACATTTCTTTCTTTTATAAACAGACTGCTAGGTGGCTCAGACGGTAAAGCATCTGCCTGCATGCGGGAGACTCGGGTTCGATTCCTGGGTCAGGAAGATCCCCTGGAGAAGTAAATGGCAATCCACTCCAGCACTCTTGCCTGGAAAATCCTATGGACGGAGGAGCCTGATAGGCTACAGTCCATGGGGTTGCAAAGAATCGGACACGACTGAGAGACTTCACTTTCACTTTCAGTAACTATATAACATCCAGCTAAAGACTAGCAGGGGGGCACTCTTTCTGCCCCCTTCTGATGTCTATTTCAGAAGCTTTCTCTATCCCTTTTATACTTTAATAAAACTTTATTACACAAAAGCTCTGAGCAACCAAGCCTCGTCTCTGGCCCCGGATTGAATTCTTCTCCTCCGGAGGCCAAGAATCCTGGCGTCTTTCATGGTTCAGCAACAATCTTTCATTCCCCTTAGTATAAGCATGAATTTGCTATGAGAAGCTGCTGGTCTGAGCCACAGACAGTTTCAGGTCTTGTTTTTGCTGACTGTGTATAGGTTCTCCATCTTGGGCTACAAAGAATGTAATCAACTTGATTTTGGTATTGACCACTTGGTGATGTCCATGTGGAAAGTCATCTCTTGTGCTGTTGAAAACGGGTATTTGCTATGATCATTACATTCTCTCGGCAGAATTCAGTTAGACTTTGCCATGCCTTATTTTTTCCCCCAAGGTCAAACTTGCCTGTTGCTCCAGGTTATCTCTTCACTTTCCACTTCTGCATTCCAAGCCCTAAAGATGAATAAAACATCTGTTTTAGGTGTTAGTTTTGGGAGGTCTTCTAGGTCTTCATCAGTTCAGTTCAGTTCAGTTTAGTCGCTCAGTCGTGTCTGACTCTTTGCGACCCCATGAATTGCAGCACGCCAGGCCTCCCTGTCCATCACCAACTCCCGGACTTCACTCAGACTCACGTGCATCGAGTCAGTGATGCCATCCAGCCATCTCATCCTCTGTCGTCCCCTTCTCCTCCTGCCCCCAATCCCTCCCAGCATCAGAGTCTTTTCCAATGAGTCAACTCTTCGCATGAGGTGGCCGAAGTACTGGAGTTTCAGCCTTAGCATCATTCCTTCCAAGGAACACCCAGGGCTGATCTCCTTCAGAATGGACTGGTTGGATCTCCTTGCAGTCCAAGGGACTCTCAAGAGTCTTCTCCAATACCACAGTTCAAAAGCATCAATTCTTCGGTGCTCAGCCTTCTTCACAGTCCAACTCTCACATCCATACATGACCACTGGAAAATCCATAACCTTGACTAGACGGACCTTTGTTGGCAAAGTAATGTCTCTGCTTTTGAACATGCTATCTAGGTTGGTCATAACTTTCCTTCCAAGGAATAAGCATCTTTTAATTTCATGGCTGCAATCACCATCTGCAGTGATTTTGGAGCCCCCAAAAATAAAGTCTGACGCTGTTTCCACTGTTTCCCCATCTATTTCCCATGAAGAGATGGGACCGGATGCCATGATCTTCGTTTTCTGAATGTTGAGCTTTAAGCCAACTTTTTCACTCTCCACTTTCACTTTCATCAAGAGGCTTTTGAGTTCCTCTTCACTTTCTGCCATAAGGGTGGTGTCATCTGCATATCTGAGGTTATTGATATTTCTCCCGGCAATCTTGATTCCAGCTTGTGCTTCTTCCAGTCCAGCATTTCTCATGATATACTCTGCATATAAGTTAAATAAGCAGGGTGACAATAGACAGCCTTGACGTACTCCTTTTCCTATTTGGAATCAGTCTGTTGTTCCATGTCCAGTTCTAACTGTTGCTTCCTGCCTGCATACAGATTTCTCAAGAGGCAGGTCAGGTGGTCTGGTATTCCCATCTCTTTCAGAATTTTCTACAGTTTATTGTGATCCACACAGTCAAAGGCTTTGGCATAGTCAATAAAGCAGAAACAGATGTTTTTCTGGAACTCTCTTGCTTTTTCAAAGATCCAGCGGATGTTGGCAATTTGATCTCTGGTGACTCTGCCTTTTCTAAAACCAGATTGAACATCAGGAAATTCATGGTTCACATATTGCTGAAGCCTGGCTTGGAGAATTTTGAGCATTACTTTACTAGCATGTGAGATGAGTGCAATTGTGCGGTGGTTTGAGCATTCTTTGGCATTGTCTTTCTTTGGGATTGGAATGAAAACTGACCTTTTCCAGTCCTGTGGCCACTGCTGAGTTTTCCAAATGTGCTGGCGTATTGAGTGCAGCACTTTCACAGCATCATCTTTCAGGATTTGAAATAGCTCAACTGGAATTCCATCACCTCCACTAGCTTTGTTCATAGTGATGCTTTCTAAGGCCCACTTGACTTCACATTCCAGGATGTCTGGCTCTAGGTCAATGATCACACCATCATGATTATCTGGGTCGTGAAGATCTTTTTTGTACAGTTCTTCTGTGTATTCTTGCCACCTCTTCTTAATATCTTCTGCTTCTGTTAGGTCCATACCATTTCTGTCCTTTATCGAGCCCATCTTTGCATGAAATGTTCCCTTGGTATCTCTAATTTTCTTGAAGAGATCTCTAGTCTTTCCCATTCTGTTGTTTTCCTCTATTTCTTTGCATTGATCGCTGAGGAAGGCTTTCTTATCTCTTCTTGCTATTCTTTGGAACTCTGCATTCAGATACTTATATCTTTCCTTTTCTCCTTTGATTTTGGCTTCTCTTCTTTTCACAGCTATTTGTAAGGCCTCCCCAGACAGCCATTTTGCTTTTTTGCATTTCTTTTCCATGGGGATGGTCTTGATCCCTGTCTCCTGTACAGTGTCACGAACCTCATTCCATAGTTCATCAGGCACTCTATCTATCAGATCTAGGCCCTTAAATCTATTTCTCACTTCCACTGTATAATCATAAGGGATTTGATTTAGGTCATACCTGAATGGTCTAGTGGTTTTCCCTACTTTCTTCAATTTCAGTCTGAATTTGGCAATAAGGAGTTCATGATCTGAGCCACAGTCAGCTCCCAGTCTTGTTTTTGTTGACTGTATAGAGCTTCTCCATCTTTGGCTGCAAAGAATATAATCAATCTGATTTCGGTGTTGACCATCTGGTGATGTCCATGTGTAGAGTCTTCTCTTGTGTTGTTGGAAGAGGGTGCTTGCTATGACCAGTGCATTTTCTTGGCAAAACTCTATTAGTCTTTGCCCTGCTCCATTCCATATTCCAAGGCCAAATTTGCCTGTTACTCCAGGTGTTTCTTGACTTCCTACTTTTGCATTCTGAGGAGATACCCCTCATCCAAGGTAAGGAGCAGTGGCTGCACTTTGCTGGAGCAGCCGTGAAGAGATACCCCACGCCCAAGGTAAGAGAAACCCAAGAAGATGGTAGGTGTTGCAAGAGGGCATCAGAGGGCAGACACACTGAAACCATACTCACAGAAAACTAGTCAATCTAATCACACTAGGACCACAGTCTTGCCTAACTCAATGAAACTAAGCCATGCCCGTGGGGCAACCCAAGATGGGTGGGTCATGGTGGAGTCATCTGACAGAATGTGGTCCACTGGAGAAGGGAATGGCAAACCACTTCAGTATTCTTGCCTTGAGAACCCCATGAACAGTATGAAAAGGCAAAATGATAGGATACTGAAAGAGGAACTCCCCAGGTCAGTAGGTGCCCAATATGCTACTGGAGATCAGTGGAGAAATAATTCCAGAAAGAATGAAGGGATGGAGCCAAAGCAAAACCAATACACAGCTGTGGATGTGACTGGGGATAGAAGCAAGGTCCGATGCTGTAAAGAGCAATATTGCATAGGAACCTGGAATGTCAGGACCATGAATCAAGGCAAATTGTAAGTGGTCAAACAAGAGATGGCAAGAGTGAATTTTGACATTCTAGGAATCAGCAGACTCAAATGGACTGGAATGGGTGAATTTAACTCAGATGACCATTATATCTACTATTGTGGGCAGGAATCCCTCAAAAGAAATGGAGTAGCCATCATGGTCAACAAAAGAGTCCTAAATGCAGTACTTGGATGCAGTCTCAAAAATGACAGAATGATCTCTGTTCGTTTCCAAGGCAAACCATTCAATATCACAGTAATCCAAGTCTATGCCCCAACCAGCAATGCTGAAGAAGCTGAAGTTGAACAGTTCAGATATAATCCCTTGAATCTATTTGTCACTTCTACTGTATAATCATAAGGGATTTGATTTAGGTCATACCAGAATGCTTTAGAGGTGTCCCTCCTTTCTTCAATTTAAGTCTGAATTTTGCAATAAGGAGTTCATGATCTGAGTCACAGTCAGCTCCCGGAATTGTTTTTGCTGACTGTATAGGGCTTCTCCATCTTTGGCTGCAAAGAATATAATCAATCTGATTTCCACTCTGATTACACAAGAATTATCTCGAGTCTGAAGTGTCTCAGGGCAGGAGGAGGGGATGGAATTTTTAGAGAACCATTGCCTGAAACCTTCCCCCACCCCCGCCACACCCCGCTGGTAAAAACACAATAATAAGCACTTGCCTGAGTTGTCTCAAAATAGGAGTTCCCTGTAAGATGTATGTTACTGAGAAGCTACTGCCAAAATCTGACTGGAGACTTCTGCGGGGCCAGAAGGAGGTGGGTGAGGCCAGCCTATACTATGTCCTGCCAACCTCCCAGAAACTCTCCCGCTGGAAACCATCTTGCCTGAGAGATGTGTGCACCACCAGGAAGGGCCTCAGAGCACACCTGGGCACAAGAAAGATGACTGACCAAGGACGACCTGGAAAGCTAAGCCCACCGATACCCAACCCGAGACTGGGCTGACCACAGGGTGGAGTGGTTCTCCTGGGTTCCCCTGACTCTGCTGCCCGCCTCCCGGCCCCCCTTCCCCACCAAGGCCTCGGCCTTGTGTCTCACTGCATGTGTGTCCTCAGATAATTGGTTCCCCAGGGTTACACAAGAGCCCAGGCTTGGACCCCAGAAGGTGCCCCCGCCCCAGCCTGGGGAATAGCTGAACCCACTCTAAATCCTATCCCACACCCATCAGAACCAAGTCCTAGTAAGTAACAGCATCCGTCTGACCCCCATGCCATCTGAGGCCCTGCAGTCATTGCCTCCCTGCCCCTGAATCCTCTGTGGCTCTTCTGTCTGCTCACGTCAGCCCTTCCTGTGTCTCCAGTCACACGTCCATGATGGGCACAGCAGCCCATAGGACAGGCCAGAACGGGTGGGGCGCTGGGCCTGGCTGGGGGATGAGGGGCTCCAGGGGGCACAGGCAGGTCACACTGAGGCCCAGGTGGCCCCTGTGGCTCTCCTCCAGCTCCTCCAGGTTCTGAGCTGGCGGGGGCTTCTCCTCTCCACCCTTGGCAGCTCTCAGGTCTGCTGTTCCCGTGTCTCCAGACTCCTGTGGACCCCGAAGGATTGGTGATCCCCGTCATCCTCCCACCCGAGTGGACCCCTTTCTCTCTGGAGATTCTGTCAGTGCTGACCCCCCCCCACCACGCCCATCCTGCAGGGAGCTCCCACCCCTGCCTTGTGACTCTGCCACCCAGAGGAAGATACCGAAGTCCCGCCCCCGCCGTGTCAGAGCATGTTCCTGAATGGGACCAGGACTTCCCCTCCCTGTTCCCTGTGCCTCAACCTAGGCACCTCTCCTGGCTCCACCCACGCATCACAGGACCATCCCTCCAAGTCTGGCAGTTTCCCATTAGCTCACCCGTCCTGGGAGTGTCAGCAGCTCCTACAGCTCACCCGCCCAGCCTGCCGACTGCTGAGATGTGGGCAGCAAATCATGGTGGGTTCTCAGATACTCAGGATGCCACAGCCGAGATCCAGGCCATCGCTGACCAGGTAGGGCTGCTGCGGGCAGAAGGGGTCCCGGGACCACGGTGGTCAGCAGTCATCACCTCTGGGACAGAGGCACTGCACCCTAGCACATCCCATTCTCTCTTGAGAAGAGAGAAGGGGCAGAGGAGTTGGAGGGGAGGCAAGGTGACAGTTGGGGAAAAGCACATGGAGAGCAAAGGGCACAGCGTGGGGGAGGTCATCAAGAGTGAGTCAGGGGCCCAGGCCTCCGAGACTCAGGCTGTTATTTTAGCACTTTTGTGTAGGTTTGAAACGCTCTCCAGTGAAACGTTTAGCAACTGAAAGTAGCTGGGTCAAGTAGGCAGAGCCTGGATCAGACCCTGGGCAGCGGTCCAGCCCCTTTTCCAGGAAAACTCTTGCACCCAAGGGTCATGTGGGGTTGGGGCCTGTCCCTCCGTCCTCACAAGGGAGACAAGTTCAGGGCCTGGGGTGGGGTATCGAGTTCTGATGAGAAGAGGAAACCTAGGTAGGTCCCTTATCTTTCCTGCCCACCGCCGCCCCTCTCCCCGCTCCACTGCTGCCTCCTACATCCCAGGACGTGCTCTGCCGCGTCCTCGATCCTACCTTTGGGACCATCTGACAGCAGTCATGGAAGGGGTGAGTCAGTCTTGTGAGACCTTAGACACTGAGGGATCTGGGGGACAGCCAGTGAGAGCCAGGCAGAGGGTGTTCCCTGTTCTCCCCCTCCATGGCCACTCAGCCCAGCCCTCCCTTCCTCTTCCTGGGCCTCCAGGCCTGAGAATCCCCGCTGGCCACATGAGCTTTGAGTGAGGGTGAGCCGCCTCGGGAGACGAGGGTTTCTGTCTTAGGGGCTGCACTTGGGGTCCATCCCTTGAGAGTCACCTATCAGTGCACCGTCCTCACTGCCCTGGGAGCGAGGTGGCCACCTGTGTGCTGGGTGGGCTCTGTGAGGGGCAGGGGCACATCTGGGGGCCTTTTGTACTGAAGCTTTCCTGAACAGATAAGGAGAAGTGAGGCCAGAGACAGACCTGTACCCACCACATCCAGCCATCCTTGCACAGAGCAGGGCTCTCCTGCTTCCACTCCTGAGACACACACAGAGAGATGGTTTCATCCCAGGCCCCCGGGAGGGTCTGTGGGCATCACTCACCCCCAGGCTGGGTAAACGGTCTGAGGGTCAGTTCCCTACAGCTCCGTGAAGAAGGGCTGCACAGCTGAGTGTTGAGACAAGGGTGGGCACTGGCCCAGGGGGACACACCCACACTGAGCACCCTGAGAGCCGTGGCAGCCTCATGGAAGAGCAGGTGGCCCACCTTCTCACTACCTGACCCTCCATCCTCCTGTCCTTTCCCCCACCTAATCACCAGAGTGCCCCTCCCTGCAGGCCCTTGCCAGGTGACTCACTGGCTTGCATAATGGTGATGCCCTTGGCTCCCCAAGCAGCAGGCACTTGGGCTTCACCAAGCTCCTCTGACACCCAGAACTGGTCTGGGGACTTCAGCGCAGTGAGCGCCTGTGGCTGCTGAGCACTCAGAAACCAGATTAGATCTTAAAGTCAAGACAAAGCAATCTGCTCTCCCTTCCTCCATAACAAAGCTCAGTTCCCTAAAGGCCAAGACCCTAGAAAACCTGACTGATCCAAGGGTATCATTAACGTCTGACACCAAAGATCAGAAACAGCCTCTGCCAAAAGGCCCTGCATCCTAGTCCAGTTCAGTTCAGTTCAGTCCAGTTCAGTTCAGTCCTAGGGAGACCATCTAAAAAGGCAGCAAAGGACTACCCTGGTGGCCCAGGGGAGAAGAATGCACATGCCAGTGCAGGGGACCTGGGATCCATCCTTGGTCCAGGATGATACCACTTAGGGATAAGCAAGTAAGCCTGAGTGCCACAATTCTCGAGCCCGAGCTCTAGAGCCAGGGAGCCGAGACTACTGAAGACCCCATGCCTAGAGCCTGTGCTCTCAACAGAAGCCCCCACTCTTTGAAACTGGAGAAAAAAAAAAGAAACTGGAGAAAGCTGGCATGCAGCCTCAAAGACCTAAGGCAGCCAAAAAAAAAAAAAAAAAGAATAAGCAACTAAAAGTTAACAATGGAAAACCCAGAGTTATGGCACGTTTAAAAAATAAAAACTAAAAATAAATAAAAATTTAAAGTAGAAAAGCATTCTTTTAAAACTGTCTGCAGAAGAAACTGAGATTCTTAAGAGAACCCTGGAAAAGGAAATGACAACCCATTCCAGTATTCTTCCCTGGAGAATTCCATGAACAGAGGAGCCAGGCAGGCTCCATGGGGTCGCAAAGAGTCCGACACCACTGAGGGACTAACATTGTCACTTTCACTTTTTTTTTTTTTCAAGAGAATTAAGGCACCTCTATAAGATCAAACCAGTCAATCCTAAAGGAAATCAACCCTGAATATTCACTGGAAGGACTGATGATGGAGCTGAAGCTCCAGTCCATTGGCCACCTGCCAAAGAAGAGCTGATTCATCAGAAAAGAGCCTGATGCTGGGAAAAATCGAGGGCAGGAGGAGAAGGCATCAGCAGAGTATGAGATCGTTAGATAGCATCACTGACTCAACGGAGATGAATTTGAGCAAACTCTGGGAGACTGGAGAACAGAGGAGCCTGGCGTGCCACAATCCATGGGGTCACAAAGAGTCAGACATGACTTAGCAATTGAACATTAACAACAGAAGATGGAAGATTGAATTTTTAATAAATATTTATTTATTTTACTTTGGCTGTGCCACGTAGTTACTTGCAGCAAGTGGCTCTTCCTTGCAGCATGTAGGATACCGTTCACTGACCAGGAATCGAACTCGGGCCCCTTGCATTGTTGTTATTGAGTCTTACCCACTAGACCACTGAGGAAGTCCCTGGAAAATGATATTTAATGTTCGATTTAGTTTAATTCTTTAAAATATTTTAATTTTCACTTTTAAAAGAGTAACTGAAAAATGGTATGTATGTACTCTTTCAAAAGAACTAAGTAAAAAGAAAAACAGGGTGTGAACTTATACACATTGTCTTGATGGTGAAAATATAAAATTCCCATCCTTGAAAAAGAAAAGAGAAATGATACAGAGAACATTTTTCTGTCCTTTATCATCAGAGTCGACAGTTGAGTGTGTCTGCTCAGCTGTGAAGGGCAGATGAGGTGTAGAAACTGTGCGGTGCCCAGGCATGAGAGTTCAGGGGTGACGTCTAATACAGGTGAGCTCACCTGTCTCTCCCATCCCCCCTTCCCCAGGTGAAGTCCCAGCTGGAGGAGAAGGAGAACAAGAAGTTCCCGGTGTTCAAGGCTGTGAAATTCAGGAGCCAGGTAGTTGCCGGGATGAACTACTTGATCAAGGTGAGGTGTCAGCCTCTTGGGAGAGTCTGGCTGAAGTGGGAGCTCGCAGGTGCCCAGGGCAGGAGTGCTCAGCAGGGTCCTGTGGCAGCCCTCAGCTTCAGGGGTTTGGTGGCTGTCTAAAATGAGCATGCGTGTGCAAGCATGTGTTTGTGCATGTGTGTGTGTGCACATGTGTGCTGCGGCTGCCTTGAAGGAGAGGACCTAGCCTCTCGGGTGACCAAGGGCTCTGCTGGAGTGAGTGTGGGGGAGGGGTGCTGGCTGGGCACTGAGGGCGTCCCTTGCACTTGAAGGAGGAGGGTGGGAATGTCCTCAGCCCAGTCTCTGGGGACACAAAGGGACGCAGCCTCCGGGCATCCAGGGCCTTCCTGCCAGTCCAGCCAAGTCCAGCGGAGCAGGGGGACTTGGGATCAGAGGCCCCACCTGCTCCTCACTGGACTCTCCTTTCAGGTTCAAGTGGACGAGGACAACTTCGTGCACATCCGAGTGTTTCAAAGCCTTCCACACGAGAACAAGCCCGTGGCCTTGACCAGCTACCAGACCAACAAAGGCAAGCACGATGAGCTGACCTACTTCTAGGCCCAATTTTGCAGAGTCTGTCGCCCATGTGGGTCTCTCCTCTGCAGACCTGTCTGGAACCAGACGCGGTGCCCCTCGGGGTGGGGTGGTGTCCCTGTTCCCTGCTTTCGCTGTGTTCATTTTTTTCTCCCAATCCATGATTTTAACTAAATTTCTTTCGAAGGGGGCTTGTGTTATCTTTAAATAAACATGTGTTTTCTGTTTTCACAAATTGTCTCTGTTGGGGTTTTTTTCTTCATCTGAAGCTATAATCACAGTAGAGAAGTGTCAGCAGGTGACAGGTGTCCTGGGTGGAGCCCCCACTGGGCCTCCTGCCGCTTGAGCCCCCTTCCCTGAGGAGCCAAGGAGGGGAGAGGGTGGCCCAGGTGCCAGTGGGCAGGTGGTACACCCAGGATTCCGGAAACATGTGCTCTAACCACAGCTCCACAGGCTGTCATGGTGACTCTGTGTCGTGTCTCCAGGTCTCAGAACCCCCCACCCCATCGTGTACAGTAAGAAGGGGTGAGAAAATCTGACCCTAGAGCTTTTAGTTCTAGATGGACTGAGATACATTCACGCATTTCTGCTTGGGTAGAGATGCACAGATGTGTGCAGGGAGGCTGTGACCCGCAGGGCCCGCTGAGTGCCATGTCCTGCGAGTCCGGCTCCAACTACCCACTGACTGCCCAGGGTATGCGCTGGGTCTGTCTCAAGGCTTCCTGGTTTCAGCAGCTGGTTACTACCGTTAGTGAAGTCAGTCCAGTGGTGTGTTTGCCATGTGTGTGCGTTCGTGTGCAGTAGAATGGAAAAGTGCACCCTGCGTTGTAAGACTCAACGCTGGGGACAGTTCCCTGTGGCTCAGGGTCCAGGTGGACAGCCTGTTCCTGTGGGCGGAGTCTGCCCCCTTCCTGTCTCCACTTCGTCTCTGGGGCAGGTGGTGGTCTGTGTCAGGCCTGCTGCTGATGGATCGGAGGTGCAGGTCATGAGGGCTGAATGCAGAGCAGATAAACAGTCCTTGGGGAGCAAACAGATCTGAGAGAGCAGGAGAAGGAGACTCAGTCAGGAGCTGTGGGTGTCCTGCCCTATCCTGAGCTCTAGGACAGAAAACTTGCACCTTGGGCTCTTGGTCTGGTGAAACAGAAGCCAGCGAGCACATTTGCATTGACTTGAAGATCAGCTGTATTTCCACCTGGAAACTTTCAGTGAAGGGGGACAGGATGGGGGATGGTATGTAGGTGCCTGGACAGGGCCGACAGCCCACATCTCATAGCAGGGAGCACGGAGCACAGGGACGGAGGCAGGTGTGACCACCGGGTTCAGACAGAGGGTCCCCCAGGTGTGTCCAAGGGGTGATCAGGTTTTGATACCAGTGGAGGTGGTGGTTGCCAACCATTGTGAATGCACTAAACACACTGAAGTGTACACTGTCAAATGGTAAACAGACTTCCCTGCCAGTCCACAGGCTCAGACTCCACACTTCTACTGTAGGGAGCACAGGTTTGATCCCTGGTCAGGGAACTAAGTTCCCACATGTCACACAGGGCTGCCAAAACTAAGTCAGTTAAATTTTTTTTCAAAAGAGGGAAACTACTTTAAAAAATAAATAAAATAAAAAGAATAAATACAATGGTAAAATGTATGTTGTTTGAGAAATAAATACAGTGGTAAAGTGTATGTTGTGTGAATCACATCTCGGTAAGAAATTGACTAAAATGCCAACAGGACACCAGAGGCAGTCTGGGGCAGGGTGGCAGAGGGTTTCAGGGACTGCTGAGGGGTGCTCTCTCATTGCCCCCAGACCCAGTGTCCCCACCAGCCGTGGGTGCTGACCTAGTGGACACCCCTGCTCTCTGGCCCCCAGCACCTGCTTCAGGGACCCCCAGGGACACCTGGGCCCTGCCTGATCCAAGGATATCCTCCCCAGCCAGTCTCTCACTCAGCCCCAGCCCCTAACGGTCCCCCACCGGGAAAAGAATCTGCCCGGTCCCTCTCTGCACACGTGCAAAGGGCCCCTCAGGTCACCCACCCTGAGTAGCCTGTTTCCCGGACCAGACTGAGGTTTGTGCACTGGGGAGACACAGACACAGTGGCCCTCCCCACTCCCACCAGCCAGCACCCCAGTTCTCAAGCTCTCCAGACAGGGAGGAGCCCCTCTGGGTTGGCAGGCACCTTCCCCTTGCCCACCCCATCCTCTCTCAGCAGCCCTTGGGGGCTTCTTCCTCCCCTGTGCCCAGAATTTTGGGGCAATGCTTGGAGGTTCTGCCGCCCGGGTCCCCAGAGTGCTGAGTGGCCAGCCCCTGTGTGATGTGGAGGCTGTGTCCCTGCTGCGGGTGGGTGGAGGGGAGTGTGGGACCCTCCAGGCTCAGCTCAGAGAGAGCAGACCACGGGCACAAGCTCTCTGAGTGCCTTGGGAACGCAGGGTCTCCACCGACAGATGAGGTCCAGCAGGTGTGGCTGGTGGGGTTTGTGCCCTGCAGACAGCTGTGGCCATGGCCATCTGTCTCATCCAGCTGGAGTGTCCAGGGGGCCCTAAGCGAGGGGCTCCAGGGCTTTAGAGCTTCCTGCTTCTCAATCACCCCCACGGCACAACCTGGTCAGGAGTCTTGTCTGGGCACAGCCGTGATGGACTCTGCCGAGCTGAGTGTTTGTATGCCAGACCCCCTACTGGCAGGGGCAAGAGTGGACAGCAGGGCAACCGGGACCCCTCTCTAAGGAAGCTTATGATGTCGTGGGTGACCAGACACTGATAGCTTCCCACCTAGATCTGACCTCCCCACCTGCCCTGAGGAAAGGGGGACTGTATAATTGGGACACATGAAAACCCACACTTCCCAGACTCCTTTGCAGCAGGCGTGGTCACACCTGGTGAGTCCCAGCAGGCGGGACTCAGGCACAGCCTGATCAAGGGCCAGAGTCTGCAGGGCCAGAATCTGCAGCAGCTGGCGTGGTTTCCCAGAACTCCTCTCCCAGGAAGCTCTGTGTGACCACAGGGACCGGCATGTAGGTCCACTGGGGTAGGGGGAGGTCCTGAGGGCCAACTAGAGGACATGGCTCCTCAGGAGCCTGGTGCCTGCCCTGGCGAGGCGGGTGGGGAGGAGCGGAATTGCTGGGCCCCTTTGGTGGAACCTGACCACGTCTGCCCTCCTTCTCCTCACTCTTCCCCATGGGGATGCCCCCCTTTGCCGCCTTTAAGGATAAACCATCAAGGAGCACACACGGGAAGGGCTGCCTGGTGGCTGGCCTGGCCAGGCCCTCAGGCTTCACGTGGCCCTGAGCACTCGGAGGAGGACGAGTTACAGCCCCACCCAGTTCACAGCTGTCTGTGGATATGGTGGCCTCCTGGCCATCGAGCAGGTAGGCCTGACAGGGTCTCTGCGATGAGGGCAGGATGGGCTTTTCCAGGGGAAGCAGGCCAGGGGCTCAGACACGACTTATGCCCCCAGGAGCCCAGGCCAGGCCTAGGCCAGGGCACTGCTAGGTGACCCATCAGCAGCCAGCTCAGCAGTCCCGGGCACTGTTTGCCCCAGAAGGTCTTTGTTTGGATGGGGGGGGGGGGGGCGGGCAGCCAGAGATTTAAGGGGGTGAAGCTTGGGGGATGAGCAGTCTGGCCACCTCCCTGGGTGGAGAGGCACAGCTTCTAACCGGACTGGAGTGCTGTGGGAGGGAAGGGGGGAACTCAGCCAATTGTGTGGGTCGGAGTAAGCCTGAGACCTGAAGGGCAGAGGGGCTGAGACCTGGCAGGGCTAGCCCTGGGGGCCCTGGAGGACGCGGTCAGGTTTGAGCCGCATACCTGGCCGTGAGGTGGGGAGGCTGGGCTGCAGCCCTGACCCCTTTGCTTTGGGCCAGTGGCCAATCTGTGTGTTTCAGGGAGCCTCTCAGCAGAGCTGGGACCTTGGCTTATAGAGGCAGCTGTCCAGTTCCCATCTGTGTCTTCTCATGGGCTTCTTTCCTGAGTCTGAGGTCTTAGGGCCCCCATCCCAGGGTGATCTCATTTAACTGAACTGTATCTGCAAAGACCCTATTTCCAAATAAGGCTGCATTCACAGCCAGGGCAGGGGGCTGGGGCAGGGGGCAGCAGTTAGGATAGACACTCTGGGGACACAATTCGACCCACAACTAAAGTCACAGATGGCCCACATCAGCAGATGTTCTTCTGTTGTAGCTAACGCACTGCACCCAGCCCTGTCTCCCATCCCAAGACTCCCACCCACCTGGTGTTCCCCATGTCTGCTGGCACCCAGGAGCTGGTCCTGTGCTCCCAGGGTGTGTAGGGCCTTCCTAGCAGCCCAGGCTGTGCTTCCTTCTCCACTTGGCTGAAACCTGCCTGGTCACAGGCCTGGAGCAAAGGAGGCAGTGGAGGTCCACCCGAAAGAAACAAGCGTCAGCATCTGCCTCAGGTGTGTGACTGTTGCTTGGTCTCCAGATGAGGGAGCTGAGTTTCCACAAAGGCAAGGGTAGTGGTCTGCTGCAGCATGGGGCATCCGGATGAATTAGGCATTGGGTTCAAGATCCTCAGGTGCATCCTTCAAGCATCCCTATCCCAGGCTTCGAGGCCCTCTCCTCCCCTATGAGGACCCTACTTTCAATGCACTGGGCTTCCCAGGTGGCTCAGTGGTAAAGAACCTGCCTGCCAATGCAGGATATGTGGGAGATGCAGATTCAGTTCCTGGGTCAGGAAGATCCCCTGGCAAAGGAAACAACAACCCACTCCAGTATTCTTGCCTGGAGAATCCCATGGACAGAGGAGCCTGGTGGGCTATAGTCCATGGGGTTGCAGAGTCAGACATGACTGAGTGACTTAACATCAACTTTCCACGCTATCCAACAACAATCGACTTCCCATGCAACCCACAGTCTGTTTCCAGGGCTGCCAGGCGCATCACTCGTCTGCCTCCTCACGTGTCTGCTTCCCTCAGCATCTCGTCAGGACACCAGGTACCAGATTGAGCCCCACCCTGCTGCAGTGTGACCTCATCTTAACTAGTTCATCTGCAAAGACCATGTTTCCAAATGTCACACTCTGAGGTTCTGGCGGACCTTTTTGGAGGACACCATTGATCTGGGGGAGACAGCTATCAAAGCTAAACTTAAACATCCTTTTCAGGGTTGCTACCTTCATAACAAGACCCTGAATTTTCATTCAAAGAGGGCAAACTGAAATGTGAATTGATCTCCGTGAAACTTTTAGGAAGGAAGGGGGGCGAGGGATGGATGGAGGGAGGGAAAAGTGCCTTCTCTCCTCTCCCTCTCCTCCCTCTCCCCCCACTCCAAGGTCACACACAAGGGCCACACCCCAGGGAAAGCAGACCAACAAGACAGAAGGGGCCGGGGCCAGGCTTGTGCTGGCTAAGACCCTGCTGCAAGGGCCAGCCTGAGTCTGCACCTCATGGGGAATTTATTCAATGCTGTAATTTAGGCAGAATTTCAGACAGGATGAGACTGTGTGGCTATGATCCCAGAAGCCCTGGGAAAGCTCCCTGCAATGCACGCCCTAGCGCCTGAATCCTATGGATGTACCCTACACAGCAAAAGGGACTTTGCAGATGCATCTTAAAATGAGGAGTTGGTCTTGGAGTAGCCAGCTGGGCCCAGCGTCATCACAGGGTCTCCATGAGAGGGAGGCAGGAAGGTTAGTGTGAGGGAGACTGAAGAGGCTATGCTGCTGGCTCTGAAGGTGGAGAAGGAGCCATGAGCCAAGGGGCGCAGGTCCCTCTAGAAAGATGGAAAAGGCAAGTTAGAGATTCTCTCTGGATCCCCAAGAAGGAACCAGAGCCGCCCACCCATTTTCAGACATCTGACCTCCAGGCTGTGAAAGGGTAAATCTGCGTTACTGTAAGCCCCTCGATTGGTAGGAATGTGTTACAGCAGCCATGGGATCGGTGTCCCAGCCTCAAGGGCCACACTGGGCTGGTAGAAGGGGATTTGAGAGGTGGAGTCAGAAGTGCTTCAGACAAGACCTCCCATCCTTGCCCACCTTCTCCCTGCCCATCCGATGGAGCCTGGTGCTGCCTGGAAATGACCCTTGGACTTATTTGCAAAGGTGTCAGTAGATGGCAGGGAGAGCAGGGACGGCCGGGCTCACAAGACCAGTGTGCTGCCACCAACGAGACATGAAGGGAGCTGCAAGGAGCGTGAGGCTTGGTCGGTGACCAAAGCTGCTCCTCAGAATCAGGCAGGCGGGGTCAGGAAAGGGACCTGCACTCTCTGATCCCCAGCCCAATTCTGGGGGAAGCCCAAGGGCCTGGAGCCCACTGCCTGGAGCATCCAAACAAGCCCTGCCCCCACTTCCCGGGCAGAAAACAGAGAGGAGAAAACAGAGGGTTAGATGGATAGGACGTCTGGCCACAGGGGAACGAAGCTCCTCTGGGAAAAAGAAACCACACTTCAACAGCATCACCATGAAAATATTTATTTGTGATAATCATAAGTCAGTAAGACCAGAACAGACAGACACAGCCTCGACAGCGCTGCAAGGGGTTTATGTTTAAAACACATCCACAGGCGCACAGTAGGTGGGGCTGGCAAGTAGAGCACAGGGCTAGTGAAACCGTCGCCGGAACTGCAGGGAGCCCCTCTGGTCCCAAGGTTGTATCATTTCCCCCAGATTCTGGAAGGACAAGGTCGGCACCAACTGGCCCGAGTCAGAGCCTCAGTCCTCCTGCGGGTCCAGGTTTGTAACCGTTACGGGAAATCCCAAGTGAAATTCTAGAAGTATGCAGCTTTGAAGCCAAAAACATTCAACACGCCACCCACACACGCCTTATCCTTCAGGGGCTGTGTGAAGTAAGAATTCACTTCCACCTCCCCAGCATCAACACTGACGCCTCCCATTACCAAGACAATGGTCCCAGGTATTATGCAGAAACGCACACATTGCCCCATCCCCTCTTCACTCTCTGGGGCGCACTGGGGGCACTGCCGCCAGGCTCATCCATTCACTTCGTCTGTCCCTCCTCCATCCTGGTCACGACCCACACTCACCTTCCTTGTGCCAGAAGCTGGGGGCTGGGTGAGAAAGCAACAGTGGTCCCGAACCCGCTGACCCAGCTCTGTATCCTTGGCTGCATGAGGACCAAGACCCCTGTCTGGGGGACTCCTGAGCAAAGGGCCCGAGGGTGGCGTGCCCCGTTTGCCTGATCATGCTGGGCGGAGGGCAGCTCTCGCAGGACTGCGCTGCCCCCGGCCAGGCTGAGTGGCCCATGGCATGTCCTTCCAAGCATGTTTCCTGCTGCAGAAAATTGGGCTGCTGAGGGGCCAGGAGCGTCCTTCACTGCAGCCCTGGAGCTTGGGGCCCCTCCCTGAGCACAGGGCTCTGCTCGGCTCTGACAGTGGTGAGCTTTAAAAACGCCTGTTTATTCTGCCAGGAGTTAAAAAGAAAATTCTTAAAAGAACTTTCCGTTCATATAAAGTTTTAAAATATTCTCTAAGCCAGACCTAAAATCACTTGCCAAATGACCAAACGAACACACCCTGTTGTGAGCAAAGACCTCTAGTAAAAGGCAGGAATGTAGCTTGTAAGACAACGTTTCTTGATCGGTGTCTTTGCACATTAAGAACAAGACGTCTTGCACCAAGAATGAACTGCAGGAGTCCAGGGGAAGACAGGAGCTAAGGAGAGCTCAAGGTTTTAGGAACTGAGACCCTGGGCCATGTGGCAGACTCACTCAGGGCCCCCTCCCCATGCAGCGAACAGACTACAAACCCCGGTTCCAATCGCCAGACAGGAGAGCCCCTGAAGAAACATCCCTAGAAAGGTGGCAGCTGTGTTGCATCACGGGGTGGGGGTGCGGGTGGGGTGGTGCACAGCAGGGCCTGTGCCCTCACTGCCCCCTGCTGGCAGAGACCGGAAGCAAGGCAGGACTCAAACCACAGTGTTAAGTCGCTTTAGTAGTGACTCTGTGCAACCCCATGGACTGTAACCCACCAGGCTCCTCTCTCCATGGGATTCTCCAGGCAAGAACACTGGAGTGGGTTGCCAAGCCCTTCTCTAGGGGATCTTCCCGACCCAGGGATCAAACCTGCGTCTCTTACGTCTCCTGCACTGGCAGGCAGGCTTTTTACCACTAGCACCACCTGGGAAGCCCTCCGAAAACAACAGAGCTGTCTACAAAAGCAGGCTCCTGCTCAGGATGCTCATGGCTGCAGAAGCAGACACTGACTCAGGCATGGCAGCTCTGCACAAGGCTGCAAGGCCACACGTGTGCAGGCACTCGATCCCTGCTTGGTGCGGGACCAGCCTGACTGGCTCTCATGGGCAGATCTGGAGAACATTGCAGGAGGGGGGCGGATTCTTCTGGGGAGAAGACATGCATCCTGACCAAGCAGGCCCAAGTTCAAGGCTTCCTGGCCTTGAGCCATAGATCTGGGCTCCCAGAGGGAGAAGGCCCGCCTTCCCGAGGGCCAGGGGTCCCTGAGTGCCCCCTGGCACATCCACCTGCCACCTCCCTCAGTAGACACGGGAGTCAGCTCTCCAGGGAGTCAGGATGCAGACAGCTACTTGGGGTGATGAGAAGGGAAGCCCCCACCAGCTGGGCAGCGGGAGGTGGTGTGGACCCGAAATGGGTGGGCCTGGGATCTCAGAACTGAGTCTGGGGGCCACATGGCTGCCACCCAGACTCAGAAAGCCAGGACCATGTGGCAGCGGCCCTGCTGCTGCTCCTCAACACACTCTGCTCCTCAACACACTCCCCTCCTTCTGGCCCAGGCAGGTGCTGAGGGGTCCTGAGCAGACCCCTCCCTGCCCCAGAGGGAGACCTGAGACCAGGCGGGCAGCCAGGGCGGGTTATTCTGGCATGGAGCACAGCCCAGTTCTGTGGTCACAGGCACTGTGATTCACAGATATGGGCCCCGCTGCCCCAGGCAGGTGGTCCCGAGAGGGCATGTGCACAGTGAGGCCCAGGGGCCTCCAGACAGAACAGTGTCCCCTCCTCTATGCTGTGAACTGACGCGCGAACAGGAGGTCCGGGCAATGAGAAGGTCAGGAGCCCCAAGACAGGCTCAGCCACTGCGAAATTAAACACACTCTGAAGACTGGGTCTGACAAATTTAAGGATAACAGAGCATTGTTTTCCACAATCGCCGACACTTCTCACAAAAACAGCACAGGCGAGCCTAGCTGCCTCTGCAGGACTTGGCACTGATTCAAGGCTGAAGAAGAAGGACCATGTTTTGTAATCTGTCTCTAAGGTCTCCAGGAGAAGGTTTGAAATCTACACCCTGGGAATAAGCAAGCCATTCAGGGCCAATATAGCTCTCATCTTAAATTACTATTTTTTGTTACTCAACTATATAGAAAGTAAAAAAAATAAAAAGGTTTATTCTAACTTGGACCCAAACTGTATCAGAACCCACTGCCGCCGGGCACGGGTAAGTTCTGGATGGGAAATTCTGAGGAGACAGCCAGGACGTCTGCTGTGGTCACGACAGATGGACTAGGTCCCCAGGGAAAGGAGCCTGTGATACACAGGTTCAGCAACATCACGACAGACAAAGAGCGCACTTTGCTTGCGTGGGGAGGTCGGAGGTGGTTCTCACAGAAGCTAAGGGTCTCTCTGTGGGTCCCAAGCACCCCAGACACTCCCGGGAGCCCCAGTTTCCTTCTCCTAGTGCCCCAGCCTCTCCTCACAGCTGTGGCTTCATGGTTCAAGGAGACAGAAGAGCTCACGGTTTTACCGGTGGAACAGTTCTGATCTGTGTATGATACTGAGAATTAAGAGCTAAACCCACAGTGGGGGCCAGGACCAAGAAGCACACTGTCCACCAAGTGCATTCTTCTTTAACTTCACAGTGCACACAAAACAAGCTGCTACCCCCAACACCATGTTTTCAGGGGGGGTGGTTTACCATCTTGTTGAGATAATCAAGTTTCTTGCTTACAAGTGTAAGTCATCTTACACGTGCTCTCCCTAAGTTTTTTTTTTTAAAAAACAGGAAACAGAAAGAAAGAAAAAAAAAAGATTTCCCACAGGCTGGCGGTGCGGCCATCTCCGAGCTCTAGTTGGCATTGACCGTCTTTTCCATGAAAGGCTTCGTGAAGGCCAGAGCCCTGTGGGACTATGGTGGGTCCCTGGCTGCCCTACTCGGGGGCTGTCCCCCGCCAGGTCTTTCTGCTCCTCCTAGGCCAGCGGGCCTTGCAGGGACCAGGAACCAGGACAAGGACACATGCCCTGACCCACTGGCCACTGCAGGGAGCTGAGAACCCTGACCCTGTACACAGAACTAATGCCCGAGTTACAACATTCAGAACATGAGTGTAGTGGGGGAGAAAGACGAGAAGGGGTGCACAGAGTCCAGGGGAGACCAGCCTGCCTTCATCCGGGGGCATCTTCAACACAGGGAAGAAGGCGGCCCTGAGGCGGTGAGCATCCTGGAGACACAGGCCCAACCTCAGGAAGGGTCCTGCCTGCGGGGCCAGGGCTGCCCTGGGACAGCCTGCTTCCCCAGGGATGCCCACCTGGTCCCCGACATCCTGCAGTCTCCCTGCTTCCCTCCAGGCTGTGGGCTTCCGAGAGATGCAAACCCCGCAGGCCCCAGAGTCGGGGGTGGGCTCTGAGCATGGGGACACCCTGCCAGGATCCACGCTGGGGGAGGGTCTTCAAAGTTCTGGGTGGGAGCTGGGGAGGTCACCCAAGCAACGGACAACGGGACTGGTGTCAGGGCTTCGCCCCACCCACGGTGGGGAGGGGCGGAGCTGCACCTTGCTTCCTGGCACCTGGCGGGCACAGGACAGAGCAGCAGGGTAGCGGAGGCAGGGGGACAAGAGAACTGGGGGTGGGGTTGCACACACCAGCGGGGGGCAGCGCAGGAGCCCACCTTCGCCTCCTGGATACATCTGTCACCAGCAGTGGGTGGCAAGTACATAGCATGTGACCGACTGGCTCGACCGTAAGGAGCCTGAAGACCCACAGGCGCCCTCAGCCACACACCAGCCTCCGTCCCGTGGGGGTGCCTAGGGATGCTGAGTTACACGGCTGGCCCCCTCCCTGAAACACGAGAGATGTGCAGATTTCCGGGGTCTTGGGAAGGTCCCCGCCAAAGTGACTATGCAGCGTTTGTGCGTCTGAGCTTCAGGAACTCGTTCATACCAAGAACAGAAGCGGAGACCCTGAAACCCCCAGGGGCTGCCCTGCAGCAAAGCAAGACGCAGAAGGTTCTGAACGGGGAACACAGAAGGTGAGCTCAGAGCAAGGATAAAGACATTTACATCATTTTTTGGACATGAACACTAACCCCTGACTCGCTGCGAGAGGCGGACACTGTGGTCTCCCTGGGCCCCACGCTCAGGAAAGGGACACGCCATGTGCCCCAAGCCAGCCCGGGGCCCGGAGACCTAACACGGAGCTGGTTTTCCAGGAACCTTGGGGGAGGAGAGCTGGGGGTCCCAAATTACAAATCTCTGTGATCACTTTGTTATTTTTAAAAAGCACGACTGGCACATTTTCACAATTAAGACCAGTGGATGCTGGACACTCACGAAAGAAAACAAATACCAAATTTCAGTCACACCTCTAAGGCAGACATTTTTCACAAGGTCGGAAATGGAGACACCTAACACTGGGCGTGACGGAGGCGGGTCCACGCGGCTCTCACAGCACCGTGGCCTGGACGACGATCTCGGGGCTCTCGATGTCCTTCTTGCTCTGCACCATCCTCAGCTCCAGCTGGGCGGGGCTGGGTTTCACTCCTTCCCCAGACTTGGCTGCAGGACAAGCAGAGCACTGACGACAGGGCCAGGGCCGGGGGGAGAGTCATTCCGAATTTCTCTCTTCCTTCCCTTTGCCTTTGGGGTGAGCCCCAACGCTCATCCCTGAGTGTCCATCTCTGCAGGGATGGACATGCTGCTCCACCGTGCTGCCCCTTCCCAGCCCTGACAGCCCCGGCCAGGGCGACAGCGGGAGCCTCAGCCCTGCATGACGCCGCCCCACACCTTTGCCTGCCCGCCCGCCTGCCAGGTCTACCTTTTGCACACTTGATGGTCCGCTGCAGAACGTGGTGCATGGCTGACACGGTCTTCTCACAGGCTACCTGCAGGGAGGGGAGGACACTGAGCCCCGCCCACACGGGGCGCTCTGCCCCCAACCCCCATGCTGCCCGAATGGACATGGCCCACCAACAGGGCGCTGGCTCCACGATCACATGCTCCCCCCACCAGGAGAGCCGAGCAGAGGGAACTGTGCGCTGAACAGACCACAGGCAACCGTCAGGACTGCCTGGCACGTAGTAGGTGCCTAATAAGCACTTCAGGAATGAATCTGTTATAGAGGACATACACAGGAAAGAGCTCCTGCCCCCAGGCTGGCCAGAGTCCCTGCGTGCTGGCCTTTCAAAGTTAAAGACAGGGTTCAGCAGTGCCGGGTAGGCAAGCGGACTCCCTCCCCGACAGTGGGATCTGGGCTGAGCTGAACACAGGCTTGGCAGAGGGTGGCCCCACGAGACCTCGGTCTAGGCATCGGGCTTCCAGCGGGCCATGAAGCAGGTCTGAGCTCACCCTCTGCCCTCCAGGGAGGAAGGAGGAAGAGAAACGGAAGAATGTTGGCTTGGAGTCACAGCACTCACCCAAGCCTTGCAGGTGATGGGAAGGGCCCTGTCCCACTCTGCATTTCACAACAGCAAGCGGGTCACCCAGCCATGCTGACCACCGGGGAGGGTGCACACATGCCCCCAGTGAAGGAGGGCAGTGCAGAGGTCAAAAGACACAGTTGTGTCGCCTCTGCCTGACCACGCAGCACACAGCAAGGACGCCATTCCCCAGGTTACCAACCCAGTCTTGTAATTGCTCGCCTGGCCAGCACACAGGGGCGCTGCAGACATTTACACACTAAGTTGGGGGAGGGACAGACAGGGGACATTCCGTAGGAAGAGATGGGTCTCCAGCAGGTCTGACCGCAGGGACTGCGTTCTGGGATGCCCTGCCCCTGGATTTCCCTCCCCAGGATGCTTTTGGACCTTGAGTTGCTGAGGCCACAGCTCCCGTGTCCCCATGAAGCCCGAGATTTCACTGGGTTCAGGACCTCCCATGAGTTGGCCCGGCCAACTCCAGCATCTTAATGTGCTGTCCCCTTTGTGCCCCACTGACCTTGAGGTTGTTGGGGTGCTTGTGTGTCCACGCCAAGAGCATGGCAGCGAAGAGGTCCCCGGTGCCCACGAAGACGGCGTCCACCTTGTGCATCTCCATGCGGATGCGCTGCGTCACCACAGAGCCGTCGGGAGCCCCTGGGGGGAAGAGTCCAGCATCTGGGGCCCCCGATCCTCGGCCGGCAGAGGCCCCGCAGTATGGCCTGGGAACTGGCCAGCCCTCCCCTGCACAGTGTCGGGGGCTCAGCCCGCCTGGATCCCCACGCTCCCCAATGACCGCCCATCCCAAGTGAGAAAGTGAGGGACTGGGGCCCCAGAGGGCTACACAGTCAGAGCAGCCTGTGGGGGACAGTGCGCAGCCTGAGGACGAGGGGCCAGCACAGGCCAGGCTGGTGCAGCAGGAGCCGCAGGAGATCTAGAGTTGTAGGGACCACGTGAACTGGCTGAAGTGGGGGTGCGTGTGCAGGCGTGTGTGCATGCGCGTCTATGAATGTAAGTATCCTTTTGCACAGACAGAAAGCCACGCATGTGGGACTGCTCTCTGGGCCAGTGAGGTGACCCCAGGCTTCTGTCGTTTTACGCTGTGGCAGCTGCATGATTAAAATACTGACACGGCAGAGTGTGAGATGAACTCCCAGTGATGTCAACACCAGGACCAGCTCCGAGGTCAGGTGGGGTGAGGATGGGGAGACGCCTGGTTTCCCTAGCAGCTGCGCTCCAGCTGGCTGGTCCCTGTGACCCTGGAGTCTTTAAGAGAGGACGCTATCCGATACTGTGCTGCCAGCTTGGCAATGGACACGGAGCACTGTGTGGTGACCCTGGGGGAGCAGTCAGCACCCCATGCTCACTGGATCCCAATTCACAGAAACCTCTCCTGATTCTGTTTCCAATCTGGTCTTGGGAGAAGAAAGGTGCTGGGAAAAGAAAGCTGGCCACTGCTGAGTCAGGCAGGATTTTCTTCCCACTGAACCCAACCTCGGAAGCCTCGAGGGACCTGCAGCAGGAGGGAGCACAGCGCTGGGTGGGGACCTACGTGTCCTCTGGCTCCCCAGCGCCATCAGGTAGTCACTGCCCCTCGGGGACAGCAGGTCCGAACTGGTGATGACCACTGTGTCCGGGCCCATGGAGTGCAGCATGTCCATCACCTGCCGGACACAGGGATCCATTAGCCACGCCTCAGCCACAACCAGGGAGCTGCCCCCCACCGCCCCCTCATACCCTTCAGACTCTTAGAGTCTGGATGGGAGGGAGGCAGAGGCTGAGAATGTGCAAGCCGCACCCTGGCCTCGCCCAATGCCCCCCACACCCCCGTCGCCCAGCACTGACCGCTTGGCCAGGTTATAGCGGTATCCCAGTTCCCCACTCCCACCCTGAACTTCAAGTCCAAGGGTGCAAGCCTGTCTGCCCCCACCCTGCACGCCACCTGTCCCCAAACCCTGGAGGAGGGAGCCAACCCGCCAGGCCATGGTTCTCCCGTCTTCCCTCACCAGGGCTCTAGGGTGGCAGGAGCCATGCCCGGCAACCCCCAAGCAACAGTAGATTCCACCCCGTCCATCCTGGGAAGCTTCGAACTCATCTTTTATTCGTTCAACAGACACATACCCCCTCCCTCCCCAGCAGCACACGCACTGGGGGGCACTGTGCGGCAAAGTGCCACTAAGCCAGTGGATGGAGGGGAGCAGGCGGGGCTCGTGCCAGGTGGGAGGAGGCGACCACTACTGACCCAGGGCCTGCGGCAGGGGAGGCCGCCAGCCAGAGGGTCATGTCCTAATGAGGAATGGACACCCTGTCTTCCCCATGCCAATGCCTCAGAGCAGTGCGGGTTAGCCCGTGGGTGGGGGCCTGGCCAAGCAGACTCTGGGAGACGAGTCCTTTGTCACACACACACACACACACACGTGTGTACCCAGAGCACACCCATGCACATCCATCTGCATGCACCTACACACTATACTCGCAGACACACAACACGTGCACATACTCTAAATGTACGCATACTCTCCCCATACACTACACGTACACACCCTGAAGGCACGCACAGGATCACAGCACCACAAGGGGGCATGCCGTCAACACAGCACCCCTGCACCGGGTACCAGAAATGTCCCCTAGTTCCCAAGGCGGGCCAGTGAGATGGGGTCATCCTGACACCCCTGGCCACTCAGAGCAAGACCCTCAAAGCAGCGAAGGGGCTCCTCCCACCCCGTCTCCTGCCCCAGCGAGCCCTCTGCCTATCAGGGAAACACACACACACACAGCCACGGGTCCAGGTGTGACCACAACTGGCCGCCACCAGCTCTGACCCAGGGCCCTGGCTCCTTTGAGTGTGTTTCCTGGGCTGTGAAGTGAGCACAGCCTCTGAAGAGGCCCAGACATGGAAGGTATGAGGCTCTGGAGGCCCTGGTGCTCTGCGCACTCAGCCCAGGGGTGGTAAGCCCCACCTAAGGCGGAATCCTGGCAAGAGACCTCTGGACCTGAGCAAGTCCCGAGGGAAGGCTGAAAAGAACTCTGATGAAATCTCACCCAGGGCTGCAGGGAGGCCCAGCCCCTCCTTCCTGTATGGACTCCGGACTGTGGACTCCAGAAACCCCAGCCAGCCCCCGAGGGACAGATCCATTCTGTGCAAAAAATCTTCACCCTCATTGTGTAGACACACCCCCACGCACTCTCACATGTGCACACAGATGGGACACACCCTGTAGATACACACAGACTGGGGTGATGCCCACAAGCCTGGGAACACCGAGGACTGCAAGTCACCTCCAGAGGGTGGGGGACAGGCCGGAAGGGTTCTCCTGCAGGACAGACAGAACACGGCCAGCCCACGGCTCTGGCCTCAGGGACCCTCAGAGCAAGCTTCTGTTGTTCTAAGGCACTCTGTTTGCAGCACTTCGGGACGGCTGCCCTGGACCCTCCTATGGGGACAGCTGTGATGAGCAGTGCATGCGCCCAGACCCAGCAGGCACTAGGCTGCCCATGACCAACAAGTGGCTGAAACAGCATTTACAACGTGTCCCTGGCTGGCTGACGGGAAGCTGGATGCTGGCCATGAGGGCACCCATCTCCCATGCCTGAGGGCACGTGGCTGTCCACCCCACAAGCAGGGCTATCTGTCCCATGCCAGGTTCTGGAAGGTCTCCTTACCTCTAAGGCTTCTTCCTGGGTGTGGATCTTTCTCCCAGTCAGCAACCTGGAAGACAGACAGGCACAGGTGAGCCACTGCTTCCCCGGAGCCCACCTGTAAGAGTCCGGGGCTCTGGCGCACTGGTGACCCCTCCTGCCCACTGGGAACTGACTTGGCATCTGCCAGCCATCATGGACCAGGAGGATACCATGTCTGGGGTTTGACTCATATTACTGAGTCAGCTTTAAAAGGGACTCAAGAGTCACAGTGGGTGGTGAAATCCTAGATTATGGTTGATGTTTGCACATTAACAATGAGGAAGGGCGGCCAGGCATGGTTACAGCAGAGTGCCCGTGAAGGCGGCTGGCATCCACACAGTCAAACAGCTGTAACCTTGGTTGGCCACGTTCGCACAAGCCACCACCCACTAGGGATAGCTGGGCGAGCCGCCATCCCTCAGGATCGGCTGGTCCAGGTCAGGGAACCCCAGTCCCCAAGAATCCAGGAGCCCCTTCCCTACTTTAAGGGGCGGTCTCGGAGCCCGAGGGGCTGTGGCTGCCAGTCCAACAGAGCCGGATGCTATGGGGAACCCACCCACTGCAGCGCTTAGCCGGCCCCACGGCCCGGGAGCCTACTTGTCACTCCCTGGACACCTGGCTCCCCCAGTCATCAGGGGGTGGCGGGGCTGGGCATCCAAGGAAGACCCCTGGACACAGGACACTGGGCAGGGGGATCGGCACAGTCCTTTCAACCTCAGGTGGAGATTTAGGACATGGGCTTCAAAGCTCCAGGGCGGCCTGCATCAGCTGCTGTGGGCTCTCCATCCCATAGGCTGTTGTCAGGCAGGTGTGTCCTCGGCTCCTCAGGGCACCTCTGTCCCTTCCTGTCCCCAAGAGGCGCCTGCTGTTCGGGAACACGGCTGGGGGACAGCATGACCTCAGGGAGTCGGGGTGAGAAGAGTAACCACTGCAGCTGATGACCAGCATCTGCCCTGGCACTCAGGTGGGCCCGGCGGCTCCCCGACACGGGAGGACCTGCCCCGCACACTGGGGCCGCTCCAGTTCGGTCCCTGTCACTTTCCCCAAGGGGTAGGGGCCTGACGGCCCCAGGTTGGTTCAGGGGACTTACTCAGCCTCGAACTGGTTGGGGGTGATGATGTCTGCGACAGGTACCACCTTCTCTCTGTAAACGGGGAGGAGGTCATCGGGGACGTACTGTGGGGAGAAGACGGAGCAGGCTGACCCGTGGGAGCAGGGGTGGGACCTGGGGGGAAGGGGGCAGGCTGACCCATGGGGGCGGGGGCAGGACAACTTAGCAGGGCTCATGCTGCAGGGACCCCAAGGCAGGGCTGGGAGAGCCCTTCCATCCTGATGATCCAGTCAGGTCCCCACCAGCAGCTCTCCACCCCCTCTCCATGAGGACACCACCCACTCTACCCCTGGTCAGGGGCCGGAGCCCAGGCCCATTGCCAGCTGGTGTGTCATTGGTGGGCTAAGAGTGACTTCTATGGTTTTAAATGGTCATGGGGGGTGGGGGGGCAGTCAAAAGGAAACCAGTACTTTGTGACTGAAGGCAAAAGAAAGGGGCAGCACAGGGTGAGATGATTAGACAGCGTTACTGACTCAATGGACACAAGTTTGAGCAAACTCAAGGAGATGGTGACGGACGGGGAAGCCTGGCGTGCTGCAGTCCATGGGGTCGCAAAGAGTCGGACACAACTTAGCGACTGAACAACATTTTGTGACACATGAAAACTAGAGCAAATTTAAGCTCAAGTGTCCACACCTAAAATCTGATTAGAAAACAGCCACGTTCATCCTTTTGCAGATTATCTGCGGCTGCTTGAGCTACAACAAGGACGCATGGCCCTAAAACCCCTGCCCTCGGGCCTCCACAGAACCCCCTCTGCCAGCCCCGCTGCTCCTTCCTGACAGGGCAGCCTTCAGGTCTGCGAGCAGCATCTCGCCCAGGTAGACACCTAGAGGGCACTGGTACCCAGCCCCGCTGACCTCCCCTGGACACGCGGGGAGCACTAACCATGGCGCCCTCTCCGTTGCGCTGGTCTCCCATCACGGGGTCACACACTGTGGATACAAAGAGTGCCTCATCAGCAAACCTGTGGCTGGCCAGAGGAGCCCCCAGGCTTGTTTGGCTAAGTTCCACACACGCAGCTAAAACAGGAAAAGTGCACTTCCCTGGAGGTCCAGTGGTTAAGAATCTGCCTGCCAGCGCAGGAGACATGGGTTCAATCCCTGGTCCAGGAAGATCCCACATGCTGTGTAGCAACTAAGCCTCTGCACCACAACTACAGAACCTGTGCTCCAGAGCCCGGGAGCCCACGTGCCTCAGCTACTGAAGCCCGAGTGCCTTACAGCCCGTGCTCCACAACAACAAAAGCCCACCACAACGAGAAGCCTGAGCAGCGCAACCAACAGCAGCCCCCATTTGCTGCAGCTAGAGAGCCTGGGCGCAATGACGACCTGGCACTGCCAAAAATAAAATAAAACGGGAAAAACATAGCACCCCCATCCTCATTTTCCTCCTTACCTGGCATTTTACATTTTCTGTGAGGGCCCCACCTGGGGAGTCTCTCATCCTAACCCCCCAGCGACAGGGTGGTCTCGCATACACACCCAACCTGACACTGATCACGGCCTCTCTCACGCATCCCAGACCGACACCAGATTCACGGTGAAGATGCCTTTCAGGCTCTCGTCCCTGGAGGCCCAGCTGCTATAGAGCCCAAGTGCCGGGAGTGGCAGAACATGGAGTTGGGGCACCCAGAAGGAAGAGCAGCCCAGCACCTACCATACACGAGCCTGGGGTTCTGCTGCTTCAGCTCCTGCACGATGTCCACCACCATGGCCAGGAAGGACTTGTCTCGTGTGTAGCCTTAGGGAGGGACAGAGACTCTTGTCACCCAACCACGGCAGAGGAGACACAGCGCCATCACAGCTACCTCCTGCAGCGTGGTGGGCAGAGCCCAGATCCGCCGCCGAGACAAGCATCCCAACTGCAGGCACCCAGGGGACACCATGGGTGAATGAGCAGCATTTTCCTTCCTCCCCTCCACTTTAGAGTAAGCATGTTCACATCTCACCACATGTATAAATAAACGCAACTACGTGGGATTACACACCAGAGGCCTGCACGTCGCTCACAGGAGTGTTTTCATCCCTGACCCCTTCCCAACACTGTACCTGTCCCCAGCCATGGGCACGGGGACCCCGGTGTGGAGATGTGGCACAGCCAGGACCCCGAAGGTTACTACCCGGACCTGGCAGTCACGAGGGCCCCACTGAGCTCCTGCTGGAGGCGTGACCATCCCTCCTCGCGGGTGGCATGAGAGGGAGCAGCCGGGCTGGGGTGCTCTGGGTCTCTCCACCAGCCCACCTGGGCGGGAGGCAGGCCTGGTTCCCCGTCCACGCCCCTGGGCTCACCTGTGAGCACGTAGTCATACTGATTCACGCTGTTCAGCTTCAGCCCGTCGTACAGCTCCTGGAGCTCGTCTGAGTTCAGCACTTGGCCCTTCCAGTGTGAGTAGCCTGGTGGGGGTGGGGTGGGGGGCAGAGCAGACCACGTGAGGCCCCGATGCTGCATGAAGTCACCTGGGCACAGAGACTCGGCGGGTCCCCCCCAAAGCACGTCCTGGGGTTGTTATCACTGAGTCGGGGACCCACCTGCCCTTCCAGTGCAGTGAGGCCCACTCGGCAGCCCCTAACAACACCTGTGCTGCCTGCGTTGCATTGACAGATGGTTCGCAGGACTGCGTGATTTCTGCCCGTCCTTCAGTGGGGCACTAGGGGGTGGCCCCACACATCACGGTCCCCAGCTTTGCCAGACTCTGCTGTGTGCATCCCCTATCCAGGCCAAGTGGCTTGAACAGTCACCTGGGCACCCTGGCAGGTAGGAGCTTCTCGCATCTCCGCTCCCATCCAAGGTGAGCTGAAACCTATCCAAATCTCAGGCCAAATCCTGACAGAGAGCCAGACATGAACTGGAAGGAGGCTGCAGCCTGGGTTCTTGGCCCGACAGGCACCCAGGTGAAGCCCCTACCCAGGCAGGCAGTGGGCCCTCACCTAGTCACCCACCAAGGACACCCCGAAGTCCACCCATGGCAAGTTTGTCCCTGGTGGCCCTAATGCCAAGAGGTACCCCTTGAATGGATGGGTTTCTAAAGACATAAGGTAGAGCCTCGGGAGGCCTGATTTCTGCAACAACAGAGTTGAGTACCGACCACAAGTACAGGACCGGCTGTGGGCCTGGCGAAGGGGCTGCAGGGCTCTCCATGTGCGTGTGGGGTGAGGGCCTGGCCACTGCAGAGCAGCCTCTGAAAAAGCACACAGGGCAACGCCCGACGACCCATCAGCTGTTCTCCAGGAAAGCACGGCCTCTGGTGGATCCCCATTCACAGGCCAGGAGGGGCAGGAGCAGGGAGGGTCCTGAGGCAAGGTGACCCATCCCTCAGCAGGCTGTCCCCACAGGTTCTGGTTCTGCTAAGAGCCGGCAGCCCTGGCTGGATCCCCACAGGTATTGCTGCCACAGAATTGCATGGTCCAGGTGGGAGGAACCAGAGTCACTCCCGACCCGTGGTTTTCTGAACATCCTTCCAGACAGGGTGGGTTGTTTGTTGTGGTTCTCATTGTGCAGATCTTGTGGGATCTCAGTTACCAAATCAGGGACTGAACCTGGACACTTGGTGGTGAAAGCACCAAATCCTAACCAGTGGACCACCAGGGAACTCCTGACATCGTGGGGCTTGACCCCACCGCATGTGTACCGCGTTCTTGTCCGAGGACTGCTGTGATCGAGAACCACGGGCCTCTGTGGTCTTCGAGGCCAGAGTCCAGGATCGAGGTGTCGCAGGGCCGGCTCCTTTGCGCGCTCCATGGCCAGCTCCTCCTCTGTCCTCACGTGGTCATCCATGTGTGTGTCTGTGTCCTGATCTCCTCTAAGGACACTAGTCAGATGGGAGCAGGGCCACCCCAGTGACTCCACTTACCTTTAACTACCTCTTTAAAGGCCTCATCTCTAAACAGTCACATTTGAGGTTCCAGGAGTCATGACCTTGACAGGTGAATCGAGGGGACACAGTGCAGTCCATAACACGCAAGTCAGCCCCTGCGGGGTCTCAAACACCCCCTACTCCCACCCTGGAGGCCAGCTTCCTAACGAGATGAGAAGGTTCAGGCTCACAACGTTCAGAGCGCATCCCCGCCCGCCCTCCGCACCACTCCCCCCAGCTCCCGCCACAGCCCCTATCCCTCCTCTCCTAACTCAGGAGACCCTTCTGAAAGATGGGCACTGGGGTCCTCCATCCATGCCACTCAACTTATAATTTACAAATGAAAGAAACCGCAGAGGCTGACCCCAAGGGTCCCAGCTCCTCCCTGAGCACCTGATCCGACCCCCCAGCGGGGGACACCACCAGGCTGGCAGCTGATTACAACCACAATCACACTCTGAACTCTACGTGCTGGACGGCTGGCCTGCCTCACCCACCAACCTCCAGCCCCGTCCAGTTCCTTCCAGCCGCTGCCCAAGGGCTGGGATAGCATAACAGGAAACCCCTGCTGAAGGAGCAACTGGAGAATGCTGGCCGCAGGCAGGGGCTGCCCTGGAGGGGAGGCTTAAAGTCTAAGCCAAATTGGCTCTTTTACTTTAAAAACAAACAAAAAGAAAAAAGCAAAAAAGAGGGCGGTAAAACCTATAAGCTCGGGGGAGGTTCACTGGACTGACAACTTCTGGGGACGCATCCAAATGTCACTGTGCCCAGTACACTGGGGGAAGCAATGGCAGGAAAGGCTTTTTACTGAGAGCGGTATGTTCTCCAGCTGAACCCAGCATAGTTCCTCCTCCATTGATGTCTGTTACCCCTTCCCGCCAAGAACCAGGCACCTTTCCACATTATCTGATGCTGGGCCACCTGCCAGAGCTTCTGGGACATTCTGTGCTCCGAGATTCCGTCTGGGTTCATAGTAACTTCAAAGAAGGAACGTGATGACATTTCCAAGAACTGAGAGGCTTTGTCCCCCTGATGCCATTAACTCAGGGCAGGGCGGCTCCGAGGCCACAGGGCCCTTGCCTGGTGTCTCAGGGGCTTTCCAAGGGCCGAGACCTCACGAACCCGAGCCAGCAATCCCACGGGCTGTCCTTGGGTCCCCGTACACACAGAGACACACTCACACGGGGTCCCCGAGGCTCAGGGTCTTAATAGAGAAAGCCAGAAACTTCTCTCCTCCTAATACCATCGGGGCCCGGTGGGGTTCCTCAGCACAAGGCCTTTCGGTGCCCCCATCTCTTTGATTATAGAAAACAGCCTTCACTCAGCCTCCACGACCTTCCGAGTTCCAATGGGCAGATTCAAGCAGTTGTTCACATTAGGGAAGGGAAGGGATGCGAGACCAGGGAGAAAAAACAGTCAAGAGCAGCCTTGGGCAGGGTCCTGTTTCTCCATCGCCAGAGTACACACAACAATGTCTCCCAGCTGTTTTTGTACCTCACCACCCACCCCTCAGAAGAACGTGGAGCTGATCGCTCCCTCTTTTACCATAAAACTCGTCGCTGTCTTCCCCAAGTTGGGACACTGGGTTTTGATGGCATGTGCCCACTGTGTCCCACTTTGCCTGGCAAAGCAATAAAGCTCTCCTTTTCTACATCACTCAGAACTATCTCTGAGATTCGATTTGGCACCGATGTTCAGAGAAGTGGAGCTTATGGCAGTGCTCCAGCCCACAGTGTCACCCAGGTGGGGGGCCCCTGAGCAGGTGCTTAGATCACCAACCTCAGCTCAAGGAGGAAACTGGGGACCAGACGTCACGTCACCCACCTGGGTCGTCCAGTCACCAAAGCAGCTGAGCTGATCTAAACGTGGAGCTGGCAAACTCACCCCCCACATGCTCTATTTCCTGTCTTTAAGATGAGGGGGGCAGCTCTCCGAATCTAAGGGACCACTTCCCATGCCCACACCCGGCTCTGCCAGGATGGCTGAGACCAACACCTTACCTGTGTGGTTTGAAAACTGGACAGAGTTCACTGCATCGACCTCAAACCCCAAAACCTGCAAGATGGACAGAGAAGGAGCGGGCGTAAGAGAGCTGGCAGGCCTGCACTGACACACGGCAGGTGCCTGACACGGCCTGGGGCAGGCAGGAGGGTCTCCGACCTGAAGAACAGGAGGAGGTTCTCCCCAGGGCAGCCTCGGCACCCACAACTGCAGGGATGAGCATGGAGGTGATGGGGAGAGCGGGGAGCAGCCAGCCCCAAAGGCCGAGGCTCAGAGGCCATGGCCCACCTGCTGGAACTGCCACCAAATGAAAATGCTCAGAGACCAGCGCGGGATCCATCTGTTCAAACACTAAGAGGGCAGTCAGGCCCTCTATGCTGAGGCCCCCACCCGGATCGGGGGATGAGGCCAAGGGCTCCCACTCCATCCCCGGGAGCCAGGCTTGTAGCCCCTGCATTCTCCCAGGTCAGCTGGGGAGAAAGGCGCCCGGCTGGGGCCCAAGATCCAGAGACAACTGCAGCCACAGGCCTGCCCCCAGACAACAGGGACCCCGCCCACTGGGCCAGCCTCACTGGCCCAGCTCAGGTCACCCAGCCATTGCTGCGGCTTGGACGCCCATCTGCGTCACCAGCCTCTCCAGAGCTCTGGGGGCACAGCGGGTAAGGGAGGTGAGGGTGGGTTCTGGTGCCTGGCACCTGCCCGCACGAGGCTGCAGGGGCCACCTGTCTGCCCAGAAGGTCCCTCTTCTCCCGGACTCGCCTGACCCTCGTCTATGCTCCCCACCTTCTACAGGAGGTCGAGATCCCGTGCTCCCTCCTCCTCTCCTGGGCTCACCTGACCCCTCTTTATGCCCTCTCTCCCTGCCCCCCTTCTACACACAGTCGAGACCCCGTGCTCTGGGGCTGGCAGCACAAAGCAGGGTCTGATGAGGAGTCACGTGTTCACCAGACACACCACTCATGACACTCTCACGAGCCCCTCACTCTGCACCCCGGCCCCGGTCCCCAGTCCCCTCCCTATGCCCAGCCAGGTCTCAGCTGGGAGGTTCACTTCCACCAGCAACCCCAGCAAAGAAGCCACACCGAGGGAAGCGAGAAGACGGCGCCCTGCAGGGTGGGGAGTGTGGCGGACAGTGTGAGGGGCCCCAGAGTCAGGTGCTTGTCCCTGAGCTCCACTGCTGATGGGGGTGGAGGTGCCACCGCTGACGGGGGGCAGGAAGATGAGGCTAGGGTGCGGGGAGCGAGCCTCAGGACCCACTGCTGGGACCCCCGTTAGACATGGCCCCTGAGCTTCGGGCACGCTCCCTCCACTGAAGATGAGAACAAAGGCCCTTGCCATAACTGGTCCAGTGGACAGACAGTCCCTGGCTGTCCCCCACTTCCTGTCCACCAGGAACTTACCAAACCCTCCCCCCGTGCCTTCACCCGAACACCAACAACTTCTGGGTGTCACCTCAATGTCCCCAAACAAGCAAAGATCTCTGGCCACAAGAGTGTCTGTCTCTGCGGGTGTTGGGGCAGGACTGAGGGTCCTTAGGTGTGGATGTGGGCCACACCCCAGCTCTTCATGGGGGCTGTGGTTACCAGGCATGCTCCTTTTGTGAATTCATTGAGCTGTACACTTATGAAGTCTTTCTAAAAAGCCAGTATTATGAGGACTTAAATCAAGGAAAAATTCCACAGTCTTCTTAACCTAGAAAGTTAAAACTGGCAATTTGCGAATTTTCTTGCCAGATTTCAGGGCCTCCTAGATAGACAGAGCTCATGGTATTTCAGATCCCTAAATTCTAATCAACTCCGAAGAAACAGATTTGAAGCAACGATGACACAAATCCTGCAAATCCTGCCAGAATACCTCGCTCCATTGCTTCTGGAAGCGTAGATAATTAGTCCTTCAGAGCCAGCACACGCGAAGCAGCTATTTTCTGTTTTTAAACGATAGCGCTAAGCGCCGGGCTGACATCTCCATTTCACACACCAGCAGCTTATTTGTTGGCATGATAGGCTCGTGTGAGGGGCCCTGTCAAAGCCTCGTGCAGGGTTGGGCAGGTGCAGCAAAAAGCCAAGACACAGGGCCCGGCTCCCTGATGGGAAACAGGGGACCCCAGAGAAAGGAGGTGCCTGTTGTTAACACCTCGTCTTCCACTCAAACCTCTGCTTCTGTGCTCAGCTCTGGGATCTGGGGCTGGGACCCTGGATGGCACATCTGTAATCAGCTAGGGGCTTCTGACGGGACACGGAGGTCGGGAGGGGTGGAGGGAGACCAGAGATGGAGGGTCCTGCCCCTGCTGGTCACCTTCCCCAGCGCCAGTTTTCTTTACCCACAGAGGAGGGGCCCCCGGAAGCAGCTGAATCCACACTGTGATCTCTCCATTGCTCCCAGCACCCCCATCGCATAGCCGTAAACATCCCGTCTCCCTGAGCTTTAAGTCTGGACTGTAAGCAGACAGGGGAGGTGGTTCCTGGAGAAAGAACCAGGCGTGGCTAGTCTAAACGTTTGGTCTAAGCCATGTTGTGACCCGAGCCTGGTCACAGCGTTTGCCCTTGAACAGGTCTCGGTAATTAATGATCTTCAGAGAACAAACGAATGCAGGGCAACAGTTACTGAGCATGAGGAGTAACAGCAAAGGAAACCAGTCAGATGTAAAGAGCCCCGGCTTCACTTCCCCGCACTCACCCCTCTCCCTGTGCTTGCCCTTACACAACCCCACCGAGTGTGGGTGGAGCCACCAGGGAGTCCAGTCTATTCACATGCACCCTTAGGAGCAGAGTTCTCTTTCCCTAAGAGAAATAAAGGCAAAAATAAACAAATGGGACGTAATCGAACTTGAATGCTTCTCCATAGCAAAGGAAACCATAAACAAACCAAAAAGACAATCTGTGGGCTGGGAGAATACGTGCCAACAATGGGACTGACAAGTGGAAGACGTGGTGTTCAGTCACTGAATCCTGTCTGACCCTTTGCGACCCCCTGGACTGCAGCACGCCAGGCTTCCCTGTCCTTCACCATCTCCTAGAGTTTGTTCAAATTCATGTTCATAGAGTTGGTGATACTAATGAAATAGTGCTCAGCCATAAACAGGGAATGAAATAATGCTATTTGTAGCAACATGGATGGATGCAGAGATTATATACTAAGTGAAGTCAGACAAAGAAAGACAAATATTATATGATATCACATATATATGGATACTAAAAAATAATACAAAACCAGAAACAGACTCACAGACACAGAAAACGAACTTATGGGGAAAGGAAGCAGGGCAAGGGATCAGTTAAGAATATCCGGACATGTCACTACATCTAGAAGATAAACAGCAAGGATTTACTCTATAACATAGGAATTATATTCAGTGTCTTATAATAAAGTATCATGGAAAAGAACACACACGTATTAACCGGGTCACCATGCTATACCCCTGAAACTAGCACAGCATCGTAAATCAACTGCATTTCCACTTGAAAACAAGCCAAGCAAAGTTCTCTGACAGGCGGAAGAGGATGTCCATGTGTCCTGAAGGAGAGTTCTCAGCGCTCTGCTGGCCCTGAGCACGCAGGCTGCGTGGGGAGCAAGGCCGCCGTGCAGCCACGAAGCTAGCTCACCTGGCTCCAGTGACCTGTACACCAGTAAGTCTGGTACCTGCCCCAGCTCCCACCCCGATCAGCTGCGGCCACATCCTTGGCTCCAGCGGCCACTCAGCCTGTCTTCCAACCCAGACTGGCAGCTGGTGGTCAGCTGGCGGAATTACACCAAGGAAATCGGCCCCTGCCCCACCCCCGCCAGCTTTTCACCATTTACCAGCAACAAGACTTGTTTTAAGAAAAAAGAGGAAGAATTGGCTAGTTCAGCATGGGGAGGGGAGGGGAGGCCTTCAGAGATCAGGGAGAGCACTATCTTGGGCCTAACCCCCCCTCCCCCACTGTCCCCAGCCCAGTGCAGCCAGGGGCAGGTGCTGCTGGAATTCTCAAGCGGGCCTGTTTCAAGTCCTAGCTCCCATCCAGGGAGCCTCTGTGCTGTCCTTCCCCTGCTCCCCCAAAGCACCCTGCAGACATCAACCTTTGAGGGTTACCCGTGGAATGAGGCCCAGACCCCAGGCTGTGCGTCCCACCAACTGAACTCCACACCACTCTCTGAACCCCCAAAGCCCTTCTGCCTCTGGGCCTCTGTGAGCTCCCCCAAGTCTGAAACAGGGACTCTTGGCTCCAAGACCTTGTTGGAAACCTTGTCTTCTCAGCCTCCACTAGAGCACCCAGGCTTTGTAGGGGGGTTTGGGAGTTTGGGCTCCCTGCCACTGTGACCCTCTGGGATGAGTCCATCACCCTGTGGGCCTCTGAATGAAGGCTGGGGGCCAAAGCCGTGCTTCAGGCTCCGCTTCAGAAAGAACTAGAGTCTCAGCCAAGAGGCTCCATGTCCAGCTGGTCTGCTGCCCACCGAGGTCGTGCCAGTTCAAGCTCACTCAGCTGCTGAGGAAATCTGGCTCCACGGGACCACGTGAGCACGTCTAATGCTGGGGACACAGTCTCAGACCCAGGATGGCCAACGAGATGCACAGGCAAAACAGAGGCCCTTCGGGCATCAGACAGGGCCCGTTCCTCAACCCCATGCTCCAGCTTCCCACCTCTCCCCCAGGGCAGGGGAGACCCCAATGGCTGGCGTGCACGCCCACCTAGAAGAGCACATTCAGAAGCTCCAGGGGCATCTGCCACAAAGAACAGTGACATCAAAGACAACGTCCATGCAGTCCCCCGCGTCCCGGCAACGTGGACCTCAGTCCACCTGTTAGGCACAGCATCCCTCCTGAGGGCAGCTACATGTGCTGGAGGCCTAAAGCTACATCCGTACTTCCGCCTGGATGCTGAGTCATCAACCACTGCTGACAGCCAGGCACAGACAGCGAGAGCACGCAGAACACACAGCCAGGAAGCCCAGGCCACCCAGCTTCCTCCACGGGAGGGTCAGCGAAAGGGCTCACTTCACCATTTTCAAAACCTTCACCGAGGCTTGTTTTGCAAGACCTTTTCAGTCACTCTCCTAGGAAATCAGAATTAGCAAAGAGAGGACACAGGAAAGCCATGTGCCTGTGGTCCGACTGATCAGCCTTGGGTACTCCAGGGTCCCTTTCTCCACCCGCCCCTGGTCAGCCTGACCACTCAGCCCAACTCGCAACCACCCGCCCCTCATCTCCCACGGGAGCTCCAACAGGGAACAGCCCTGTGTCCCCTGAACAGCGCTGCCGCCCCCTCACCCCCACCTGGCTCGCCTTAAGTCCCAAGGCCACCTTTGCCCCACATGCGCCCTCGTCTCCTGGGTGGCCGGCCCCGGACCCCCTCACCCTGGCCCCAGCCCTGCTCCCAGAGCAGTGCACCCACCCCAGCTGCCAGGCCCCGCACACTCGCTGGTCAGGTTCAGCTGGGCACCACCCTGAGAGAGGCGGTCTTGGCCCAAGCTCCCAGCAGCACCGGCTACAGACGGGGGACAGGGCTGCAGCTCTGGTCAGGGGACGGGAGGGGCTGTCCCTCCTTGGCTGAGCCCACGATTCTGTCCCGAGGCCGTGGCTCCACACATTCCTCTCTCCTGGACAAACTCCATCTACTCTACTCTTGGCGGCACTCTCCCAGTGCACTCTGAGCAGAGCTGGCCGCTCTTATTTCAAGTTCCATGTGGGTGAGCTCCAGGGACATCCAGGCCCACGAGCCACACCGCCAGGGGGTCTCTCTGTGTGCGGTCACAGAAGCACCTGCTCATGTTTCCAGGCCAGGGGCCTCTCAGCACAGACCCTTCCAGAGAGGTCCCTGTGAGGGGTGGTCACGCCAGCATGTGGCAGACGTCACACCACACAACTGCACACGCGCGCCCACATGTACACACCCACAGCTGAGCACACACACACACGCAACACACTCGCACCGCATGGGTATACCCCCACCCCGCAGACCATTAAGTTCTTGCTTTTCTACATGACAGGCAAAGAGGAATGACACAAATTTCAGCCCCAAACTAAGAAAGGGTTACAAAATCAAGACATTGAGCAATTCTGGACATTCTTGGGAAAATACAAAAGGCAGGAGAAATGCTGAATCAACACCTAAGTTCCAGGGTTGGGACGCACTGGACGAGACGGGGACTTCAGGAGGGAAGCAAGCAGAGCGCAGTGTCCCAGGTCATGGGGTTCCAGCCCTGGTGCACTCCTCTGGGAAGTGGCAGGGGGCCCGAGGCGGGGCAGGAAGAAGGTGTGCTTTTGGGCACTGACTCCCTGGCACTGTGTGCCAATGCATGTGCCACCACGAAAACCTTAATGGCAAACACTACGTCTTTTAAAGGGCAGGTGACTTCCTTCCAGCATCTTTCAAACTCAGTCCTGACAGAAAAGGTCCTTTTTATCCAAGGAATTCTAAGGAAAAAGCGTAAAGATTTTCCAAGGACCAAGTGTTTTAAGACGAATCAAGAGAGCCTCTGAACAGGGCCACTTTACAGCTCAGGCGGTTCTTAAAGGGGAGAGGTGGAAAATAAGCTGCTTATGGCTGGAAGCGTCCCCACCACCACCAGTCACAAGTCTCTAAGAGGCCAGGGTGAACCGTCCACACTTGCTTGCTGGGCAGCTCTGCGGCCTCTGCTCAGCTCCCGTGGCCCCATCACTAGGCAGGGAGGGTCTGAACCTAGGTTTCCAGTCCAGGGGCCTCTCTGTACAGTCAGCTGCCCCCCAGCCTACCCCTTCCTGCCAGGTGTCCAAGCCAGTCCACTGGCAAACAGGCCTGGCTTTGAGGTCCCTGCACAAGAAACCGTCTCCAGCCCTGCTGGATGTCTCAGCTCTGCTTCTGCACCGAGGGGCCAGGAGAGTCAGAGAACGAGGTGGGTTTCTATAGGCCCCCAAATGAGACAACCCCTAACCTACCTTCCAGGGCCGCCTGTAGCCTCAGCAACACGGAACTGAAATGGATTCTGAGCTAAGGTCCCAAATCAGATTCTCAAGGTCACAGAATTATTTATGTGCCCCCCACCCCCGAGCATGGCCCTTCAAGGCGGCACCCTGGGCCTCCAGTGACCCCAGCAGAGGTCCTGCATGCCCGAGGCTACCGTGCCAAACCAGACACGGCCTCAGAAGGAAGCACGCACCACACATCCGGCATGAGGCCAGCTACCACCTGCCTGGACACCCTCAGAAAGACTCATCTGCCCAGCAGAGTGGCTGTTGGCATCGCAAGTGCTGGCCACCCTGGCAGGAGAAGTGCCCGACGGCTGGAGGGAGACACAGGAGTCATGGCTGATGTGGCAGCTCGACTCCCACCTGTGCTGTTCTTCCCAGAAAGGACAGCTTTTGGATGCTGGGGCTTTAATTAAACACCCAATTTGGGTCGCTTTTAAATCTCTCTGAACAGGCTCCTTTTAACTCACAGTGAATTGAACAGCAGCCCCTAAAATACATACTGGCTGAGGATTCATGCACATACTGAACTGGAAATTGGGTCTGGCAAGATACAATCAAGCTAAGCATCTCAAGCCAAGATGGCCCTGGATTATGTCAGTAGACCCCACAGCCAATGACAAAGGTGCTTATTTGAGACACACAGGAGCAGGCCGTGCAACAAGACACACGGACTGGAGTGATGTGGCCACAAGCCAAGGATACCTGGAGCCCCCTAGAAGCTGCAAGAGGCAGGAAGGACCCTCCCCTCCAGCGTCTGGGGGAGGGATCACGGCCCAGTCAACATCCTAGCTTCAGACTCTTGGCCTCTAGAACTGCAGGAGAATAAATCCACGATTCTAAGCCCCTCTTTGTGGTACTCTGCTATGGCCGCCCCCCAGAAACTCATACAGAGCCTAAGGCCGTGTGTACCTGCTGTGTTTTTGTTTCTCTCTTTCTTTTTTCGACTGTACCATGTGGCATGCAGGATCTTACTTCCCAGACCAGGATCAAACCCAGGCCCCCTACATTGGGAGCCCAGAGTCTTAAGCACTAGACAACCAGGGAAGACCCCTGCTGTGTTTTCACCAAAAAAACCAGGAAGCAATAGGGCAGGAGTGGGGTTGTGGGGCTGCTGGACAATGGGAGTGAAGTGGAAGTGTTAGTCGCTTAGTTGTGTCCAACTCTTTGCAACCCCATGGACTGTAGCCCACCAGGTTCCTCTGTCCATGGAATTCTTCAGGCAAGAATACTGGGGAGGGTAGCCATTCCCTTCTCCACAGGATCTTCAGATTCTTTACTGTCTGAGCCACCAAGAGGATGGGTGGGACCTATGAAAACACAGGAGGAGCTGCTGGATCAACAAGCCTGTCTTCCCTTACACAGAGAGGGCTCAGAAGAAGTACACTTCTAGCCAGGAAGAACATGAAGTTTTCCACTTCCAAGAGGAAAGCAGCCCACAGAGTCCAGGCTGGGAGGAGGCCACACTACGTCCATCCACCCCTTCCCTTTTCTCTCCCTAGAAGCAAGGTCAGAACAGCGAGAGGTCCCAGGGTCTGCCTGGGGAAGGGGCCCCGGAAGCATCATAGGCATGATGCCCTTGACCTGCAATCCCCACCTCCAGAGACAGGACAGGAAGGCACGAGCCCACCCTCTCACTTCCCTCGCTCACTGCCGATGAGCCACAGCTCTACCTGCTGTTGCTGGTCACAGCAGCACGTGCCCCTCAGCCACTAAAACGGACTATGAACTCGAGCCCAGAAACAAATCCAAAACCACAGTCAAGGTTCTGGTCCTTTCTCTTCTGTGTTACCATTTTTCTCTGCCCAGGGAAGGCAGCTGCCTGCAGGCTACCCACCTGAGACTGCCACCAGTGTGCTGTGGTATTAAGTGTTAACTGCTCAGTTGCATCTGACACTTTTCGACCCTTTGGACTGTAGCCTGTGAGTTGTAGTCGCTCAATCGTGTACAACTCTTTGCGACCCCATGGACTGTAGCTCTCTAGACTCCTCTGTTCATGGGATTCTCCGGGCAAGAATACTGGAGGGGGTTGCCATTTCCTTCTTCAGGAGATCTTTCCCGCCCAGGGATAAAATCCGGGTCTCCTGCATTGCAGGCAGATTCTATACCATCTGAGCCGCCAGGGAAGCCTGTGGGGACCTGGCAAAAAGCAGTTTGAGAACCAGAGCCCTGAAGCCCAGACATCTAGCTTGCAGACGTCTAGCCAGGACAACCCTGGGAGTGGTGGGAGGTCCCTGGGCAGGGATCCACACTGCACCCCACCACAAGCAGAACCTGGGAGCTTGGCACCATGTTATCACAAACAGGACTGTTCTCACTGTGCAGATGAGGCTGAGAATGTCTAGGGGGCACGGCCGGCCCCTGAGCCATTTCTCCAAGACGCGGGCACCGGGTCAGCACCCCTCCACCGGCAGCCTCTCCACCCTGCACAAGTGCATATTTTGTCTCCCCACGTTTGTGGGGCCCGGCCAGACCCCACCTTCACCTGCCATTTCCAAGCTCTCTTCCCACAGTCAGCTGTGTGGGTAACCCCACCTGTGGCGTCTCCAGCTGTACAGCATCCATCAAAATTCAGAACATTTTCAGAACTTGGCACAGCTCTGTAGTCAGGGGACACCTGCTGGAATCGTGCAAGGCATGGCCACTTCCAGGCTCTGTTCACCCGCAGCCCATCCTGCCCCATGCCCTGCCCCTCTGTGCTCCTGCAGTGATCACATGTTGAGTGGGGAGCAAAATCCCTGCAGCAGACCCCACGGAGCCTCCTGTAGCCCTTACAAGAACTCGGCAGCCTAGCCAAAGCAAGCCTGAGCAAACTTATGGGGAATCTGGACTCTGGACAAGGAAGCACTAAGTGGCCATGGGAGAAAGTGTACAGTGAGCTAAGGAAAATCTCTGGAAATTGTTCTCATATGGGCTGAACTGTGTGTCCCAAGTGGGACCTCAAACGAGGATCATGTGAGTGCTCACGCGGCTGAAACAAAGTTTATTATTCTGAGAGAGTCAATTCCTAGGAAGGCTGATAAGAAGTCTGGAGGTCCCCAAAGAGAGAGGGGTCTGAAATTCTCAAGGAAGAGGAAAGGACAAACTTTTTTTTCCCTCTATATTCCTTAGGATTGCATAACAATAATGTATCCTGCTTGAGGGCAGTTTCTGGGAACTCCCCCCCACCCCTTCTGGCTAATCCTGTTATTTTAAAATGTAAATTATGGGAGTGGGTCTAGTAAGATCTTTACAACCTCCAGACATTCTTTTGATTCAATGTAATAACTAATTAAGGCAAGAACACTGGAGTGGGTTGCCATTTCCTTCTCCAGGGGATCTTCCTGATCCAGGGATCGAACCCAGGTCTCCCGCTTTGCGGACAGACGCTTTAACCTCTGAGCCACCAGGGAAGCCCAATAACTAATTAGAAGTATATAACTCTATTGCTGGCACTAGTGAGGGGGAACTCTTTCTGCCCCCTTCTGATGTCTATGTCAGAAGCTTTCTCTATCTCTTTTATACTTTAATAAAACTTTAAAAAGCTCTGAGCGATCAAGCCTCGTCTCTGGCCCTGGGTTGAATTCTCCGGAGGCCAAGAATCCCGGCGTCTTTCGTGGTTCAGCAACAACCTTTCAATTCTCTTATAGCTCACACTATCAAGGTGGGCTTGGTTTGGTTGAGCATGTTTTGAGAGCCACCCTCTCTGCTTTCTTCCCCTCCTCAGCTTTTTCCACCCGCCCAAGGCTACGTTAGGAGGAGGAAATGATTAGGGCAAAGGACACAGGTAAGGATGTGATCCAGGCCTGATGGAGGCCCTGGCCTCCCTTAGATGCCCCAGGCACACTTGGCTGCCCACTGGCCCCACTACCTCCCTGTCTGGTCTTTCTGCAGAGAGGACTAAGAAAAGCACCCTGGGCACTGGGGCCACCTCACTCAGCAGCCAGCACCTCCGAGGCACTTCCCAGGGATGGTCACCCTTATTGTGTCCTTGGAGTCAGGCTCTATGCCCATTCCACAGATGAGGCAACTGAGCACTAGAGAGCTCAAGGTGGAAGGTAGTCTCTTCAAGTCCCCAGCTTAAGAATGAGCCTCCAGGGGATTGTGAATAAATAATAACAAAAGAGCCTGGCTCACTTCCAGTTCTACAAGGGTTAAGTCTAAGCCACAGCAGCCCATCTGAGGAATTCAGGATATAAAAAACAGGAGCAGGTACTCAGTGCTTTGGATAAACAGATGTTAGATGCGTATCTCAGAAAGAATTTCAAATTCCTGCATCTTTCCATACTTAGAATACCACTAAAATCAATAACTTAAGATATCTATTCTTTGTGATTAGCAGTCATCTTTTACCCAGAAGTAAGCTTGAATGTAAGTATTTCCCAGCTCCCAAAACCTCATGTACAAACTGGCCTCTCCCTGACCTCTCTGGAGCAGTGCCCTGAGAGACTGTCCCCCTTATAGTCCTCAGTAAGTCCATGACTAAAACTCACACAACTCCCTTGCTGTGCGTTTTTCTTTAAACAGACAAGAGGAAGTGCAGGGATGGATTAAGTCAGAGATAGGTGCTACCCCCACCCTAGGGATACAGAAGGGGGATAGCACCCCCGACGTCTGTCCCTCAAGACCACAGGTAAGGATGCTGGATAGAGAAGAGACCTCAGGTAAGAACCAAGGTTCAGTCCTTCAGAGGCCCTTCCCAAGGGGGGTGGTCTGGAGGAGTATCCCATCAAGTAATTGGCAAAGGACATGTTGGTCTGCAAGTTTAGGGTCAGTGCCTAGAAATCAAGGAACAGATGATCAGAGGAACAACTTGCCCAGGGAAAGATAAAGAAGCAGCCGCAGGGAGAGACAGAGGCCCAGGGAAGCAGCAGAGTCTACACACCTCTGCACACTTCTGCCAAGGGCGGCTCCCTCTAGGCAGAGTGCAGGCGGACCACTATCTGGTAGGGAACTTCCTGTTTCCACCTTCTGGGGCTGCCCCTGCTTCAGGGATTCTGCACTTTCACCCCAGCACTGTCCCACCATAGAGGCCCTGCCCAAGCAATCAGTGACCAAGAGCTGGGGCCTCGGGACCAGTCCTGGAGTGCACCCTGGCTGCCCCCATGGTCTGCACCCCCGCTGGTGGGAATGGGAGGGCCAAGGGCCTCACATTATCTCCACGGGTGCTCAAAGATCATAGGCAGCTGGCCAGACAGGTCAGTTGGACTTGAACCCTTGTACCATTCCACCTTCAAGTCTTTGTTCCACTGCCTCCTCCTTGCAAGATGGGCAGGCCAGCCTCAGGTCGGCCCTCAAGCTCTACTGAAGGGTTCCAACCCTTCCCACGGCCCCTCCAGCCAGCTGGCACCTACAGGCCGTTGTGACTGGGTGGCCCTTTGTGATCTTGAGGGTCCAGCACAGGGCCCTCATGTACAGCATGCACAGCAGGGGCCAGACACTAGCTCCATGTTCAAGGATCGGACCCAAGGACAACGGGCCAGAGGTGCACGGTCCAAGAGAGCCACCAGGCCGGACGCACAGCCCCCTGCTTAGCCCACAGGGCAAGGAAGTGACGGTGACCCCAACGCTGACACCCCATTGCACCCAGGCCTCATCCTGACCCTCCAAGGGGCCACCCAACCACAACCTTGGGGCTGGGACAGGAAGCAGTGGGTGCTCACTAATGAACCACAGAGAGACCGTGAGCCCCTCATGGAGCACAGATGGGGGAAGCGGGAGGAAGCGCGTGGGCACCCTAATAGGGAAAGGCTGACACATGTAGGAAGCTGCATCTACAGCCAGACCCTGCACGGCCTGAACTGCCCTCTGGGCTTTACTTCTCCGGAGCCAACACCGGCAGGTAGGCCCCCTCCGTCCCATCCCCTCCCGGCAACCGCCCCACAACGGGCAGTCGCAGGGTGGAGCCCACCCTGGCCGCCCAGGGCCTCACGGCGAGCCTCCCGACCCGCAGGGGGCAGGGACCGGATGGGGACGGGTCGCCCACCAGGTAAGCAGTGCAGAGACCTGCTTGCCCAGCTCCCACCTTCGCTGGGTCTCCGGCCGCTGCTCCGCATTTTCCCTTCCCCAGGGTCGGGCCGGTGGGAAAGGGTGGGGGCTGGCGGGTGCTCACAGCACGCGCCCGGGGTCTTCATTCTAACATAGCGTCCCCACTCCGTCCCCATTCCACCCGCCTGGGTACAAGTGCGGCCCCGCCTCCGCCCCTGCAAAGTGCCCGCCTACCCCGCCCGCGTCTGGAACCCCGCGCTCCAGATCCTCCGGGCTGCCGGGCCAAGGTCACGCGGCCCGGCGGCGGCCACCCCTTCGCTGGCCCGCACTGCCGGACGTGGGGACACCTCCGGGTTACGTAAGCGTACCTGCAGCGGGAACGTGGCCGCCCGGTTGCCCACGTAGCCGCGGACGACGTGGCTCTGAATGGAGAGCACCCGGCACTCCTCCTCCATGCCGGGCCTGCCGCGGCGGCGCGGGGCCGGGGGGTCAGCGTCTCCGCCGCGCGCTCAGCTCGGCTTCGGCCACGCTCGGGCTCCGCTCCGCCGCGGCCCGGATCGGCGCAGGCGCTCGGCTCGGACGACAGGCCGCCTCCCTCTGACCTCAGCGCGGCTAGGAACCCGCGGGTCCCGCGCTGCGCCGGGGCGGGCCGGGGGCGGGGCATCCTCCTGTCTCCGCCCACTCCCGCCCCTCCCGGGCAAATCGTCTTCAGCAACCTAGGCCCGGGCAACCCACCCACATCTCTGCGCTACCGGCACGTGGGCGGCCACCCTCCAAAACGCCGGCTTGCACTTTCAGTTTTACCCTGTGGGGCGCAGCAGGCTGCGCCAGCCTGCCTTCATTCATCGGTTCCTCGAGTCCTTCATTCACTCCACACAGGTCCGCCCCCTGGCCTGCACCACGCCTCTAACCCCGGGGCCGCACACTGCCGGTGCGGCAGGACCACTAGCCCGACAGACAAGGGCCCCCGCGGAGGAAGGGCACTGGCGAGGCGCCCTGGAAGTGGGCACGGACAGGGATGTCTGCAAGTGGGTTGCTGGGCTGGGAGTTACCGGGACCACTTTCCCCAGGGACCGGTGGAGCGCAGTGCCTGGCCCCAATTCCAGGCCCTGCAAGGCCCGGAACTCGCATGCGGTCCACCGCCCCTGCGGCCACCGCGCGGACCAGCGCCAGGACCCACGGGCCCTGCGACCCTCTGGCAGCACCAAGGATCCAGGCCCACCTTACTAACCAGGCGCCCGTACCTAGGGCATGCACGCCTGATCCACAGCCAAGTTACACTGCAGAGGCCTGGGGGGCGGACGCCTCCACCACCATGAGAACTTTGGGGACCCAAGGGCCCAGTTCCCCCACCTTGGACACATGATTGGCCTTCTCCTCAGGGTGTGCTGGGCCGAGCCACGTGGCCAGTGCCCACCCCACCCACCCTGGGCAGTGTCCTCCATCAGAACCTATTGGCAGGGCAAACCCATGTGGTGGGGGCCTAATCTGTTACCCAAGGCAAGTAAGATCATGTGTGCCACGCACAGGGAGGTCAAACAAACCTATCCTAGTTTGGGGCAGAGGAAGGTTTACTGCTGGGCGGAGTCAGAACAGAGTAGTGGTGGAGGCTTAATTGCTAAGTCCTGTCTGACTCTTGCAATGGCCCGCCAGGTTCCTCTGTTCATGGGATTCTCCAGGCAAGAACACTGGAGAGGGTTGCCATTTCTGGTACCCCAAACCCTCAACTCCTCCATGGTTTTTTCGACTAAAAAGGATGCACAACTTGAGAGTTGTGAGTGAAGTTTTACTGGGGACAAAATGAGGACAGCAGCCCAGGAGACAGCACCTCAGATAGCTCTGGGAGACTGCTCCATAGAGGCAGTGGGAGAAGGTCAGTGTGTAAGATTTTGGTGAAGGAGTTCAATGCAATTAAGTGCTTACTTGACAAGAGTTTTCCACTAATCAGGAGGAGCTGCTGTCACCATGGACGGATTCAGTTCTTTCTAGATATGAGGAGATGCAAGGTATGGGATCACAAAATCTGTTCCTGAAAATATCCAACTATCTAAAGGCCTGTCCCACCAGGTTCTCCGGAGCACAGAGAGCCCCTCTCCACCCTGATCTCCCTCAGAGGGTGCGGGAGGTCAGCAGCTGCAGCAGCACAGGGTTCAGTCGACACAGAATCCAGCTCAGTTCTTCAGTCGGGTCCCACTCTTTGTGACCCCACGCACTGAAGCACAAAGATTGTCACCCTGCTTATTTAACTTATATGAAGAGTACATCAAGCGAAATGACAAGCTGGAATCAAGATTGCCGGGAGAAATACCAATAACCTCAGATATGCAGATGACACCACCCTTATGGCAGAAAACGAAGAGGAACTAAACAGCCTCTTGATGAAAGTAAAAGAAGAGAGTGAAAAAGCTGGCCTAAAACTCAACATTCGGAAAACTAATATCATGGCATCTGGTCCCATCGCTTCATGGCAAATAGATGGGGAAACAGTGGAAATAGTGAGAGACTTTACTTTTTTGAGCTCCAAAGTCACTGCAGATGGTGCCTCCAGCCATAAAATTAAAAGATGCTTGCTCCTTGGAAGAGAAGCTATGACCAACTTAGACAGCATAGTAAAAGCAGAGACATTATTTTGCCAACAAAGGTCCGTCTAGTCAAAGCTATGGTTTTTCCAGTAGTCGTGTATGGATGTGAGAGTTGGAGTGTAAAGAAAGCTGAGCACTGAAGATGCTTTTGAACTGTGGTGTTGGAGAAGATTCTTGAGAGTTCCTTGGACTACAAGGAGATCAAACCAGTCAATCCTAAAGGAAAACAGTGCTGAATATTCATTGGAAGGACTGATGCTGAAGCTGAAACTCCAATGCTTTGGCCACCTGATGCAAAGAACTGACTCATTGGAAAAGACCCTGATTCTGGTAAAGATTGAGGGCAGGAGGAGAAGGGGACGACAGAGGATGAGATGATTGGATGGCATCACTGACTCGATGGACATGAGTTTGAGCAAGCTCTGGGAGTTGGTGATGGACAGGGAAGCCTGGTGTGCTGCACTCCATGGGGTCAAAAAGAGTCAGACATGACTAAGCGACTGAATTGAAATGTACTGAAGAACTAACCACCCATATTTCATGGCTGCTCACCTTCTGGAATGGCTCACACTCCACAGACCTTTTTCCCAAGGTCTTTCTTGCTTTTTGAGATGGGCTATGTATGGAATATGTATCTCTCTAACTAAACCACTTCTTACCTCTCACTTTGTCTCTCCCTGAATTCTTTCTGGGACGTGACATCAAGAACCTGAACTTTGTTAAATCCTAACACCAGGTGAATCCAATCCCAGGACAGTGGGTTCAAGCCCCAATCTGGATTGTGTGGTTTCAGAGCCACACAGTCTGGGTTGGATTCCAGCTTCTCCGATGGCTGCAGCATTTCTCCTTCAAGTCAGATCAACCCTTGGACTCAGTGTCCCCACTTCCTTAGGCAGAGATGTAATCATAGTATCGACATTCAAATAGTGTATAAGGGCATTCAATGAATTGACCTGAGTCACCAGCTGAAAACATCCCCTGGCATGAGTGAGTGTTCAGTATGAGTTTCCTCTTCTCTGACACTAATCCCAGTCCCCCTGCCCTGCTGAAACAGAGGTTGGTGGAAAATTCCTCTTTTCTCGTGACTACTGGACTCCAGGTGCCATTTTTATGGATGAAGAATCTAGTTTGCAATCCTTCCATGCTTAAGAAGTTGCTCCATTGTTGAGGAACAGGCTTGGGATGTTTCCAGTTCCAGAATGTCTTTCTTAAAAGACAACAGCCAAACCTGAAACTTGGATTACCAGTTTTGTTTTTTAAATTAAGTAGGTTATTTATTTTTGCTTTATCTTGGAAATGTGTGTGTGCTCAGTCACTCAGTCGTATCTGAGTCTTTGTACCCCCTGGGCTATAGCCCACCAGTCTCCTCTGTCCATGGGATTTCCCAGGCAAGAATACTGAAGTGGGTTGCTATTTCCTCCTCCAGAGGATTGAACCTGAGTCTTCTGTGTCTCCTGCATTGGCAGGTGGATTCTTTACCAGCGTGCCACCTGGGAAACCCTAATCTTGGGAACAGCCAAGATTTTCTGAACCTTAAAAATACTTTGGGGTCCTCTCTAGTGGTCCAGTGGTAAACAGTTTGTGTTATAATGAAGGAAACATGGGTTTGATCCCTGCTCTGGGAACTAAGATCCCATTTGCTGTGGGGCAACTAATCCAGTGTGCAGTAACTAGAGAAAGCCCACATGCCACAAGAAAGATCCAGTTCAGCCAAAAAAAAAGGAAATGAATGGATAAACTCTTTGGGCCACCAGAAAATGCCCTAGATTCTTTCCTTGGCTGTCAGTGTCCGTTGACATTTTAATCCTCAAACACGCTTGTCTGGTTTGAAACTCACCTTGCTGCCTTTGGGTCACTGAGCTGATCCTTGTGATAGCGTCTGAGGCTCCGCTCAAAACAGCTACAGGCCATGGAGAGCTTTCAGCCAAGCGTTCATGGACCCGTGCGCTGACTTCCTGTGCACGTCCCTGAGGGGCCATCACCACTCGGCCTCCCCACCCACAGAAATAACCTCGAGCCTCACCCTCTGTTCCCAGCCCACCTGCACTCCAGCGTTCCCTCTCTCTCCAGTGATACTCTGATGAAGAACAGATTCACAATCTGGGCCAACAGCCAAGAATTTTAGACCCTCAAGGGGGCTCTTGGGGCAAATGATTCACTAAGAAAGAGAAGAGAGAGCGTGAGGGAATTCTCTTTCACTGAATCCATCTTCCGTGGGGCATTTGGATTATCCTGTCATCTAACTGGAAGCAAGGCTTGCTGTCCTCAGCGGTTTGACTTCACTGTAGACTGCTTTTCTTTCCCTGCCCTGCGCCCCACAGAGGTTCTTAAACATCATTCACCGAGTCTCTAGTTGTAAGAGAAACGAGTGCTGTGGAAAGCTGGGGAGGTTACAAACATTAAGAAGAAGAAAACAGAACCTGGTCAGAGTGCCAGTGCCTCGAGAGTGTGTGGCTTTCTTCACTCTATGCACATCTGTCTGGTTTTACACCATACCTGGAAAGTATCTGATACATGGCCAGCACTCATGAAATGTACTAATGTTTGACACATTAAACATTGGGATTTAATGTACTATGTGTACACATAATATTGTATTTTCATACATTCAAGGTTGTCTCCAGTATTTCTCCGTGGTATTTCATGACAACATTATTTTCATCACATGGAGTTACAAGAATTTGTTTAATCATCTATTATTTGATAGTCAGTCTGTCTCCAGCTTCTCAGTGTTAAAAATATTTCACTGGACTTGTTTTTGTCCTTGTTCAGTCGCCAAGTCATGTCCAACTCCTTGCTACCCCATAGACTGCAGCACGCCAGTCTTCCTTGTCCTTCACCATCTCCTGGAACTTGCTCAAACTCAAATCCATCTAGTTGGTGATGCCATCCAATCGTCTTGTTCTCTGTCATCCCCTTCCCCTCCTGACTTCAATCTTTCCCAGCATCAGGGTCTTTTCCAGTGAGTCAGTTCTTCACATCAGGTGGCCAAAGTATTGGAACTTCAGCTTCAGCATCAGGTCTTCCAATGAATATTCAGGGTTGATTTCCTTTAGGATTGACTGGTTTGACTTCCTTGTGGTCCAAGGGAGTCTCAGGAGTCTTCTCCAGCAGCACAGTTTGAAAGCATTGATTCTTCGGTGCTCAGCTTTCTTTATGGTCCAACTCTCACATCCATACGTAACTACTGAAAAAACCATAGCTTTGACTGTATGGACCTTTGTTAGCAAAGTAATGTCTCTGCTTTTTAAAATGCTGTCTAGGTTTGTCATAGGTTTCCTTCCCAAGAGCAGGCATCTTTTAACTAAAATTAAGAACCCATTCTACCTGTATATATATTCTTTCTCATATTATTTTCCATTATAGTTTGTCAGAGTATTGAATATAGGCACCTGTGCTCTACAGTAGAAAGTTGTTGTCTGGTTACTTTCTTATCATAGATTCTTTGAAGTGGAATGACAGATAAAAAGATAGTTTATCTTAGATTCCTAACATATTTGCCAAATTATACTCTAGGAAAGTGTGTGATTGGCACTCCTGTTAGTGACTAATATTTTTAGCACAGACTTATCAGGACTAAGTATCTTTTTAAAGGATGCTTGAAGACTGGAAAACAAAAAAACAGATTTTTTTCTGGGTGTATTGCATGGCATGCAGGATCTTAGTTCCCTGGTCAGGGACCAAATCTATGCCCCCTGCAATGGAAACCTGGAATCCTAACCGCTGGACCACCAGGAAATTCCCACAGGAGACATTTTTAGATGAGAACTTGTGTAAGGTGAGTTTTATAGAAGCTATATATGCAACTAAAAGGAATTGATCTAATTGTAGAAGCTGAATTTTTAGAGTGCTAACCAAGTATTCCAAGAATGGACGTGTGGTTGAAATAAGGAGGCGTTTCTTTGGGCGTGTTGGGACTGCAGCCTGGGAGACACAGATTCAAGAAGCACTTGAATTGTGTCCTCCGGGGCTGACTGTACAATGGGAGACTTAGAAAAGTCAAAAAAATGCAAGATTACAAAAATTGTTTGCCAAGAACTGGGACTGGAGCTGGTGAAACTAAGGGTGCTTGTTAAATAAGAACTGGTTGCGGTTCGAAAGGATTATATAGTTGAGAAGTGGGGGCGGGAGCTTTGAAACCCCAAGGTTGCCATTGGCAGCTGCTGGGAAATGCTGTTTTGGAAATGGTTTGCAGTGTCCCCAAGTCTGACACCGTTCAGAAAATACAGGTTCTTGGTGATGCAGGAATGTGTCTGAAACCACATCCACCATGGCCACCCGGCTCCATCCTGCATGCCTGAACCAAGTTACCCTGTTTAGGCTTTTGAATGATTTTGAACGTGTCATCAACAGGTATAAGGGGACTTCCCTGGTGGTCCAGTAACCACTGGACCGCCTTCCAATGCAGAGGACGTGGGTTCAATCCCTGGTCTGGGAAGGTTCCACACGCTGAAGGGCAACTAAGCCTGTTACTGAACGCGAGTGCCCTGGAGCCCTGCTCCATGACCAGAGAAGCCATGAAAGTCAGAAGCTGGTGGTCCACAACTAGAGAGTGGCCTCTGCTTGCCTCAAGTAGAGAAAGCTAGGGCACACCCAAAACTGAATGTATAAAAATTAATTAATTAAAAAAAAAGATGTATTGGTCTTCTGGGTGCTTCTGATAATCACACTAAACGAGCCAGTGCTCCTCAGCCCAGGGCTCACCCAGACCTGGGCATGCAGCAGGAGAGGCCACGAGAGCTACTGGCGCACCCACTTAAGGGCGCTTATTAAGGACTGTGCTGGCCAAGATGCACCCTCAGCTCAGCAGCGCCTCATCTGGAAAACATGGGTAATAACAGCATCCCGAGGTCATATTCCCAGGGGAATCACATTCCCCGGAGCTTCCCTGATATCTCAGACAGTAAACAATCTGCCTGCAATGCAGGAGACCTGGGTTCGATCCCTGGGTCTGGAGGATCCCCTGAGGAAGGGAACAGCTACTCACTCCAGTATTCTTGCCTGGAGAATCCCATGGACAGGAGGCTGGTGGGATACAGTCCATGGTGTCACAAAGAGTGGGACACAACTGAAGCAACTAACACAACATATTGACTGGCTTCCCAGGTGGCACTAGAGGTAAAGAACCCGCCTGCCTGCAAATACAACAGGAGATGTAACAGACTCGGGTTCAATCCCTGGGTTGGGACGATCTTCTAGAGAAAGGAATGGCAACCCACTCCAGTATTCTTGCCTGGAGAATCCTATGGACAGAGGAGCATGGCGGGCTACAGTCCATGGGGTCGCATAGAGTTGGACATGACTGAAGCGACTTAGCATACATGCAAGCACATGAGATTATACACGTGGGGCACAGTAAATGCTGCTGGTTAGTAAAATCGGCTCTTCCCACTAGCCTGTAACTCCATTAGGGCAGAGGCCAGTGCTAGCCTATACCTTGGCATCCGTACTGTGCCTGGCCAGCAGCAGTCAGGTGTTAGATGGAGGGAAGGGTGCGTAAATCAATCAGCTGGTAATAACAAATGCAAGTCTCAAAAAATTAAACATAGGATTACCAGATGACCAGCAAATCCATGTCTGGGTACATGCCCCAAAGAACTAAAAGCAGAGACTAAAACAGGTATTTGCACACTTATATTCCATGCTGGCACTATTTACAATAGCCAAAAGTGGAAAAGGTCCGACAAAGGTCCATATCGCCAAAGCTATGGTTTTTCCAGTAGTCATGTACAGATGTGAGAGTTGGACCATAAAGAAGGATGAGCGCCAAAGAATTGATGCTGGAGAAGACTCTTGAGAGTCCCTTGGACTGCAAGGAGATCAAACTAGTCAATCCTAAAGGAAAAGAAAGTGAAAGTCACTCAGTCATGTCTGACTCTTTGCAACACCATGAATAGTCCATGGAATTCTCCAGGCCAGATTACTGGAATGGGTAGCCATTCTCTTCTCTAGGGAATCTTCCCAACCCAGGGATCAAACCCAGGTCTCCTGCATTGCAGGCAGATTCTTTCCCAGCTGAGCCACCAGGGAAGCTCACCGTATAGGAAATCAACCCTGAATATTCATGGGAAGGACTGATGCTGAAGCTGAAGCTCCAATACTTTGGCCACCTGATGTGAAGAGCCAACTTATTAGAAAAGACCCTGATTCTGGAAAAGATTGAGAGCAGGAGGAGAAGAGGGCAACAGAGGATGAAAAGGTTGGATGGCATCACTGACTCTATGGACATGAGTTTGAGCAAACTCTGGGAGATGGTGATGGACAGCGAAGCCTGGCGTGCTGCAGTCCATGGGACACTAAGAATCAGGACTTAGTGTCTGAACAAAAACAAAACAGTGGAAACATCCATGAAAGCATGACTGTATAAACTAAATGTGGTGTATACATAGAATGCAATGTTATTCAGCCTTAAAAAGGAAGGAAATCCTGACATGTACAAGGTGGATGAACCTTGAGAACATTATGCTCAGTGATATAAACCAGCCACAAAAGGACAAATACTATATGAGTCCACTTACATGAGGTACTGGAGAAGGAAATGGCAACCCACTCCAGTGTTCTTGCCTGCAGAATCCCAGGGACGGGAGAGCCTGGTGGGCTGCCATCTATGGGGTTGCACAGAGTCAGACACGACTGAAGCGACTTAGCAGCAGCAGGACATGAGGTACTGAGATTAGTCAAAATCATAGAGACAGAAAGCAGATCAGTGGGTGCCAGGACCTACGTGGATGGGAATGGAGAGTTAGTATTTAATGGGTATAGAGTTTCCAGTTTACAAAGTGAAAAGAATTGGGACTTCCCTAGTGGCCCCTTGATTAAGAATCTGCCTTCCAATGCACAGGACCTGGGTTTGATCCTTGGTTGGGGAACCAAGATCCCACATGCCGTAGAGCAGCTAGGCTGGTGTGCCACACCTAGAGCAAAGCCCTCCCACCTCAACGAAGAGATCCCACATGCTGCAAATGAGACTCTGTAGCCAAAAATTAAACGCTGAAAAACAAAAGATGAAAAGAGGTAGGGAGAGGAACCGTGGTGATGTCTGCACAGCATTATGACTGAATTTAATACCACTGAGTTGGACACTTAAAATTGGCAAACTTATATTTTGTATATTTTACCATAGGAAAAAATGGGCAAGCAAGCTCAATGCATTATCAAACAGCATGAAGGCAAATTCCCTACTCTAGGAGCTGATACATCAGATTTTAGTGAAACAAACACAGTGACAAGCCAAGGGTGGTAAAACATAATGTTCACTGAGAGCAAAACACACAAGAGATGTGGCCAGGGTTCTGGTTCACCCAGGTGCTGGACAGGTGGAGTGGGGCCAGGACACCACGCCAACCAGAAGCTCCCAGTTGGGGTAGCCTGGTGCTTGGACTGTGCAAAGTCATGCCTGCTCCTCTTGGGCAGCCAGTCCCCAGAGGGTCTCTCTCCTGTGAGGTCCCAGGACGGAGGGGCACCCAGATGTCATCATGGGAGCTGCATCCCCAACCTCCCTCCCTTTGGCTTCCCTACCCTCTTCCTGCCTCTCTCAGGATGCTTCAGCCTGGCCTCCGCCGGCCTTCCACCTTCCTCCTCTGACCTCTGCTGACTCTCCTGCTGTCTGGCTCTCCAGGGCACCCTCACAGCTTCCCGGGCAGGCTGTTCTCATTAGCAGGCAGCACCTGGTGGTGCCCCTGTGACCCACATGTCTGTGAGCAGGACTCTCGGGCTTGGCTGGGCACCATCCAGGAGGAACCAGGAGCTCAGCAGCCGTGTGCAAGCCACCATGCCTTTGGGTGAGGATCACGCCAAGACAGAGCTGGGCCAGCCAGGTGCTGCCCCTCAGAGCAGACTGAGCAGGCAGGAAGCAGATGGTTTTGTTCCCCAGACAACACCGATGCCTGTCACTACGAGACTGCAGTCCTATGAAACATACAGAATGGGCAAATCCACGGGTCCTTAGAGACCCCAAGCAGATGAGTGGTTGCTCATGGCTGGGGTTCGGGCGGAGAATGGGAGTGATGACAAATAAGGACAGGATTTCAGAGGGTTATGCCAAAAATTTCTAAAATTGGGTTATTCTAAAATTGCATGGTTCTATGAATGTACTAAAAATTATCAAAATGTGCATTTTAAATGGGTGAACTCTATCATGTGAATATTTCAATAATTGTTTTTAGAGACTTTACCAGTGGTCCAATGGCTAAGACTCTGCGCTCCCAGTGCAAGGGGCCTGGGTTCAATCCTTGATCAAGGAACTAGATCCCACATGCTGTAACTGAGAAGATCCTGCATGCCACAGCTAAGACCCACAGCAGCCAAATAAATAAATAAAATTTTTTTAAACCTGAATAAAGTTGGTTTTTAAAAATTTTAAGAAAATGACATTCAAAGCAAAACAAAAAGAAGAAAACTGAATGCTTCAAAGAGAAATACAGAAGAAAATAGATACACAGGGGAGGTCATTCTTTTAAAACAATGTTTTCTTTCTCTTTTATTTTCCTGTGCCTGCCTGACTGACAGGGAGGGCAGCCCCCAGCTTGCTGTCTCAGGTGAGAAGAGGAAGAAAAGATCCAGAAATGCTTCTGAGCTGATACCCAGGGACTTCCCTTAACATTTCTTGGGCTTCCCTGGTGGCTCAGTGGTAAAGAATCCACCTGCCAGTGCAGGAGACACGGGTTCGATCCTTGATCTGGGAAGATCCCACATGCTGAGGTGCAACTAAGCCGATGGATCATGACTGCTGAGCCTGTGCTCTAGAGCCTGTGTGCCACAAGAGAAGCCACCGCAACGAGAAGCTGATGCACCGCAACTAGAGAGTGGCTCCTGGCTCGTTGCAACTAGAAAAAAGCTCTCACAGCAAGGAAGACCCAGCACAGCCAAAAAGAAATACATGCATAAATAATTAACATTTCTTGCAAGGCAGGTCTACCGGCAACAAATGCCCCCAGGTTTTGATTATTTCACCGGATATGGATCTCTTTGGTGATTTTTCTTTGAGCACAGTGACTATTTCATTCCACCCCCCTGTTCCCGTGGTTTCTGAGGACACGTAGATGTAATCCCGGTTCTTGTGCCTCCATAGGTAAGGTGGTTTCTTCTTCTGTCCTCTTTAAAGTTTTCTCTGTCTTTGATCTCCTGCAGTTTGAATATGATATGCTGGGTATAGAGGTTTTTTGGCATTTATCCTGTTTGGTGTACTCTTAGCTTCTTGGATCTATGGTTTGATGTCTGTTGTTGATTTTAGAAAGTTACCAGCCACCGTTATTTCAGTCATTTCATCTGTTTCTTTCGTCTCCTGGTATTTCCATATATGGGCTTTCCTCATAGCTCAGTCCATAAAGAATCTGCCTGCAATGCAGGAGACCTGGATTCAATTTCTGGGTCAGGATGATCCCCTGGAGGAGGAAATGGCAGCCCTCTCCAGTATTCTTTTCTGGAGAATCCCATAGACGGAGGAGCCTGGCAGGGTACAGTGCATGGGGCGGCAGGAGTTGGACACAACTAAACCAACAATTTCCACAATATGTATACAATGTCCTACAGGTCTTGGCTCTTCTGTCCAGTGTTTTTCATTCCTTTTTCTCTATGCATTTGAGTTGGTCTCTACTGACATATCTTCAAGTTCATCGAGTCCCTCCTCGGTCACATCAGTCTACTGATGTCTCAGGTGCATTGTCTGTGTGGCCCTGCAGGGCAGCTGCCTCTTGTTTGCAGCTCTGAGTAACAGAGCCCTGTCTTTCATTTGTGTGAGGGTCATTGTGTTGTGTCCACCACCTAAAATCTTTACATCTTATAAAACACTGATAAAGAACCAGCATCCAAAATACACAAAGAATTTTTGAAACTCAATAAGAAAATAAACACTTCAATTAAAAATGGGTCAAAGTGGACGGAGGAGCCTGGTGGGCTGCAGTCCATGGGGTTGCTAAGAATCGGAGACGACTGAGTGACTTCACTTTCTCTTTTCACTTTCATGCATTGGAGAAGGAAATGGCAACCCACTCCAGTGTTCTTGCCTGGAGAATCCCAGAGATGGGGGAGCCTGGTGGGCTGCCGTCTCTGGGGTCGCACAGAGTCGGACACGACTGAAACGACTTAGCAGCAGCAGCAAAGATCTGAACAGACACCTCACCAAACACCTCACCAAAGAAGATATGCAGGTAAGCATGTGAAAATTTCTCAACATTGTACATCATCAGGGACCACAAATGAAAACAATATCACCTATTAAGACAGCTAAAGCCTGGAACCTTGACAATACCAAATGCTGATGAGGGTGTGGAGCAATAGGAACTCATTCATTGCTGGTGGGAATTAAAATGGTATAGTCACTTTGGAACACAGTTTGGCTAATAAAGCTTAATAAAGCTACACATAGTTTTACCATATAATGTAGTAATCGCACTCCTTGATACTCACCTAGGAAGTGGAAAACTTACATTCACACAAAAACTTGTACACAGACATTCATAACAGCTTTATTCCAATTATTATTCCAGTTGTCAGCAATGGGAACAACCAAGACACCCACAGTAGATGAATGGGTAAACGAAGTGAGGTCAGTCCACAGAGTGGGCTGTTATTCAGAAGTTAAACAAAAAAACATGGAGGAAACTTAAATGCACGTTGCTAATTGGAAGGAGCCAATCTGAAAATCTGCAAGCTGTATGATTCTAACTAAATGATGTTCTGGCAACGGTAAAACTACAGGATAATAAGAAAAAGTCGGCCAAGGGTGGGAAGGGGGAGGGATGAATAGGCAGAACACAGGGCGGTTTTAGGGCAGAGAAACTACTCTGTAAGAGACTATCAACAGTGTATCATCACAAATTTGTCGCAGTCCACAGAATGTCCAACAGCAAGAGTGAACCCTACTGTAAACCAAGAACTCAGTTAATGACAATGTTATAACCCTGGTTCATTAATTGTAACAAAGTGCTACACTAATTCCAGAGGTTAATAATAGGGGAACCCTTGGTTTTTCCAGTGGTCGTGTATGGATGTGAGAGTTGGACTGTGAAGAAGGCTGAGCGCCGAAGAATGGATGCTTTTGAACGTGGTTCTAGAGAAGATTCTTGCGAGTCCCTTGGACTGAAAGAAGATCCAACCAGTCCATCCTAAGGAGACCAGTCCTGGGTGTTCATTGGAAGGACTGATGCTGAAGCTGAAACTCCAGTACTTTGGCCACCTGATGCGAAAAGTTGACTCATTGGAAAAGCCCCTGATGCTGGGAGGGATCGGGGGCAGGAGAAGAAGGAGACGACATAGGATGAGATGGCTGGATGGCATCACCAAGTCGATGCACATGAGTTTGGGTGAACTCCGGGAGTTGGTGATGGACAGGGAGGCCTGGCGTGCTGCGATTCATGGGGTCGCAAAGAGTCGGACACGAATGAGCAACTGAACTGAACTGAGCTGTATGTGCAAGGGAGTATGGAGAAATTCTCTCTACTGTCAGAACTATTCTAAGCAAACAAGCTCTATGAATTAAAATAACACAAGCTTATAAATAAAAATTGTGTGCAATTCTATGACCCATTGATAATATTTTGATGTAAATCTAGAATTTTTATGGGTTTTTTTCCTTTTTTTTTAAGAGTAGAAGTCGGGGGATTCCCTGGTAGACTAGTGGTTAGGACTCTGCTCTCCCACTGCCAGGGGCCTGGGTTCAATCCCTGGTCAGGGACTGAAATCCCAAGTGCCTTGTGGTGTGGCAAAAAAAAAAAAAAAAAAAAAGAGGGTGGAAGAGTCAGATCTCTTGTGCTATTTTTTAAATATTTACTCTTTATTTTTGGCTGTGCTGGGTCTTAGTTGTGGCATGTGGCATATTTAGTTGCTGCATGTGAACCCTTAGCTATGGCATGTGGGATCCAGTTCCCTGACCAGGGATCCAACCTGGGCCTCTAGCACTGGGAGTGCAGAATTTTCTTAGCCACTGGACCACCAGGGAAGTCCGTCTCATGCTATTTTATACCCTGCCATTTTCACTGATGTATGAGTTTAGTTCAGTCACTCAGTCGTGTTCAACTCTTTGCGACCCCATGGACTGCAGCATGCCATGCTTTCTTGTCCATCACCAACTCCTGGACCCTGCTCAAACTCATGTCTGGTGGTGTGCATCTTTCCATATCAATAATTATTTTATATCATCATTTCTTATGACTATATTTTACTTGAATGGATGCATATTTAGTTTTTTTCTTCAGCACATCCTAGTCTCAGTTAATGGGTGTTCAAGTTGTTACTGTTTCACAAGTTTAAGTTGTTACTGTTTTTCACAAGAATAGTTTTGTTTAAGCTACATGAGTTCAACTACAAGTGCTCAGCCAAAGAAAAGCCAGTGAAACCACCCATTAACAAAAGGAAAGGCAACACATGGAAACAGCCTAAATGTCCATTGACAGGTGAGTGGATAAAGAAAATGTGGCACAAAATATAATGGAATGTTTGCTGTTCAGTCACTAAGTTGTATCCAACTCTGTGATCCCATGGACTGTAGCCCACCAGGTTCCTCTGTCCATGGGGTTCTCCAGGTAAGAATATTGGAGTGGGTTTCCATTTCCTACCCCAGGTGATCTTCCTGGAGCAGGGATTGAACCTGCATCTCCTGCACTGGCAGGTGGGTTCTCTACCACTGAGCCGCCAGGGAAGCCCAGTGGAATATGCCATGCTGTGCTGTGCTGCTGCTGCTGCTGCTGCTAAGTCGCTTCAGTCGTGTCCGACTCTGTGCAGCCCCATAGACGGCAGACTACCCGGCTCCCCCGTCCCTGGGATTCTCCAGGGAAGAACACTGGAGTGGTTTGCCATTTCCTTCTCCAATGCATGAAAGTGAAAAGTGAAAGGGAAGTTGCTCAGTCGTGTCCGACCCTCAGCGACCCCATGGACTGCAGCCTTCCAGGCTCCTCCATCCATGGGATTTTCCAGGCAAGAGTACTGGAGTGGGGTGCCATTGCCTTCTCCGGAAGGGGGGTACTACTCAGCCATAAAAAAAAAAAATAATAATAATACCATTTGCAGCAACGTGGATGGACTTAGAGATTATCATATTAAGTGAAATAAGAGAGAAACAAATACCACATGATATCACTTATATGTAGAATCTAAAATATGATGTAAATGAACACATCTATGAAGCAGCAACAGAATCACAGACATAGAGAACAGATTTGTGGTTGCCAAGTGGGAGGGGGTGAGGGAGGGATGGACTTGGAGTTTGGCATTAGTAGATGCACGCTAGTATACATAGGGTGGATAAACAAGGCCCTACTGTATAGCAAGAGAACTACACTCAATATCCTGGAATAAACCATAAAGAAGAAGAATATATATATATATATATAACTAAGTGGGCTTCCCTTGTGGCTCAGCTGGTAAAGAATCCGCCTGTAGTTCGGGAGACCTGGGTTTGATCCCTGGGTTGGGAAGATCCCCTGGAGAAGGGAAAGTCTACCCACTCCAGTATTCTGGCCTGGAGAATTCCATGGACTGTATAGGCCATGGGGTCGCAAAGAGTCAGACACGACTGAGCGACTTTCACATAGAACTAATTCACTTTTAATGTGTGAATATGTATTAATCACTTTGTTGTACAGCAGAAATTAACATTATAAATCAACTATACCTCAGTTAAAAAAAAATAGTAAAGGCAGTGGGTGTGGGTGTGGCTGGTGGTCTGGGGTGGGGCTCGGTGCCACCCCCCACTCTTCAGCTCCTCTCCTTCTGCCATTTGCCCAAGGGGAGTGCAGATGAACAGCCAGTCTCTCACAACCAGAGACAATTTTTCTGAGCAATATGACCTGGAAACACGAGGCAGACATTTCTCTGGCCATCAACCAGAGCACTAATGCCCCCCATTCCCAACACTGGATGGACAGCCTTCATGGAGCTCCCAGGCCAATTCTGGCTTCACCCAAGTTTCACCAGCATGGCAACTGTGGACTCAGCCCCTACACGAGAACAGCTCCAGGAGTGCAAACTTGCACAGCCTTTGCACATACTCCTAAGTATTATCTGATGTCAAATTTCTGGCAGTAAGATTTTGGGGTTAGAGGGCATGCATATATCTGAGATTCTGGATGGATATTGCCACACCACACTTGTATAAATGTGTGTCAAGGAAATGCCCACCAGCTATGTCTGACAATCATGCGAAAAAAGCAACATCTGAAATGAATTCAGCAATGGGTTTGTTGGGGGATTAGACATGGGTAGGATGAATGAACTGAAGGACAGATTAGCAAAAAATGTCCAAGCCAAGCATACAGAGAAAATAGAGCTTTTAAAAAGGAGGTTAAATGACATGTGGAAAGTAATAAGCCTAGCACATGAGTTAAGAGTCCCACTTGGAGAGGAGGGAACAGCTGAGAAGCTTCCAAAAGACAACAACTGATCAAGTGAAGAAACACGGTGATCCCCGGGCAGGACAAATAGGAACTATCCCTAGGTCCCCCCTAGAAAAATCCTCCCCATCCCAGCCACCCCAACAGAGGGTCTTCTTTGACTTCCTGTGGACAGAGGTGCTCAGCCCCATCTCGGGGGCTTCCACCTAGTAAAACGAAGGGAAGTCTCACACACACAGAAGACCCTGCCACGCTTTCAAGTCTGCAAATTCCTTTTAATTTTGACCATAACCTAGATCCTGGGACTTCCCTGGTGCCTTAGCTGGTAAAGAATCCCCCTGCAATGAGGGAGACCCCAACTCGATTCCTGGGTTAGGAAGATCCACTGGAGGAGGGATAGACTACCCTCTCCAGTATTCTTGGGCTTCCCTTGTGGCTCAGTTGGTAAAGAATCTGCCTGCAATGTGGGAGACCTGGGTTCAATCCCTGGGTCAGGAAGATCCCCTGGAGAAGGAAATAGCAACCCACTCCAGTACTCTTGCCTGGAGAATCCCATGGACAGAGGAGCCTGGTGGGCTACAGCCCATAGGATCGCAAAGAGTTGGGCACAGCTGAAGTGACTTAGCACACACACATGTGCGCACAGCCTAGATCCTAAATGTGTTTTATACCTAAGCACAGCTGTGGACGGAACGGTGTCCCTCAGATCCACATGTGGAGGTGCTGAAACCCCAGTGTTCTGTATTTGGACTGAGACAGTAAGATTAAGTGAGGTCATAAGGGCGGGGCCCCTGATCCTATGGCATTAGTGCTCTTGTCCCCGCTCCCTCTACCAGGAGAGGATGACTATCCACAAGCCAGGAGGAGGGGCTCGCCCAGAGCCTGTATGTGGCAGCATCCTAACCCTAGACATCCAGCCTCCAGAACTGTGAGGTGTAAGCCTTTATGGTTTAAGACACCCTGTTTGTGGTATTCTGTTCTGGCTTCCCAAGCTGGCCAATATAAACATAGAGACATTTTTGCATGGTGTTAACATTATTTTCCAGGAGTGCAAATGCCACGCAAATTGACAGAAGATTACACTTTGCTTTGTTCTGACCTTTACCTAGAGCTGCTCACCATTTCATAAAATCATGTTTCCAATGGCAACATCAGATGGGACTTGTGTGGCCGATTCTGTGCATCCATGTCTCTGGGTTTTGTAATTATTATTATTCGTTTTTATGTTTTGGTTGTGCTGAGTCTTTGTTGCTGCACGCAGGCTTTCTCTACTTGCGGCAAGCAGGGGCTCCTCTTGGTTTCAGTTCACGAGCTTCTCATTGCAGTGGCTTCTCTTGTTGGGGAGCGTGGGCTCTGGGTACATGGGCCTCAGTAATTCTAGCTCCTGGGCTTTGGAGCACAGGCTCAGTAGTTGTGGTGCATGAGCTCACTTGCTCCGAGGCATGTGGGATCTTCCGGGATCAGGGATGGAACTGGTGTCCCTTGCATTGCAAAGTGGCTTCTTAACCATGAGACCACCAGGGAAGCCCCATATAATCATTTGTTTTGATGGCTCTTTGTGTCAGCCCAAGCCTGGCCCTCATCCAGGCATGCATGTGTTGAAAGAAGTTGATCTAATTATAAATGTATTTCTCCTTTATATTATAGTCAGGGCATAAAAATATGTGAATGTTGCAGGTTTGTTTCCGGAGGGAGGTGTTCAGGTTTTGTCATAAGGAGGCCTTGGTCTGATGAGGGAGATACTTTATTCAGAAATAACTCCCCATCAGACACAGGATCCTAAGAAGCTCACCTCCTGAATTTGACTCCATCCCAAATGCAATGCAATTTGTTCTGATACATTTCAGCAAATCTCTATTAAGACGGACAGCCAATAGACAGTTATGCCATGGTCTGGGTTCAAAACCAGCCACACCACCTAATAGCTTCTATCACCTCCTCTGCCTCAGTCTCCTCATTTGTAAAAGTGAGGCCTGTAGTTTTGCAGGCTGTTATGACGAAGTGCTACAAGCCGGGTGGCTGACAGCAGAGATTTGTTCTCTCATAGTCTGGGGGCTGGATGTCCAGGTTCAAGGTGAGGACAGGGCTGGTTCCTTCCAAGGACTCAGGGAGAATTTGTTCCAGGCTTCTGGGGTTGTGCTGGCAATCTTCAGGAGTTCTTTGGCTTCTAGAAGCATCACTCTGATGACTGCCTTCGTTTTTACATGGCACTTGGTGTCTCCCCATGTGCCTTGTCTGGGTCCAGATGTCCCCTCTTTATAAGGACATAGCCATGATGGAGTAGGGTCCATCCTAATGACTTCATCTTACCTTGATTGTTGGCAAAGACCTTGTTTCCACATCAGGTCACATACATGGGTGCTGGGGTCAGGACTTCGGCCTCATTTTGGGGACACAATTCAATGTACAACATAGGGTTAATAATACAGGGGATGAAATGGAAGATCCGAATGCTGGACACATGCTCAGGTTAACTCCACGGGCTCTCGGGGCTCACAAATGTCATCTGAGATGCATCTATCTGAACAGTTCACAGGATGCTCAGCTGGGAGGTGCCCAGATAGCTCACTGTGCATTCCCATGTGGTCTTGGGATTCAGAACTGGCCGGGAAGGGTGGGAAGGCTTTCTAGCCAAGGGATCCCCGTGAACCAGGTGGGTACAGAGCAGAGCATGTTTGGGGAACAGAAGGGAAGCTGTGTGGTTAGAATAGGGTAGGTGGGGCTGTGATGGAAGGTGGGGAGGTCAGCAGCTCTGAAGGCAAAGAAGGGGAGTCTGCCCAGCACCTTGGGAAAAACTTGCGCACAACACCCGAGTCCTGTCGGGTCTCACCTCCATTCTCTGCCACGATTTTATTGGCAGATTTCAACATGTCTTCACCCACCCATCATTTAAGATACAGTCGCTGGCTCTACTGTGTTAAAAATAAACTGCGTTTCCAGAATTGCTCCAGTGTCTCTTCTTATGAACAGGAAGTCAGTTACTGGAGTAAGTCTGAGCTAGAATCTACTGCCTTTTCAACGTCACGGTCAGGGTGACCTCGGTGCAGGACTTGGGTGCAGTGGAAGTATCAGCAGCGCAGAAGGAAGGTGCCTGTAAAACAGGCCTGCAGCCCAGGAGCTGCCTGTTTCAACATTTCTTCTTAAAACTGAGCTCAGGAAGTACTGATAGGAATTCCAGATGGGCGGTCTGAAGCCTTAATCAGCAGGCTGTGACTAAAGCCAGGACCGATTGCAGAGGCCGCGAGTCCTGGGAACAAAGGGCTGTTCGGGCGTCTGACAAACACGAGGCTGAACTGAGTCAGAACGTAGGCCCCTGTGTCACTCACATCCACGGCCTGAGCTCGGGCCTCAGCGAGAGCTGCTTCCTAAAAGGGACAAGGTACAGTCAGAACTGCAGAGGAGGCGTGGCTGAATCAGCCAGAGTCCACCCCCACCACAGCCCCCAACCTGGAGCAAGCCGCTCCTCCACTCCCCCTGCAAGGCCCCGGTCCCCACCAGCCCCCAGGCAGCCAGGCCCGTCCGAGTGGGCAGCATGGGGATATCCCTCTCCAGGTGGCTGTTCCCAGAGGGGGTCAGAGGGCACCATGGTGCGTAGACTTGTGTCCCTGAAGGGGACCCCCGCTCTGGAGGCCCCTTGCCTGTTACTTCTCCTTTAGCCTGTTAACAAAAAATCAATCAGCTGATCTGAGAAAGAAATGGGAAATTTTACTCGAGCCAGATGTGAGGGCTGTAACCTGGGAAGAGCATCTCGGTGTCAACTACAAATTGCACTTGCCATCTACAAGGATTAAACCACATGGTGCTGCAGCTGCCGACTTTCAATATTACCTGAGAGGAGTTCAGGCTGGGGAGCAGAAGTGAGGCCCTCTGTGCTCTGGCAGGACAGAGCTCAGGTAGATATTTTTAGGAGCCAATTTTATAAGCCCAATTCTTTTATCTCCTCATATCTAGGAGAGCTCTAAAATCCTTCATGGTGACGACTGTTCCTCGTGACTAGCAGAAACCTTCTGGAAAGATGTGTGCTGGGTTGCATGTATTCCCTCTTCACCAGAATCACATATATACTGACCTCCCCCAACCCCAGCCGCCCCTGCCTCTTTGGAGCAGTCTCTCAGAGCTATCTGAGGCCCTGTTTCCCGGGCTGCAGTCCCCTTCTTTTGCCCCAAATAAAACTGAACTCAAACTCTCACGTTGTGCATCTTTTTAAGTCAACATGAGGAATCTCTAAGGACGGCTGCACCAGCCAGAAGTCAAGGCATAGGCAGATACAGTTTTTGAGACAGAAGCTGCACATCAAGGGATGTATCATTGACAGATTAAAAATCCAGGTCTGAGCGGCATCGCGGAGGGTCCCGTGACCCCTGAGCAGATCCAGAAGGGATGCGATCTTTAAGGACTGTTCTGTGGATGCTGCGAGAACGTTGCTCTTCCTGGCTGAGCAGGTGTTCCTGCCAATGGGGAGATTTGGTCGATGCCTAAAACAGGAAGCACATTGTGGGGGAGGGAGGAGGCCAGAGGGCAGAGAAGAACTTTTATGTTTAAATTTTCCTTGTCTTGCCATAAAACATGGATTTTTATCCCACAAAAGTTCCCAGGGTGACCTTGGGTCAGCTCCTCAGCCAGACTGGGAGCCGATGGTGCCCAGTTGAAAGGCCAATCCATTTTGTAAGTCATTAAGGACAGGATTGCCTGCCACCCGGCTCCCAGTCCTCTGAGAAGGAAGGGAAAGGTGGTCCCAGTGGAGACAGAGGGTCCACCCTCTTTGCCATCTTCTGCAGGGCCCTTTCTCCAGGGAGAGAGCACTGCTTGGGGAAGTGGTGGCCTTCTCTCACCTGCCTGATCCCCCAGCAGGGTCACTACAGAAGGCTCATACCACGGTGTGCAGACCAAGCTCTGAAGGTTCAGAAAACACAGCTAAGTCTCATCACTTCTCTGCATTCATATTGTGTTTCTGTTTCTTTTTTTTTTTCTTTTTTGGCCATGCTGTGTGGCTTATAGGATCTTAGTTCCCTGACCAGGGATTGAACCTGGACCCTCAGCAGTGAACACATGGTGTCCTAACCACTAGACCACCAGGGAATCCCCCACTGTGTTTTTAAACAAAAATTTGACTTGGGTTATGTTTCATTTACAAAAAAGTGATATTCAGTCGGGGTGTTGGTAAAATAATCAAGTTTATTCCTGGGTTCTGTCGACTCCTTACACAGCCCAGCCACTGCCAGGCCTGCCGCCCTCTGTGCTAAACCAGGATTCACAGACCTCTGAGGTCCTGGGTATGTCCACAGCTTAGAGATGCAAGTCAGATGATAATTTGTGTGTGAGAGGCACGACCTCTTGGGGAGATAATGCCCTGATGACATCTGCCATGTCCCCTGGGTGCCTGGCTCAGGACCTGGCCAGGTGAGAACCAGACTCCTTGGGTTATTTCCCCAGAGAGACAGGACCAGGCCAGACTGTGTGCCCACACTGGGCTGCTCTGGGGCCCAGGTCTCAGAGAAAACAAGTCTGTGCTCTGGGCACAGCTGGGGGACTCACTCTTTCCTGGAGTTAAAAAATAAGGTACCTCTCTGTATCAGCTGGCTTCCCAGGTGACCCAGTGGTAGAGAAAACCAGCCTGCTAATGCAGGAGATGTAAGAGACATGGGTTCAATCCCTGGGTCGGGAAGCTCCCCTGGAGGAGGGCATGGCAACCCACTTCAGTATTCTTGCCTAGAGAATCCCACGGACAGAGGAGTCTGGGGGGCTGCAGTCCATAGTGTCACAGAGTTGGACACAACTGAAGTGACTTAGCACTATACCAGCTGGAAGGCGACGGTGGAGGTCATAGCAGCTAGCCCATCCATTCGAGGCTTCATCTGGCCAGCAATGTCAGGGGTGTCAGACTGCGGGTCTTCCCACCTTGGGGTCCTGAGACCAAGCAGAAAGGTCACAACCCCTGCTAGGCCAACCCCAGGGTAATCACAGTCCCCCGGGGGCTTGCAGGTCAAGGTTAGGCACTCTTCCCAAATGCAATGTGATGAGAAAAAAGGGAGGAGATGCTGCAGTGTAAGAACGTTTATGACACAATAAGTGAAGGCCGTGTGTGGTTACTGATTTCCTGGTTAGAAACAGCATGTGTGGGGCAACTAGGGGGAGCCTGGTCATGGATTTGTGTGAGAGAATGCTGGAGATCTCCCTCGGTCCGGGGACTGCGGCGATGTGCTCGCAGACAGTGTCAGTCTCTGGCAGAGCAGCTGAAGAGTTTGGCTAAGATGTCACGTTGTCCATCACTTGAGAGGATTCTGTCCAAAAGAACATAAACCCGCAGCCAATGTCATTGTCAGTTCAGTCCAGACGGCAGATCTCGGGATGTCTGTAGGGCTGTTTGTTCTGCTCTAGTGTAACTCCCAGGTGGCGCTAGTGGTAAGGAACCCGCCTGCCAATGCAGGAGACGTAAGAGACGCGGGTTCCATCCCTGGGTCGGGGAGCTCCCCTGGAGGAGAGCGTGGGAACCCCCTCCAGTATTCTTGCCTGGAGAATGCCATGGACAGAGGAGCCCGTGGGCTGCAGCTCTGCTGCTGCTGCTGCTAAGTCGCTTCAGTCGTGTCCGGCTCTGTGAGACCCCATAGACGGCAGCCCACTAGGCTCCTCCGTCCCTGGGATTCTCCAGGCAAGAAAACTGGAGTGAGTTGCCATTCCCTTCTCTGGGGCTGCAGCTCACGGGTTCACAAGTCGGACACGACTGAAGTGACTTAGCACTCCAGTGCCTGACTTAGGCAGCCAAAGTCAAAGGACCTTTATCTCATGCAGCTCAGAAACTTAAAAGGCTGAAAGGAAGGCCGAGGACGCTGGCGGGATTTCTCCAGCCTGGACCTGGTGGATGCAGAGCTGAGGAAAACCGCTTTGCTTTTGTGGGTTTGCAGCCAGGGTCGACTCAGGTCAGTGTGTTTGTTGATCTTCTGCTTCGAGGGCCCAGGGCTGATGCTGCTCTTTTAGTGCCTCCCAGTGAGCCCGAATTCACTGGTGCTGACTCAGCGGGGCTGGGGTCTACGCTGTGGGGGCTCAGTGGTGTGGGGGACTGGATGGAACCACAGCTCTTCAGACGAGTGAACTGGGAGGAGACCCCTGCTCTGCAATTGCGTCTCCAGGCCCCGCTTCCTTGTCTCTGATGGGGACGCATCATGGTGGACCTGCCAGGAAGCTGAGGACCAGAGCCTGCTAGGAGAGAGAGCCTCCAGGGAGTAGCTCCTATGCCTCCTGGGGCTGGAGGGAGACCAATGCTTTTACACTGAGTGGCAGAGCCCCCTCTATCTTAGAGTTTTAGAAGGTGTGACCCCCCCGGAGCACCTACACCAGCCCTGACCCTCCCCCTGCTCCCTGGAGCTGTGGAAGCAGGAAGGTAAGGTAAACGTTACTGCAGAATCTAGGAGGAAAAGCTCCTCCACTCCCAGCCAGTGGGGTGTGTGCGCTCAGTCGTGTCTGCCTCTTTGCGACCCCACTGACTGCAGCCTGCGAGGCTCCTCTGTCCATGGGATTACCTAGGCAAGAATATTGGAGTGGGTTGCCATTTCCTTCTGCAGGGGATCTTCCTGATCTAGGGATCAAATCTGTGTCTCCTGCATCTCCTGCATTAGCAGGCAGATTATTTACCTCTAAGCCACATGGGCTACCACTGGGACATGCAGGGCTACTGCTGACCTAATGAAGCCAGCCCTCAAGGCGTGGGGGTGGGGGGGGGTGGGGGGTGGCGCCCTAGCTCTAACAACACGGTCTCTGTTCTCACCAAGGTTCTGTATGTATTATCGAACAAACACTTCTCAGTTTGTCCAGAGCCCTTTGCTCAATATCCATGGACTCTGCATAGCTCTTGGCTGATTGTGACTGGCTTCTCAGGTCTGTCCTGAGAGTGGCTTCCCTGAGCTCCTAGCTCTCTGAATTCAGAGAGTCTGGCCAACTTTGGAAGACTGCTCTCCAAATTCATAAATGTGTTACCTTTTGGGATTCCCTGATAGTTGAGATGGTAAAGACTCTGCCTGCAATACGGGAAACCTAGGTTCGATTCCTGGGTTGTGAAGATACTCTGGAGGAGGCGGGGATTCAGAGCTCTCTCTGAATTCAGAGCTAGGAGCTCAGGGAAACCGAGGCCTTTGTACCTGCTGTTCCTTCTGTTGGTCACACTTTCTTCACCAACCATGGTTTCACATGCTCATCTCTTTTGTCCCTGTTCAAATGTTACCTTCTTGCTAGCAGTCAGGTTAATGAAGAAAAACATTAAAAATTAAAACTCGGTTTCAACTTAACCTTCGCAACAGGTAATAATCAACCGCATGTCGACTGTCTTTTCATTTCTTTGCGTTTCAAGTTCAGTAGACACTTTAAAAGGTCTACTTTTTGAGACCTTTTGAGAATTTGGAGAGCAATCTTCTAAAGTCGCTCAGTCATGTCGGACTTTGTGATCCCATGGACTGTAGCCCCCCAACCTCCTCTGTCCACGGAGATTCTCCAGGCAAGAATAATGGAGTAGGTTGCCATGCCCTCCTCCAGGGTATCTTCCCAATGCATCCACTCCTGGCTTTATTTTTCCCACACGGAGCTCTTGTGCCCAGCTCACAGGCGTGTATCTTATCTGTCTGTTCACTCACTGCTGCTGCAGCAGAGAAGGGCCTGGCCTCGAGAAGGTACTCGGCATCTGCTGAACCAGTGATTGCTATGGAGAGCACAGTCAGTACTGGAGGGAAAAATACCCATTTTGCAGTCTTGGTTTTTTTTTTTTTTTTTTTTTTTGGCCATGCCATATGGCAGCTTGCAGGATCCTGGTTCCCCGACCAGCTATGGAATCCTACCACTGGGCCACCAGGGAACTCCTGGTCTGTCTTCTAAGGAGGGTGGTCCCTGCAGCCCTGTTGTCTGCCACACAGGAGAGGGGAGAGGGGGTGCTGAGCACCCAGGGGACTGGAAGGAGCTAAACTGATAAACCTTCGAGTGAGGGCACTGGCATGGGCTGGCAGCTCCAAGCTCAGAGCTATAGGCGAAGAGATGCTAAGAACCCCATAAATCCCACTGAGAACTGCTGTTTTAAGCATGCCTTTAGGTTGTGGTGGCCGAGTTACAGAACCCTGCACCTTCAGGAATGGGCCTGCTCCCTGGTGCCTGCAGCATCTTGGGGGTGTGTGGGCCAAGGCCAGGCCCTGTGCCCCACACTTGGGTGAAGGGATGGGAACAAAATGTGGGCAGAGGTGGACAGTCGGGCGCGGGTGTCCTGAGGACACAGACCCTGCATTCACCTCAAGGGTGCAGGGTAGGAGCCCCGACTGTACCATCAAGTGCAGCCTGGAAACCTCAGCTGAGGTCTGAGCTCCATGTACAACAGCAAGAGCCTGACTCCAAACCCTGGTTGCTGGAGGAATGGACGGATACAGGCATCTCGTGACAGAGCTCCCTGAGGTCTGGCTGCTGAGCCCAGTCAGGAGCACGCGTGAGGGGCGGGGGGCCTCACTGCCGTTTGGGTGTTATTTTATGGATTGAGTGACCCTCTGTGGACATGTCTGGGGTCCAAACCACAAGTGAGGAGTCTGTTCGGGGAACATGTGTTCTGCTTGTCCAGGGCGGGCCATGCTCATCCCCAGAAGAGGGCCCGTGTGGGGAAAACAGACAGTGGCAGGCACTTCTCTGTAGGTGGAGCTTGGTGGGGGTACCCCTGGCCATCCTCAAAGGTCGAGGCCCGAGGAGTGGACACTTCAGGCCTGGCACCTAAGGGCATTTGTGAGCAGTTGCCCCCTCACTGGCCCTGAGCAGTGGATGCACAAAAGGAAGGAAGGACAGGTGCCCAAAGACACTTGTTTTCAAACGCTTACCCCTCACCCCATCAGCTAACCCCGGTCGCATTATATGAGTCCCCAAAGATGTGTATTTGTACATAGGCTGACAGTCAAGATCAAGTATAAATTTGAGGGCAAAGAACACTTTTTTTTTTTAATTGGATTTGGCTTTGATGAGTACTGACAAACCCTGTAGACGCGAATACAAAATGATTGTAAACAAACAGGCCTTGCCAGCAGAGTCAGGAAAGTCAGAGAAAACACACACACAAGTTGAGACAGAGTCAGGTTCACGTTCTTTCCCACACTGTGACAGCTTTCAGCTTTTATGCTTTTCTTTGTGCTTTCGCTTTAGTAAAAGTTAGGAAAGGTAACATGTTTGCAAAGTGAGATACCAAACTGTACAAAATCGATCAATCCTGTGGGGTTCAAGAGAAGATGATCGTTTTACAAAATACTGAAAGATCACCAGCACTGATTTAAGTAATTTCCTTTTCTGGATGCTCAAGTCTCCCTGGCAATTTACCGAGGAAAATGACATGCACCCAATAGAAAACCGGCATTCAGAAGACATTTTCATTATGGATACATTCTTGTTAAATGTATGGAATGAGAATTTCTAAAAATTGTAGCCCAAATTTATGCATTAAATATAAGCTGCAGTAAACCTACCGAGTTTACCCACAAAATGGAGTGAGTCAGAACAGGTTCAGAGAAAGACAGATGGAACCCAAGACACACTGTCACTCCTGGGCCCCGGCCCCCAGGACACTCTGCTGGGGCCTCAGGACAGACAGCTGACACACCACACGGAAGGAGAAAAGTTCCTGCCCTCGACTGGAGGACAAACGAGCCATTCTCGCCACTGGATGCCTCGCTAAGACAAGTCTTAACATCGCAGGATCAGACGGCCCATTTGGCTATATGACCCATCTTTAATGCTGAAATAAGAACTGTTAGAAAAATAATTTGACCAAGGATAATGAGACTTTTTTTTTAAATAAAAACTTAAAAATATCTGCGTGTTCAAATCTAACCTTTTCATACGATCAGTTTTGGTTTCGATAAGATTATATCAAAGGCAGCACACAAAAAACCATGCAACCACAAGGTGACCTGGTGCGTGAGACCTGGCGTTACAGCGACTATTTAACAGCACAGCAGCGATGACTTCTTCCTCGTGGCCTGACGTGACACAGCTTTATTAGACAGCAGTCGAGCACAAAGTCCCTCCTCCTCACCAGGGCCCCCTGACCGGACCCGGGTCTTGGCAGAGGCCCATACTGATCACGTGATCAAGGAAACTGAAGTCACACCAGCCCTGCAGCCCCAGTGGGTCCCTGTCACCCCAAGTCGCGGCTGGGACTACCGAGGTTCTCTGCTGGGGAGGGTGGAGATGCCCCGAGCTGAGACCTCAAAGTACGTCTTCCCCAGATTCTGCCCCCTCCTGAGAACTGTCAGCTCATGATGGGGCCGGGAAGGGGGTGCCCAGGGGCTTTCCAAGGTTTCAGATCAGCGTCCCGTCCATCACCCAGGCCCAAGGGGCAGACACCGTTTCCCAGGGCCTGAGCAACCACCTGGCCAGCACTGCTCTAAGCTGTGTTTCTGTTTTTCCAACTGAATTCTCAGTGTCCTCCACCCCAAATGCTATAATTAACTAAAATTAGAACTTTATAAAAATCTGTAAGTGCGAGCTTCAACATCTGAAAAAAGGTAGCTACAAACAAACAAATAAGCACAGACAATTCTTAAAGGCTGCTTCTTTGGCCTTCCGGCAGGAAGCCACACCAGCCATGGCGGCTGTGCTTCTGAAGGAAGGAGCCGGGAGTCAGGATGCGGGTGCTGCCGAGGGCCGCCAGCCGCGGGGGTGAAGGATGGGGGTGCTGCCAAGGGCCGCCAGCCGCGGGGGTGAAGGATGGGGGTGCTGCCGAGGGCCGCCAGCCGCGGGGGTGAAGGATGGGGGTGCTGCCGAGGGCCGCCAGCCGCGGGGGTGAAGGATGGGGGTGCTGCCGAGGGCCGCCAGCCGCGGGGGTGAAGGATGGGGGTGCTGCCGAGGGCCGCCAGCCGCGGGGGTGAAGGATGGGGGTGCTGCCGAGGGCCGCCAGCCGCGGGGGTGAAGGATGGGGGTGCTGCCGAGGGCTGCCAGCCGCGGGGGTCAAGGCGCACAGCTGGCACGAGGACCTGGACGCGGGCGGGTGTGCGGTGCCTGGGAGGACCCCCTAGCCTGGCTTAGAGGTAGGAAACCAGGGAGGAGACCAGGCCAAGGCAGAGGGAGGGAGGAAACAGCCGGCCCTGAGGGCAGAGGCTCTCCTCTCCCGCCCCCCATGCCCTACTCGCAGGGTCACCCCGCTGTGTGTGTGGAGAGAAAGCACAGCGTTGCTGATGCAGCTATGTCATCTACCTAGGACTGCTGAATACCCACACAATGTGGGAATCGTGCTTCGAAAAACAAAAGACTCTTAAGACTACAAACCCTCAGAAAACCAGCCTCGCTCGCAGCTGCACACGCAGGGGCTGGAGGCAACCCAAGCCCCGGACACCACCAGGCACAGCAGCAGTGCTGGGGCGCTGGCAGCGAGCCCCCAGCCGCACGGCCTAGCGCCCACAGCCAGGGCAGTGGGGAGTGGACGGCTCACGTGTGAACACTGCCCGCAGCCTGCAGACAGGGCCGGGGAGCAGAGCCGAGGCTCACCCAGAGCCCCGGACGCACAATTCATGGGAATTTATAAAAACAATACAAAGGCCCCTGCCTTTTAAACGTTATAATTTATAGAACATTCTATACAAAAACAGTCTTTAAAAGAACTCTGACTATCTTAGAAGAAGTCCATAGCCGTTGGCCTTCTCTTTGGTGTGGCGGTCAGCGGCTTCTTGGGGCCCAGAGGGGTGCTGGCCGGCAAGCTGGTGGGGGTCTTCAGCACCCCATGGAGGGGCCTCTGCTCAGGGTTGAAGGCCACTCGGGAGGGGCCCGTGGGACTGACCAAGATGCTCTTGTCTGTCTTCTTGAACTCTGCCTCGGATGAAAGCCAGGCCACAGTTAACAGGGCACGACTCCTCTTATCTGCCCACCGGCCCCACTACTGCTGCCCCACCCTCCGCAGGCTCCTACGGGCCCTCAGCCTGGGAGGAGGGGCCGTCAGCGAGGCTCCTGCCCTCAGATGCCTCTCTTCCTCCATGGAAAATGCCCCGAGGCCACCTGGACGGGGCACTGGTGGGCCATGGGGTAGTTATGGATCATGGATGCTTGGTGAACCCCAAGTTTTAAACAGTTTCAGGAGGAGCCTTTCCTTCATGACAGATTTATTCCTCCTGTCTTCTCTAGGTCTAAAAACCAGAGTTTCTCAGGTCCCTTCCAGATAGTCCCTCCCCTCTGTGCACACACACCCTTACTTGTGGTCCCTAAACACAGCCAGGACCTAAACTCATTATGTACTCCTAAAAAGCTTGGTTTCCTCCTTTGAAAAAACAAAACCAATCACACCTGTACTAAAAGCAGTCAGACAATCCCCCCCAACCCTCCCTGACCCTGGACTGGGTGCCTGGACCAAGGCAGCCATGGTGACAGAGAGACCCACAGACAGACCTAACCCTAACCCAGGCTCACCTGCAGTCATGTTCCTGTTCAACCCAAAGGTCACCTTCTTGGAGCTGGACGGGGTTGTGTGTGGCTACAGGAAAAAATGGCAGGGCAAGGAGTGAAAAGACAATGGCTAAGCCGTCCCCAGAACCCACGGTGCCTCCAGGCATGGCACTGGCAGGCCAGCCACGCTCTGCAAGGACCGCCCGTCACGGGGTCCCGGGGAGAGAGAGCAGAGCGAGGACGGCTGACACCTCCGGGGAACACCTGTCCAGACCCCACAGCTCACCTCGTGAGTGCAGTACTGGGCGCCCTGTAAGAGAACCTAGCTCCTGTGGGCGATGGATATGCACGTCCCAACGTCCTGTGACAGGCCTCCGAAGGGGACCTGTCCTGCATTCTGAAGCACCCTGACAAGCTCCTGCTTAGAACGCCATAGTCCTGTCCACTTTTGCTTTAACATCACCAACATCTTAGGACAGAAACTTGGCTTGCACAAGTCTTGAGTCACTGAACTAATATCCTCAAACCATCTTAAAAGAACACATAAATATTAACACAGACAGTAGTCACTCTGCTGGTTCAAGTGGGTGCTTGTTAATTTTTCTGGCTGTACCATGGGGGTACAGGATCTTAGTTCCCTCTCCAGGGATCAAACCTGTGCCCCATGCACTGAGAGCGAGAGTCATAACCACAGGGTCACCAGGGAAGTCTCCAAGTGGGTGCTATTTAAATGTCCACTTGCTGTGGGTGCCGGCAGGGCCAGCCAAGCACGCACGCCCACCTTGATGGCTCCACCAGGACCCGCGTCTTCTGGAGGCAGACTGGACGCAGCCCAGCAGCCTGGCCTGGACTTGCTCACTCTGAGCAGCACTCGGCAGAGCCAGCCCTGCTTTCCCGACCTGAGAACAGCCCCGTCCCCCTCCCACCAATGGGACCCCTTCCAACCTCCCCTCATGTCCTGGGCAGACCTACAGACCCAGGCTCTCCAGAGTTTCCGACTTTCCCGCTCACTGCCTATACGCGTGAATTCGAGGATGACCCCCATGTCGTGCTGATGTACAACAACAGCACCTTAAGTTCCCTGGCCAAGCCCTCGGTCTGCCTCAGGCCAGCCTGACTCCCTGAACGGGGGGGCCTGTAGGCCATGGACAGCAGCCAAGGCTAGAGGTTGGCTGCAGACGGGAGGGGTCAGTGTGCAGCAGTGGGGCTCCAGCTGAGCCTCGGGAGTCTGCGGTGGGACTGTGTGGGGAATAGCAGTGTGGGGCAAGTACCTGCAGGGTGGGGCCCGGTGAGGGAGCGGTGCTGCCCTTGGCCTTCCTGAAGAACAGCGGCTTCGGGGAGGACACAGTGTCGAACGCCATGAAGTCCTTCTCCGTCCTCAGCTTCTTCTTCAAAGGGCCATGCACGCCACCACTGCCCTGTGTGAGGGGGATGAGATGGGGTCACTCCCACCCATGCGCGTGGGAAGGGAGCAGACAAAACAGAGGACCCACCCACAGGCTCACCCCAGGCCCCTCAAGAGCTTGCTTCTGGAGCAGACGTTGCAGAAACCCCGGTCTCCCTGTGCTGGCTCCGTGTCCACAGCCAGGGGTCTCCTGTCTTCTCGGCCACAAGAACCCACTTTTACCCATCTACAAACCTGTGCCCATGTCGGAGGGTTTCTGGCTTTCAGAGACCGTGTGCTAAGCTGTAGCTCACTCTCTCACTTCTGAACAGACCCCACTGCCCACAGAGAGTCTGCACCGAGGGCAGGTGTGAAGCTGTCAGGTTCCGTGGGCCTGGGACGGGCAGGCACAGACCCTTCCCTGGGACTTTACACTGACACCCGCCCACAGCAGAGCCCGCTCCTGTCCCAGAGCCTCAGGGGTCAGGGAAACCCAAGGCGGCCCCTGCCACACAGTGATTTGGGCAAGTCCTTGGTGTTCCTGGCTCAGAAGTTTACCACCTTCCCCTGAAGGGAACCTGGAGCTGCAGACCTGGGCCAGAACCCTGCCCCTTGTGGAGGAAGACCTCCCCAGACCTTCCAATCGTCTCCGAGAGGGGCTGCCAGGGCAAGAAGAAAACTTCTCATCAGTTAAGGAAGACAAGCATCAATGACCAGTGGGTGACGGGCAGAGGCTGCAGAGCCCCGGGGAGGTGACACAGGTGCTCCAGTGTCAGGGAAAGTCTGAGGTGGGAGTGGACTTCCTGGATCCCAGCTGAATGTGTTTCCCACCCTCAGACCTCCCACTGACCCCTCAGGGGTCCTGCACTGTGAGGCCTGGTACAAGTTATGCCCGCGTCCTTGCAGGCTCCCTAAACAAGGCCCTCGGGTCAGAAGTGCTGCAAAAAGCAGGAGCTGTGGGCACGCATGCTAGGCAGGGCAGCGAGCTGGCGCTGGGAGGCCTGGGGGGTCATGCATCCAGCCCCGCAAGGCGTGAGGACCGCCTCTGCAAGGAGTGTAAGCAGCCCAGGGAGACAATGGCTGCCCTGCATGGGCACAGCCACACGCATGCACAAGAAGGAGGGCGAGAGCCGCACACCCAGAGTCGGCTCCTGCTTCTATCTGCTCCAGAGACCCAAGGGGAGAAAAGCTCTAGTGAAAAAGAACAGGAGTAAGAGTCTGGGGCTTTTTCTCTTGCCAATGGAGCCCAGGACTGGCCAGAAGCTGGAGGAACATGAGCTCCACACGTGATGGGGGCACCCTGCCTGTTCACTCCATGGAGGTGGAGCGCCCACTGGGCCACTGGGGCAATCCCCCAGCCTGATATTGGGCCCATCACACCTCTGATCACTGGGGGTGGGGGTGGGAGGGGAGGCACTGGATGCCCGAGACAGGTCACTATTTACTCCTTGGTAGAGGGTGTTAGGAGCCATGACGGCTCCTGGTCCAGGGTCTGACTGCCCCCTGCCCTGGGGCCAAGGGGGCGGGGCCCTGACACTCCTGCTTGGGAGCCCCCCTGTGCCTTACCAGGGCCGGGACGAGCCTCATTCCTCTGGGCTCCACCGAGTTTGACATCTCCTTCATTTTCTTCCTCTTTCTCAAAATGGCAGCTTTCTGAGCACACGAGTCATAGAGGTCAAGGCCGCTGGGCCCCCCACTCTTTTTCTTCAGTTTCCCGCCCAGGAGCAGGGAGGCGGGGCAGTCCCTTCTGTCTGCTGGGTTGGCTGGAGGCCCTTCCCTCTGGGGCGGGGGCCAGGCCAGCACAGGCGGGCCACTGCCGTTGACCAGCAGAGCTCCCAGCTCCCGCCTCCTCTTCAGGACCGGGGCACCGCTGGCTGGGGCCACTTGAGGGGCCACCCCCTCCAGAGGTGGCGCTGTCGGCTCCAGGCCCTCCACCTGGATCCTTGGTCTCCTCTTCCTGGGCCGCTTCCTCCTGTTGTGCAAGGAGGGCCGCTCCGAGCTGCTCTGCTCCTGGGTGCAGGGCATGGCCAAAATTCCCAGCTCAGCTCCACCCGCCTCCGGGGATCTTTTGGGACTGGCCTCCGGCTCCTGGCTCCCATTCTGTTCTGGGCGCGTGGCTTCCCCACTGGGCCCTGTGCATTCAGCCTGGAGTTGCTTCTTCTTCTTCTTTTTCCTCTTTTTCTTTGGAATGCCACCTTTGCTCTCCTCTTCCTTGGCAGGGGAGAACATGGTTCCTAGAGACACAAGTCAGTCAACAAGTGCCCGGTGCCCAGGGGAGCTGCCAAGGTTGGGGGTACCCACAGCACGTCGCCAGTCCCCGCCAGGTCCTTCTCTGTGTCCTCGAACCCAACAAGCTTTCTCACTTGCCCATCTCTTCCCCTCCCCAACCATGCCCGGAAACCTTTCTGAGGCCTATTTTGATGTAAATGGATCTGAAACAGTATTCAGATTCCTACTAACTTTCAGGCCCATATCTGGTAATAAAACAAATGCCCCAAAGGGCAATGTCCACCAAGGACATCCACATCCCCACCCTCTTCCTGCATCAGGAGTCTGCTATGCTTCCGCTTCAGCGAGGCTGGAGCATGGTCCCCCAGAAAACAACAGCTGGACAGACGCTCTCTATACATCTCAGCCCTTCAGAGTGATGGCTTCACTCTGCGGTGACCCGTGTGGACGTGAAAGGCGCTCCCTGGGCCGTGCTGGCCCACCGTGTGCTGACCGAGAGCTCTGCAGCTCACCTTTCTCTCCTGCCATGTCTGTCTTCTCCAAAAGTTTATTCCCTTTCTTCCTATGTATTCCTTGACCGTGGGTCTGGTCATCTTCGTCAGCAGTGGTGTCTTCAGCAAAACTGAGGCGAGAGAGACTGCCTGCTGGACACCAAAGACGTCTGGTCAGCTTTCTGAGACAAGCACGGCCCTGCCCACCATGTGGGTAATTTTAACCGATTCCTGCTGAGTCCCTTATTGCTTCTCCACCCCCAACCTGAAAAGTTGCTGATGCAGGAATTATAGACTACGCTCTGTAAGTTTCTCAGCTGAGGCGAGGTCAGGGACTGCAGACCCAGGGCGACAGCCTCTAGAGCTCACCCCCTAGGGTTTCGGCTATGCCACCTCCACATCTCAAGGTCTGTGGGGTTCCCCAATTCGAAGCACCCCAAATGCACAAGAGGCAGGGGTAGCATACACATCCACCTGCTCAAATGTAACCCAGCTTCCAAGGAGCAGTTCCCCTCCCCGACCCCAGGGGGACTGGAGGGGAGGGAGGAGGAGAGGGATGGAGGCCGACTGATCCCAATGAGAGGGACTCCGAGACTGACCCTTCTTCTTCAGGAAGGCTAAGCTGGAATCGGCCTGTGAATCCCCCCCACCCCCACCCCAACAGGAAGAATGGCGCCCGGCTCCATGTTGCCCATGTTCATTGAGAACATCACCAATTACAATCTTCTGATTTTCCTCACCTTGAGAGAGACCTTGGAATCTGAAAAAGAAAACAACAAAGGTTCCTAAAGAAATTGCGTCTTCCTGCCCCCCATAAACACATGCACTAACTTTTTACGATGTAAGAGATATGTTTTTCCTTAAAATCTTTATTGAGATATATAATTCACATACCAAACAATTCACCCATTTAAAGTGTACAATTGAATGCTCTATTATCAATATATATGTTTTTTCTTTTCCCATTTTCAATATATTTTTTATTGAAGTATAGATGATTTACAATGCTAATTTCTGTTGGATGGCACAGTGATTCAATTATACACATATAAGTTATTTTTCAAATTCTCCTCCATTGTGGTGTACCGCAGGACATTGAACACAGTCCTCTGTGCTATACGTTAGGACCTCGTCATTTTTCACTTGCTGTGTAAGAAATTAATGTGTAAGTGACACCTGGAGTCTGTGAAGTCACTTTCCTTCTTCTCCAGAAAGGGTGGTGGAGAAGGAGGTGTGAGGCAAAGGCCAGAAACCAAGGATGAAAGGGCCCTCAAGTATCACACGCAAGACATGAAGATCTAAGGCTTTGTCCTGGCACATCCCAGTGAGACTGGAGGTGGAAAAGTTTCCACCTCTCCTTACATTCCAGTTCCTCTTTGTTACCGAGCAGAGACGGCCAGCTGTGTTTTGTTCTACGTGACTGTGCTGAGTTAGAGCAAAAGCAAGCGTGGAGGCGTGTGCCGGGCGGGGGCAGCGCCGGGGAGCAGAAAGGCCGAGCCCAGCCCCAGGTCTGGCAGCTGCAGCCCCAGGCGATAGCTGCCTCCTTGTACCCAGCTACCTCATCTGTCAGATGGGGCAATCCCAGAAGCTGCCCTGTGGGCTCTCCTGAGTGTGAAGTACTCTGTGTAAGTGCTCGGGACAGGGCGGCTCAAAGAGCGCAATTGGGCTCAGCTGTTACCTGTCGTTAGTTGCAACGAGCCGCGGGGCTTCGTGGTCACACAGGTGACAGAACCATGCTTCCGGCACACTGCCGGGGAGGTGGAGAGGAGGTAGCTGAGTTGCTCTTTTGACCCTTGCTGCCATGTCTTGACCTACAGACCTCCTCCTCCATCTATACCACATAGCTAGGGGGTGAGTGCAGCTGCACGGGCAGAGGGGAAATGGAGAGGCAAGAACCTCTCCGTGGAACCTTCCAGTGAACGTGTGTGCAAGGTGAAGGGCAGAGGCATTCGAGGTGAGTGGGTGAGAGCTCCTGCCCGAGTGAAACAGAAGGGCAGGGCTTGAACGTGGAGGACGGACAGGTGAAACCTTCCTCCCCAGTCACTTACTTCTTGATGAGCTCGGAGAGGCGTTTCCTGTTGAAGGGAGGGACGTTTTTCCTGTTGGTCATTTCCAGGAGTCGGTCAGCAACCGCCTTGTAGTCAAACTAGGTGAGAAGAAACACTACACGTCTGCCGGAAGTACAGCCCCACCTGACCCGGAATCATGCCAACTGGAGACCCGCAGCCCAGAGCGCTCCCCGCAGGACGTCCACAGTGTGTCTAAGGCTTGCCCACCAGGAGCCTGATAGCCACTGCCTTCGAAAACTTTCTTCCACTTATTCTTGGGGGAAGCTATTCTGTTTCATTTCTTCATGAAAATTTAGGGGGCTGTGTTGTTCTCTAAATTTAATCTAGATGTTCAATTTGTAATTGGTAACATAGTAAATTCCCTTTATTGAAAAAGTACCATCGGGCTGGCTTAATTGTATAGAAGACAACAAATCTCAGTTATTCAAGCCAAAACAAAGACTGACATCTTTCAAAATGCCATAGTATTTAAACCTGTCTCCAATAAGCTTGTTATAAGAAAAGTGACACCAGTGACCCAGAGACTAAAAAGAACCTTATGCATTAGGCCTGTGGTTTAATTATCTCTGTGGTTTAATTCCCCTTTAGTTAGGCAGCTCTCTACAAAGAGAGACAACTGCTACCAACCTGGAGAAGTGGCCTGGTGTCCTCCACACTTCTGCTGCCATCCTGTCCACCTTTCTGGCTGCCCTCCTCTTTTCCGGGGTGACATTTGCCTAGTGCTATCAAGAGACACATCCATAGACACAACTCAGATACATGGCCACGGCTCCCCCAAAGGAGCCACTGTCCAATTAGGTGTCTTTTGGTATTTTCAACCTCCAGACACTAAAAAGCAAAAAACAAACCTCATACATCTTGCCTTTTAATTACCTCACAGACAAAACTCCCACCATGAACTGCAGTGGAGGTAGACAGCAAACTTGTGGGCCAGGGGCTCGAGCCAGAGGGAGGAGTGGACAGTCTGTCCCATTTCAGGAAAGCTGGGGCAGTGGCGAACTCTGCACAGCAGGACACTGACCCCCAGGGGCCACCTCAGGAAACACAATGACCTAATGCTAACACGATTTTTTACAAGTTTTTATTTTATATTGGATACAGCCAGTTGACAATGTTGTGACAGTTTCAGGTGGACAGCAAAGGGACTCAGCCATACATACACATATATCCATGCTTCCCCAAAGTCCCCTCCCATCCAGGTGGCCACGTAACATTGAGCAGAGTTCCTGGTGCTATATAGTAAGTCCTTCCTTCCTTCCTCCCATTGTTCTTCCCTAAGTGTCCATCAAGAGAGGAAATGATAAAGAAGATGGTATATATACACAGTGGAATATTACTGAGCCATTAAAAAAATGAAACAATACCAACTGTAGCAACATGGATGGACTTAGAGACTGTCATACAGAGTGAAGTCAGTCAGACAAAGAAGGAGAAATATCATATAACATCCCTTCTATGTAGAATCTAAAAAGAAATGACACAAATAAACCTACAAATCAGAAACAGACTCACAGACTTGGAAAACTTATGACTGCCAGGGAGAAGAATGGGGGGAAGGGATAGTTAGGAATTTGGGATTAACATGTACACACTGCTATATTTAAAACGGATAGGGCTTCCCTGGTGGTTCAGTGGTAAAGAATCTGCCTGCCAATGCAGGAGACAGAGGTCTGATCCCTGGCCCGGAAGATCCCACATACCAGGGAGCAACCAAGCCTGTGCATTACCGCTACTGATACTGAGCCTGCGCTCTAAAGCCTGGAAGCCGCAACTAAGCCCACGTGCCACACCTGCTGAAGCCTGGGCCCTAGAGCCCATGCTCCGCACCAAGAGAAGCCACAGCAATGAGAAGCCCGTCACCACAACTAGAGAGAAGCCCCCAGTTGCCGCACCTAGAAAAAAGCCTGAGCAGCAATGAAGACCCAGCACAGCCAAAAAATAAATTATTAAAAAACAAAACAAAACGGATAACCAACAAGTACACCTAATGTGACTTTCACCATGTACTAAATAACTGAGCATCACAGCCATGGAGAAGCAGATGCACATTGCTACGGAGATCTCACAAGCGCTCACAGGTGTCCTGTCTCTGGTACACTCTCAGCTCGAGTGGTGTGGCCTCAGGCAAAAGCCTGGGCAGGTCCCCCAAGCATTTGATGGAGAACCTGGGAGGAAATCTTGGAAGGCGCTTAGGGAAAGGGGGAGCTCTGGTTCAGACAGAAACGTGGCGGCAGGAGAGGTCCAGAGACAACACAAAAGCGCTTGAGGCTGTTCAGCTAATGCTGTCGCCCACGGTGAATTTAAAATGAGAATATCTTGTCTTTTCTTTCTTAAAGATTTCTTTCCTTATGAAATAATAAAATAACATCATTGTACAGGACTTAGAAAAACAGACAAAAGCACAGAGGAAAATAAGAGATCACTCACAATTTTGCTATGCAGGCTAGCTCCTACCACCTTACATAGTCTTCCAGATACACACATACGTGTTTATATATGTCTATGTCTAAACATAAAAACCAGGCACTTCCCACACAGGGTTCTTGTTATTGTTCAGTCACTAAGCTGTGTCCAACTCTTGGCGACCCTCTGGACTGCAGCACGCCAGGCTTCCCTATCCTTCACTATCTCCGGGAGTTTGCTCAAATTCATGTCCATTGAGTCGGTGATGCCACCCAACCATCTCATCCTCTGCTGATCTCCGCTTCTCCTCGTGCATTCAATCATTCCCAGCATCAGGGTCTTTTCCAGTGAGTCAACTCTTTGCATCAGGTGGCCAAAGTATTGGTGATTCAGCATCAGTCCTTCCAATGAATATTCAGGGTTGGTTTCCTTTGGAATTGACTGCTTTGATCTCCCTGGCAGTACAAGGGACTCTGAAGAGTCTTCTCCAGCACAACTTGAAGGTAGCAGTTCTTTGGTGCTCAGCCTTTACGGTTCTCCTCTCACATCCGTACATGAGTGCTGGAAAACCGCAGCTTTGACTAGATGGACTTCTGTAAGCCAAGTGATACCTCTGCTTTTTAAAAATGCTGTCTAAGTTTTTATGTCTTGCTATAAAAATCTTTCCCTGGCCGTTAATTTTTGAAAGCTTTCCTTTTTAACGACTCCAGGACATTTCAAAGGCATGGGTACACCCTAAACTAGCCCTTCACCTACCGCTAAGGCACTGAGATGCTATCAACCACAAGAAATTCTGATGAGGCTGCAATTTAAATGCCCCATGTGAGTCCCATGGACATTTAACAGTGCTGAGAGCGAGGTGCATCCATGGTGGGTGTTTACACACCCTAAGGAAAAGAATCCTGGAGGAAGGAGGAGACAGAGAAGAGAGCTACAGACACAAGATTGCATTCCCAACACATCTGTAAATCAGGTCTCCGATCAGGGACCCTTCAACAGGCATGAGACCAGATTAGGATTTTTTTTCAAAAGCTGCAACATCAAAAAACACACAGAAACCCAGAACAGCAGCAATGGAAATGATGAAACCCTGGAAGAAAGCCTCGTGACCTGGGAGACGCAGAAAAGGGCGTATGTGTATGTGCAGGGTGACCAGGCTCCAGACCGCGCAGGCGTCTTAGCAAAGCCGTGCTCCCCTCCGTGGCTGATGCTCAAGGCAGAGGCCCCTCTGATGAACTCCAGGTGGTGGTCAGTGAGCTGCCAACGAATGCACTGAAAACTGTTCCTGTGACGTGAATTTTACCTAAGAAAGACCTTTCAAGTAAATTTCTCACCTGCTTTCTTTTTCCTGGCCGCTTTTCTCCAGGTCATCTCATTTCCAGACGCCTCTTCCTCTGAGAGGCTGCCGCCACCCACTTGTATCTTCTGTTCCTTGGCTGTCTCTTCAGGTACAAAAGGAGACTGATCTACAATGACTTCAAAAACACCCCTAGCTATAGTCTGTACCAAAGTCTGGCTGAGGGCGGAAGCACAGCAGAGAGAGCGTGTTAGCGGATGGCCTGGACTCTGTTCCCTCAAGGAGCGCAGTGGGCGAGAGGCAGAGCACGCCACTGCTCGCCCAGTCCAGCCCGCCAGGGACCCGTGGACCAGCGCTGCATTTCTAGCCACACCCTGTGCTGGCGCACTGCAGCCACGAGGGGCCATTAGTGCTAGGCGCTGTGTGACGGAGTGGTGGGACCCGGGACGGAAGGAACACGGGCGCAGGAGGGGTGCGGGGAGGGGGATTCGTGGAGCCCCTGGGGAACACAGCTGGGAGAGCCCAGCCAGGACTCAGAGCTGACGGGAGTTAGCATTTGGTGCTTCTGAGTGCTGGCTGACCGTGCATCATATTCCACCTACAATTTTACCACCAGCCCCCATAAACAAGTACCAACTGAAGAGGTAAAAGAAACACATGAATCACTTACTCCCTAGTCTTGGCAGCGATCTTGCAGAATGGATCAATAAACTTGAGATTTTGATCTGCCAAAAGCTGTAACAAAGGAAAAAAAAAGGGGGGGGGGGGAATGAGCCTTTCAGATATGCCCTTGAAAAAGGAACCACTGGTGTTTTTCAGACTGGTTGAATCAGACCCACACATCTCTCACAATGCCCAAAATTCACTCTGCTAAAAGTCATGGCCACTGTCCAATCATCCAAGCATCTTACTGGCGCAGTGGCCAGAGAGGACTGCCCACCCCAACCGGCACCGTTCCATCCTACATTCCTGACAGAGACTCCGTCCTCCACGGAGACAGGACACTCCCAGACACCAAGGTGAAGGAATTAAAAAACAACAACATACACTTTCTTTTAATTATGAAACAAAAGACAAACACATGTTCACTGCGGATACTTGTGAAAGAAAAAAGTAAATCACTGCTCCTCATCCCCAATTCAGATAATCACTGGCTTGCTAAAAACTGTGTTATTTCCTCTCTAGACCTGCGTCTTTAACAGGCCATACCGTTTGTGCAGCTTTGTCTACCTCTTTTCCCCCTACTTTTTTTCTGGGCCACGCCACACGGCATGCGGGATCTCAGTCCCCTGACCAGGGATTAAACCCACGTTCCCTGAGGTGGAAGCTGTCCTAACCACTGGACAGTCAGTCAGGGAGGTTCCTCCGTACTGCTATCTATCTATCCATCTCACACAATGCAGCTTTTGGGAATTTAGTTCCCCAACCAGGAAGTGAACTAGTGCCTGCTGCGGTGGAACTTCTAACCACAGGACTGCCAGCGAAGTCCCTTGACTTTTAAAAACAACCTCATGAATATCTCCTCGTGTTACAGAATTCTTCAGTGGACTATGTAAGTTGTTTTTGATTCTGGGTATCAGACTTCCATGTACACTGTTAGCGCACAAATCTTTGCCCACACGACCCATTCCCTGCTTAGGACACATTTCTAGATGAGGAAGAACTATGTCAAAGGACAGGCTGACCCATTCATGCTGCTGTGGCCGATGTAACTCTGGGCTCTGCCAACAGCATTTTACCTCCAGCCCGTGGAGCACTCAGAGCAGGGCCCAGGCCCTGCCAGTTCAGGGGCACCCTGGCCCTGCGCACTGTGGCAGAGTGCCTGCCCTTCTTACCTCCTTCCCGCCCACCTTGGACAGCTCGTCCAGGTAAATGTCGATGAAGAGGAACTTCACTCCATTTGGAGACTGACTCTCAGGATGCAAGACCGCCTTCATCAAGACATCGAGGAAAAGCTTGATGCGGCTAAAGGGAAAACACACACAGCTCTACAACCCCTGCTGCCAACATCCTCTCCATCCCCAGAGAGAACATGACACTCTTGTGCCCAACTGCTAAACAAGCAATGCACAATGGAGGGAGTTCAACAATCACTGAAATGAGTATAGTGTTGTTGTGTGTGCTCAGTTCTGCGGGATTTGAAGTTCTTCAGGCATGAGGATGCTGGGCTCTTGGTACTCAGAGTGGAAGGCGTGGATCAGGTGACTCAGACTTGTTAACTGAAACACTTAGAAAACCACGCCATTGCCTTAAAAGTTTTAAGGCCCCCAAATGCTAACCCAGAGGGTTCACCAACCTTTCTTCCCAGCCATTTCGCTTCAGAACTTCAAAGGACTGCCTCAGGACCAGACGAATCAGCTAGAGACAGATAAGTTTTGTTACAAAAGGGAAATTGACAAACATCCATCAGCTTAGCAGAACGACAGCTACAGCCTGGATCCTCAAAGTGGAAAGTTCCTACAATAACAGTCAGCTTCTAGATCAAACAGTTAACTAATGAGCCCCAGACTCACTCTGACAGGTGGAAGAGATAAAACTGACGCCTCTGAACACGTCCTCTAGCGCCCCCTGCCGGTCACCTTACCACGCACCGTAAGCCGCCTCCCCGCCGCCTCCCCGCCCCCAAGCTCCAGGGAAGGGGCTGCGGCCCCACCCTCACCATGTGGTATTTGTTCAGACGGAGCCGTTCGATGTCCGGCCACTCGCGATTCACGGTCTGCCAGAAGGTTTGGATGAACAGGTGCTCTGCAGGGAATAAGAGGCTCTGAACGCTCCATTCGCAAGGTGCCGTGTCACCACAGAACAAGAAAGTTCACGGAGGGAGACAGACTAGGATCTCTAAGGATTCTTGGGCAGCTAGACAATCTGGTTGGTAACTAAGTATGGTTGATAATTTTTTATATTTAAATAAAAGCTTATTTTAACAAGAAGTGGTAATATCTTAATGTTTGACTAGAAAGCTCTCTGGAGCGTGTTTCATTATCCACTGTAAAGCCATGATTCTGTTAAAAATCAAAAGATGTCCTGAGCCAGATACTGGCCCTTCTTGTCCAAATACACTTAACAATCAGCCCTAAGCCATCCACCTGACGGACACCTGGGGGGCCCACGCAGAGAGTCAGCCTTCTGTTTTCATGCTCAGTCTCAGCTAAGTGAACTTTAACAAAACACTGGTTTTCTCTTCTGAGCCATTAAACCGGCACTTTTTTTATCCCAAAATGGTTTGTTTTTTGCTTTACTTCCTTTTGCACAATTCTCTCTTGATATATGAAAAGCTACAGTATATCCCATGTACAGAATTTTGATCCTTACGAGTCAGCTGGGAGCCTGCTAAAATCCAGAGAATCACTGAGAGTTAACAAGGCCATTGGATGGTTCTGTTCTGAGGAGGGCTGGGCAAAAGCAGTGAATTCTGCCTCCTCTGCTTCTGTAAGTAATCAAAGCTGAATGTCTCAGAAATATTAATAATTAATTTCTCCCTTTGTTTATTTGTTTTGGTCAAGAGGGGTTACTTTACAGTTTGTTACCAGTGAAGACCTGACCTGAAATGGCTCTAGTACCAAGGAGGACAACCAGCATCCAGAGGTAACCACGGTCACCAGCACAGTCACACGCAGCTTCTGAGAGCGTTAAAGTAACTCAGAATGTGGAAACCCTGGAGGACGACTATTTTTTTAAAGACTCTTCTGAAACCTCTGAGACGCTGACTGTGATGTCCCCCAGGACACTGCCTTTGTTCACCCTCTCACTTGTCAGTATCTAAGCCTGACACAGGTTCCCCATGGGACGGTCTGTCACCTGACATTCACACTCCAGGTGCCCAGGCTCATGTGATGCTAGCCCCCCAGAAAATGGAAACTTTGAAGGAAGGAGAAGAAACGACATTGAGTAGGTTTCTTAGGCAAGTTACCAAATCTGATGAGCAGGTTTTGAAAGTCACGAAAATATCAGGACTTACGAGCCTCTGAGTTGTTAACAACATGGATGAGTTGGGAAATAGTGTTCGCTAGCTCCTCCTGCAAAGTGGGGTTGGGGAAAAACAGCGGGGTTATTACGTGGAACCATGAGAGGACCGCATCACGGCCTGTGGGGGGGGTCATCCCCTCCATTCTCACTGTTACCTCCACTAACAAAAGTGTATCTGAACACCTGGATTGCATCACACATGAAATCCCCAGTTTCAACGGACTACTGTGCCAACTCAATGTGCCTTCAGAACCAGGCTGTGTGCTCACACACGCTATCCCTGGGGCGAGTTCAACTGACCCACACAAGAAACATCAGCTCTCAACTCCTGGCTTTCAACATATAACTTGGGTTGAGATTCCATCCGAATCCCCCCAAATAATGGAAACGCAGATGCCAACTGCGACGAGGGGGTGTCACTGGCAGTGAGATACCGGGACTGTCACTCCATGTGGCTCCCGTTGGCTTGCTGGCAGACAAGCTGCGGGGGCAAGGCGGCAGAAAGCAGAAGAGCCATCCTACTGAGGTGCACAAGTCTGTCTGGGGGAGAACTAGGGCTCTGGGTCTATGAAGAAACCTGCCTCTGGGAGTGTCCACAGAAGAATAATCCTCACTGCTATCGTGGGGCCTTCACCTAGATTCAAGTCTTTCTCACCCATGTTAAATGAACCTCGGACTTGAAAGTGATGTTCCCATTCATCTGTTTCCTTCCTCCACTAAAGCTGTTGGTTGTCACTTTGAATGTAACTTAAAAATATTTCGCTCTGCTGTCCTACTCAAAACATGTTCAGCGGAGTAAAGGCAGGAAATCAAAGTGAGTCACTACAGGGCTCAGGGGAAGCGGAACAGCTGCAGGTAAAAGCCAGGCAAGTAAAAACCTACCTGGCATTTTGTGCATCAGGGGGCTTCAAACAGTGCCCCCAAAGCTGACCCTCTCCTGCTACAAAGACAGGCCTGCTTTCACACCTCAGGAAAGAGCTCTTCAAGAGCCTAAACCACCTGCTTTGATGGTTCTGGCGGCCTGGCTTGGTGTGCGCAGCAGACAGGGGTCCAGGTGAGTGCGCACACCTGGGCAGGTCTCCACTGCCTTTGTGATGAGACCATCAGCTCCAGGACCACTGCTCCTTCTGCAAAGACTCTGCCCCTGGCACAAGACTCTGCCCCACTTAACTGTGGCAAAGCTGGGCCCAGAGCCGGGTAGCTCACAGGATCTTAGACTAGCGTCATGCTATTTTTGACCATGAATAATAAAGGAGGAAACAGAAACTTTATAATGTAAAACCTACCATGGAACCTATGAAACTGTGACAGAGAAATAATAAATCTGATTTATGTGTCTTTGTTTGTCTTTGAAAAGATTTCACCTCAATGCTTGCATCCCTTTCTCTATGGACATGTGGTGGCAAAGTGAACCTTTGAAGCAATGGTTTTCCATCTGTTTCCGTACATCAGGGATGGATACAGCATAAAGCGGGCAGGTCTCTCGTTCACTGGTGCCCCAAGTCCAGCAATATGACACAGGGAACTGTAGGTTACCTGCAGAAGCAGTTCATCCTGCACCCACATGCAATAGAACAGCCCTTTCCAGATTTTTAGAAGTTCTTCTTGGCTGAAACCTCCTAGAAGGCAAAAGACCAGAAAAGTCTTATTTCAGAGTCTGCACATTTCCTCCTTAAGTTTAGAGCTGCCACAGAAGCAGTGAGAATAATACTGAGCACATTTTCACTCTTTTACTTGCAAATGTCTTTTTTATTTGAAGCACACATTTTCTTGCTGTTATAAAACAAAGACATAAATGCTTTAGTTTTGTCAGCTCTGGGGCAGGGCGGTGGCGGTAGAGTGTTCTCACGATCTGAGTAGCATAGGAAAGCAAACATCATCCACATACAGAATTAATTAATTTAGCTCACGAAGTCATTTAGAGTTCCCTCAAGTGGTCCTCTGCCTGAAATCAGCAACCCCCTCCACCCCCGCAACACCCCCATTGTCACCGGTCTGGCCAAGTTAGACCGAAAATCCTGCAGATGGTCTGCCCAAATCCTTACACCTGGCCCAGGGGAACAGGCCAGGCTTTGGGATATTTCTGCAAAGATGACTTTTTTGGGACCTTGGCTGGCTGGACCTTGACCTCTTCTTTCCCGGTTACGGTTTTCACCCACCAGGTATGTGCAGTTTTAAGTGGCATCATCCAGGTCAGCCTTGTTCTTATTATTCCAGCCTGCCTTTCTGCCTGAACCCCCTATAGCCAAGCCACAAGTTGTACACAGACTCCCACCTCCTGGGTCAACCCTGCTGCTGCTGCTAAGTCACTTCAGTTGTGTCTGACTCTGTGCGACCCATAGATGGCAGCCCACCAGGCTCCCCCGTCCCTGGGATTCTCCAGGTAAGAACACTGGAGTGGGTCGACCCTAGGCATCACCAAACGACTGCGGAGTAACCTAAGCACTCACGAGATCAAGTAAGTGAACATTCCTGCAGTCTCCAAGCCTGCAGAGGACAGACAGAACCCTCAAGCCTGATCCTGTTACAGCAGTCTTTATAATCCTTCACTAGAAGGTCCTGGGAAGAACCTTGTGGTGCAGCAAAGGACAGATGCGGTGAATATAAACAAGTATGTATTTAGAATCAATGTGATCTCAGGACTCGACAGGATTAGTTCAGAGTGATGAAGAGGTCCCTTCTGACAGAATGAGCTTTACTTATTTCATTCGGAGGAAGCTCAAGAGCTGTATAAGGTACTGATCTCCAAGTTACTAAAGACCTTTCCCATGCCAACAATTTCATCACAGTGTATTTTGATTGTGATAGGCTCTCATTTGCCAGAAACTACAGTGAAATTAAAAGACGCTTACTCCTTGGAAGAAAAGTTATGACCAACCTAGAGAGCATATTGAAAAGCAGAGATATTACTTTGCCAACAAAGGTCCATCTAGTCAAGGCTATGGTTTTTCCAGTGGTCATGTATGGATGCGAGAGTTGGACTGTAAAGAAAGCTGAGCGCTGAAGAATTGATGCTTTTGAACTGTGGTGTTGGAGAAGACTCTTGAGGGTCCCTTGGACTGCAAGGAGATCCAACCAGTCCATTCTGAAGGAGATCAGCCCTGGGTGTTCTTTGGAAGGAATGATGCTAAAGCTGAAACTCCAGTACTTTGGCCACCTCATGCAAAGAGCTGACTCAATGGAAAAGACCCTGATGCTGGGAGGGATCGGGGGCAGGAGGAGAAGGGGACGACAGAGGATGAGATGGTTGGATGGCATCACCGACTCGACGGACGTTGAGTCTGAGTGAACTCCGGGAGATGGTGATGGACAGGGAGGCCTGGTGTGCTGCGATTCATGGGGTCGCAAAGAGTTGGACATGACTGAGAGACTGAACTGATAGTGAAATTGGCTTATTAAAGTGCCTTTCGTTTAGGGGTTAAGCAAACTGGTTTTCCTTCACCTGCCTGTTACAAATAAGACACACCTGGGGCTCTTCCCACTGAGGACACAGTTACACATGAGTGGTGGGTTCCACCAGAGCACACTGACTTAGTCACGACTGCAGTACCTCTGGTGTGGGCTCCTGTGTTTACATCCAACCATGTTCAGACTAATGAATCATGGATCTATCTGGGCAGGGTCATCAATGGCGTTGAAACAGCAGATGAAAGGCTAGTGATGGGTTCCAGAGTGCATGCGTCAGACCAACACCACCAAGCCCATTGGATGCCCCACGTGACACAGCAGGACGAACACAGAACTGCTTGGTAAGTATTCTCACAAAAACAAAAAACTGAACATACACTGCTTCAAATGTTAACTTTTAATACCAGTTTGCAGGAACTATAGGAGACAGAAAAACAGATTAAATGAGACCATGGGATGCAGTCAGCAAAACCCCAAATGGTTGGGGGGGGGGGTCTCCATAGGACAAATGACCCAGTTCTTCCAACAAATAAGTGCAAGGAAAAGAAAAGCCGGATAAGAACTGTTAGAATTGAAGAGTCACTATAGACGTGACAACCAAACGCTATCGGTGGGTCTCATGTGGATTCTGATTTGTCATTGAGAGTGTATGAAATGATGGGAATGCACAAGATTGATATTTCATATTAAGGAAAAATTTCCTAAAGGCGTGACAACGTGGTTACATTAGCAGGGTCCTTATCTCAGAGGTACACACTTAGGTATCAGGAGGTGCAATGAGACACCAGGGGTTTGCTTCCCAAGAATCTCGTGGGAAGGAGGAAGTGGGCCGATCAAATGGCCTGGCCAGGTAATTAATAAATACTGAAGCAAAGTACTTGTATTCGAAATGACACGTTTGAAATATTCCTTAAAGAAAAGGGAAAAAAAGAACTGCATGAGAGTGTCAAAATGAAAATGTTATCATGGGCTGTTTTCTTTCCTTTTTTTTTTTTTAAAACTGTTTAGAAAACTCATCATGATGAAACTTGAAAGGCACGAACACGGATGAAATAGGACTTAAACGACACCAGTTCCTGCACGAAGCTTGGGACTGGGCTTCCTTGTTTCCGCTCGGCAGCTTCACTGTCTGCCCCCCCTCCAGAGCTGCCCTCTTTCAAGGCAGGGCCTGGGAGGAAGGCAGGAGTGCCGGGGGCGGGGTGCTGGTCTGAGAATGGAAAGAAGATCCCCTCTCGTGGGTCTCAGGAAGCACTCTCTTCTCTCCTGGGAGATCTGAAGAGAAGACGAAGTTTGGAGCCGGCCACATGCCCGGGAGCCTGTCTAGGACGGGAGAACCTGGGGGCACAGAGCCGTCTGGGGAGGAGCAGGGCTCTGGCGACACCAGCAGAGCCTCAGCACGAAGCTGAGATTTGGTTTCTTCCCTGAAAACTGGTGGGGCCTGGACATTCTGTCAGGTTTCTACTGAAAAAGAACCCTAAGCAGTAAGAACACATTTCTACTGCAAGAAAAATCAGACACGCTATCAAACCATACACTGCAGCTGCTAACTCGCTTCAGTCATGTCTGACCCTGTGAGACCCCATAGACGGCAGCCCACCAGGCTCCTCCATCCCTGGGATTCTCCAGGCAAGAACACTGGAGTGGGTTGCCATTTCCTTCTCCAGTGCATAAAAGTGAAAAGTGAAAGTGAAGTCGCTCAGTTGTGTCCAACTCTTAGTGACCCCATGGACTGCAGCCCACTAGGCTCCTCCGTCCATGGGATTTTCCAGGCAAGAGTACTGGAGTGGGGTGCCATCGCCTTCTCCAATCAAAGCATACACTAGAGAGTCCTTATTCACTGCCTCCTGAAGCCAGTCCCTTCCCAGAGGGCCCCTGCTCCAGGTCTGGTGGCATCTTTCTTGTGCACGGTTTTGCAACACTCATGTGTGATGCAGAAACACATTGCTGCGTGTGCGCGAGGCTTAGAAGCCGGTTCACTTAAAAAGGGCACAATGCGCGTTCCTCTCTGGGTGCTTTCTCCAGGACAGCAGTGTGTGGACCGCTGCTCAGAGATCATGGCGGGCAGCTGGCACCTCCAGGCAACCAATCTGTGCTGGCGAGGACGCGCTAGAGACCTTAGCGAGGGAAAACAAGAGATACCCACAGAACGACCCGGGAGAGCAGATCCTGGAGCGCGGGCAGGAAAGGGAGCTGGGAGTGAAAACGGGTTCTGACTTTCATCCTACGTGAAGTGACCAAGGACAGGGAGACAAAGCACTGGTCAGGCCCCGGGCTGCTCCTTACCGGCTGGGCCCTCCTGGAAAGGCCTGCGACACAGGTGAGGTTCACACTCGGGGTCAAGACTGAGTGCACAAGTGAGAGGCATGCGGCAGTCACACATTGCTGTCCCACATCCTCCACCACAGCCCAGTAGGTACTCCTGCTGCTGCTAAGTCGCTTCAGTCGTGTCCAACTTTGTGCGACCCCATGGACTGCAGCCCACCAGGCTTCTCCATCCATGGGATTCTCCAGGCAAGAACACTGAAGTGGGTTGCCATTTCCTTCTCCAATGCATGAAAGTGAAAAGTGAAAGTGAAGTCCCTCAGTCGTGTCTGACTCTTAGCAACCCCACAGACTGCAGCCTACAGGGCTCCTCTGTCCATGGGATTTTCCAGGCAACAGTGGTGGAGTGGGGTGCCATTGCCTTCTCCTCCAGTAGGTATAGCTCCCTTTAAAAACACCTGTTCTCAGTACAGGTACAGAAGTCCTTCGACTTTACTCAGGAACTTAACTGGGAAAAACAAGGCACCAATCTTTGAAGTACTTAAAGCCAAACAGAATGCTCGCCATCTGATGTGTCTTAGTGCTCTGCAGGTGAAGGACAATGTACCCTCATCACACGAGGTGTGACGTTTGTACGTCACCCACACACAAACTGTCACAACGTTGATTTTAAAAGCAGACTCATCCCACAGATGCTTCTGGACTGGTCTCTTCTGGGGGTTGAGCCTCTTAAACTTAATGCAACTACGTTTCTAACAACAATACAGGTTTATTTACTTCATAATGAATGAGATGAACATCAAAGTGAGACCTGGACACAGAAAATCCAACAGCTCCTCTCATGGGGAGATCAGCCCAGGAGCCTGCTGAACCCCTAACACTCCACCCACATCTGTGTGGGAACAGCCTCAGCTCCAGTCAATAACGCTCGACCCCACATCTGTGTGGAAATAACCTCAGCTCCAGCCATACTATTAAGTTCTGGGTCGAGAGACCCCAACCCTGCCAGTGTGAAGATGTACTCACTCCCTCATCACTGCCACTGGCTCTAAGACACCAGGAACCACAAGATGCACTGATATTTTACGTGCAAAAGAGAAAGCAGAAATGCAACCAAACTATCACACGTTGACTTTAAAACGTATCCGAGTGAAAGTGAAAGTCGCTCAGTCGAGTCCGACTCTTTGTGACCCCGTGGACTATACAGTCCATGGAATTCTCCAAGCCAGAATACTGGAGTGGGTAGCCTTTCCCTTCTCCAGGGGATCTTCCCAACCCAGGGATTGAACTCAGGTTTCCTGCATTGCAAGTGGATTCTTCACCAGCTGAGCCACAGGGAAGCGCTAAAGGCTGAGAGTTGCAGATAAAAAGAGGGAGAGATATTTATTCTGTTCACAGCTGCATTCCCAGCACCAAAAGCTGTGACCCAAACAGCAACAGCATACCTGCAGTGGGCACCCCACGGGTGTGCGGAACACACGAGTAAGTGAATAGGGACAAGTGAGCCCTTGTGAGCAAAACTGCTGTTATTCATGGCTGTGAATGATCAACACTTAAAGCAGGTAGAGCAACACTTAGTTGCTTTAAGCTCTACAAAGATTTTCAATTTGTTTTCAAACTAAGTTACTAATGGACAGTAGAGTGACATCTCAGTCTCTCTTTTTTATGCCTGGACGAGACACAATTGACCGGATCAGTGAGGTTCCACCGTCAGGCCAAGTTATTTCCGAAAGTATGTTTCTCTTCCGACAGGCACAGCTGTGGCAGAGACTATGTCCGTTCTGTCCCATCGCCCGTCTAGACGTGCACTTTACTGCCGCTTTTCTGAAGGCCTGCTACACTCCCTGCATTGTGAGGAGCACAGGACAAGTAACTCAGACCACACCCCGGGCACTGCACGCCCTCTGGGCATCCTGCCCTGGGACCACCCCGACATTTCAGACCCCGAGCCTGTTCACCAAAGGGGTTTGAACACCAGGCTCTGTCTGGTCGCCTCAACCCGTAGGCGCTGCATCTGGTCCTTCTTCTGTTCTGTACACAGGCTGGCCCTCGCGTGTCTGGATGCGTGCCCACTTCCAGCTAGGAAAACAGATGGAAGTTTACAGTGTTTTGGGCAGACAGTGATACACTGATAATTAAGAAGCAAGGCAGCTAAGTGCCACAACAGAGACACACAGGGTATCCCGGGATCCTTGTGGGGCAGGGTGAGGTGAGACAGAAGGCATTTTGGAGCGAGTGATGCTGAACTGAGTGCTGAGAGTTGGAGAAGTGTGGGGATCTTTTCAGAGAACGGGAGATGTAAAGGCAGAGGTGAGAATTGGTGTACTGAACATCAGGAACCAGTGTGGAGCAGTCACATGGGGAAGAGGGGCTGAGGTGTGGAGAGAAAGGCAGAACAGACCGTGGTCCGCAGACCTGGGATTCTGACCTGTCCAGCTGTTTTAAGATGATGAGCCAGGCTGGTTCCAGAGCAGGGGTTCACTGGGGGCAACTGGAGTTTAGATGAGCGAGGAAGCAAGCAACCACAGAAGTCTAGATGAGACGAGGCGGGGGTGGGGGTGGGGCTTCAGACAGGGGAGAGTAGTTCAGGAAGTGAGACAGCTGAGACCAGAGGACACTGGATGCAGGGTGGGGGAGAAGAGGCCAGCTAGAGTCTGGGTGGGGAGGGGAACTAGCATCCAAAATGAAAGAGCAGGGGCAGCAGAAGAGGTTTGGTGGTTGGGGGGCGGGGGGTGGGAAGAAAAATGAATCACTTTTGGACATTCTAGTCTGAGGACACACAGGTGGACACTGCCAGGTGAGTAGGGCACATCTGAGCTGAAAGCAGCAAAGGTCTGGGTTAGAAGACCAGGGTTAGAAACCTCCAGCATATATGGGATGAGTAAATTAAATCTGCTGGGGAGACGCTGAACAGAGTCAAAGTCTTTCTAGCAGACTTCCCATGAAACGGTACTTTCTCTCCCCTGGGTAGTCTTTTGTGGTTTCTCCTTAAAATAAAACATTAACTAAAGAGGTCAGCACAAGGAGAGATAACATCAATTTTTTGAAAGAGGCTCTATGTACCAGAACTAGCAATAAAAAAATCAGACTTATCTTGTATGCTCAGTCGCGTCTGAGACTTTGGGATTCCATGGGCTGTAGCCCGCCAGGCTCCTCTGTCCATGGGATTCTCCAGGCAAGAATACTTGAGTGGGTTGCAATGCCTTTCTCCAGGAGGGTCTTCCTGACCCAGGGATCGAACCCAGGTCCCCCACATTGTAGGCGGATTCTTTAACGTCTGAGCCACCAGGGAAGCCCAGACTTATCTTAGTGCCATACAAACCTCCACTGCACACTGTAGCTCATTCTTTCAGGAGTTTACAGATCAGTTAATGAAATCCTTCAACGGTACCCACTGCTGTTTAAACCCAAATCACAAAGCCCGGTGTGACTTCGCCACTGCCTACTTGTTCAACTTCACCTTCCCTCACCCTCCTTTACTTACTAACCTTCTGGCACTGCTAGCCCGCCTCCTCTCCGACCTGCTGAACGTCAACGGCCCATGTAGAGGATGGCTTTCTTTCCTTGGTTTTCGTTTCCTTTACTTTGCTTAAAGGAGCTCTGTTTCAGTTATAAATTCCTCCCTAGACTTCCCGGGACAACTCCCTCCAAAGTAGGGATTCTGACTTCTCTTTTGCAATCCCAGCTCCTAAACGTGTTGGTCAAGTGAAGGCGTGACTCAAAGAAGAGCGCACCAGAATCTATCAGGTGAGCATAATGATCCAGCGTCCAGGCTCGGGGGTGGACAGAACGGGTCTATCCTAAGCTTCACCACCCACTGTGACTTTCAACAGACCACCCGACCTTGTCGGCCGCAGCCCCTCAACCTCAGAACTGGACGAGACCCAGCAGAAAGCGGACACAAAAGCACACGCGGGAGTGCGACTCAGTACCACACGCTCTCCCCGCTCCGCCCGCGGCTCCCCCGGCCCGTCCCTTGTGACGCACCTCCCGACCGAGCCCCTTCCCGCACCCCCCAGTACGGCCCACCCCGGGCTCCCACGCCCGGCCGCCATGTGCGCGGCGGACCGCCGGCGCCCACCTGTCTCCTTTTGCGTCTTCACGCTGAGGTACTGGCGCAGCTTCTTCACCGCCCGGTCCCGGATATCCTTCTCGTGGGACGCCAGCCGCTGAGCGAACTGGATCTCGGCCGGCTGCATGGCGGGGGCTATCGTGTCCGTTGGAGCATCCCCCGCCGCAGCCCGCCGCCACAGAGCACCCGCCGCCTCGCCGCCCCGGTCGCGACTGCGCAGAAGGCTATGGCGCGTGCAGCGGCGCGCGGGCTGATGGCGTCACAAAGGCGCCGGCCGCCGCTCGCAGAGCGTTCTGGGAGCTAGCGCGGCTGCCCAGGCAGCCGGCTGAGCAGCGCATCCCTGGTTAGCTGCGCGCCTCTCCGCCTCTGCCGTCTCTCGGTAGCCAAAGCTCGTGGCCGTTGACGGCGAGGTTAGCCGGCGTTGCGTGTTGGGAAGAGTCCGATAGCCAGTTTTACGTGGTCTAGAATCTTTGCGCCCACTCCACTAAATCTTGGTCCGATTGGCAGCTCTTCCCCGGGAGACGCGGCACCGAGTCTTGAATCGCTTTGGACTCCTCGGCCGCCAGGGCGGGGTGGAGGCTGGGGAGAGAGGCTGCCCTTGGGAATTTTGGCGGGATGTTGTGGGCAGCCCCCTCGAGGGCCGCTCTGGTCTCAGCGACATGCGACCCCCAGTGCCCGGGTCCTGGCCGTGAGGATTGGGAGCGTGAGCTTGAGGTCCGCCCGCGGGCCTAGAGGGCACGCACGCTGGGCACTTGGCCATGTCAGCTCGCGGCCGGCTTCAGACAGACAAAGTCCTAGTGGTACAGTAACTGGTACCTTTGAACGCATGGGCACTGTGCGAACTCAATGGACGTGTAGGGGCAGCTGAATGGACTGGGCGATGTGTCCCAGCTTACGGTAGCTGTTTCAGTTACGTACCAGCGGACTGGACTAAGTGGGGTCGCAAAGAGTCGGACACGACTGAGCACTGATCTGATCTGATCTGATCGAGGGCAGACCTCACAAGCAGTCTGTTGTCAGAAAGCTTTGGCCTATGCTCATGGAGCTGGGAGCTGAGTGCGGGAGCCAGGCGGCCGGCTGCTGGTTCCCTTGAACCTGTCACCCCTTGGTCTGACATCCCTCGCCGAACGGGAAAGGCCCTATTCGACTTATTTCACCGGACACTTACGCGAGGGTCTCACTGTCCTTGTACTTTGCAGTTAACAAAGTTTACGAGTCTGGTTAAGCCAGAAGAGCCAAGGCGGGATCCCGCGGACCCACTCTGGGTCTTTCAGCTGAGAATGCTTCGAAACCTGCGGGGCCTGAGCCTCGCGGCTCTCCGTACCTGACTCTCGCGTGGACGCGTTCCCGCGCTTTCTGGCGTGAGGGTCAGAGGGCGCGCCGCCGCACAGGCCGCAAGAGCGGAGGCCGCGACAGTCATGAACGAGGCTGGCGGCGCTGAGGAGACCTGTCGGGTTAGTGCGGGCATCCAGGTCTCGGCCTGTGGGCTCCTCCGCTCCCCCACACCGCTCCTGGGTGCCGTCCACTGTGCTCGGGAGGGCCCTGGGCGTCGTCCGCAGACAGCGTGCCTTGGGTAGGGGATGGGGGGCGGCAACCCCTGCCTTGGAAAATTCTCCCAATCCTCGGGTGTGCGGGTTCCTCAGGGGGCCGCACGGGGGGCGGTGGGCGTGCTCCTGTGACCACCCCCTCCCCGGGCCAGGCCGGGCCTGGCCGCCCGCGAGGCCCTGGCCGTGTTGGACTTGTCAGCCTCGGGGGTGCCCAGCTGTCGAGTTCAGATCCTGGTTATGTCCGCGGTCCTGGGGTTCTTGAGAGTCACCTGGCTTCCCAGTTTCCCCGTTTCCCAGGGTTGTGGTCAGTACGAAGAAGGGCGGCCCGCAAAGGGCCTGGCGCACCCAGTACACATCCATTCCGATGCCTTTCTCGCCTGATAGCTTGCTGCCAGAGCATTAAGAAAAAGTTGCCCGCGTTTTCTTTGGCATTCTGGAATAGGGCCTTGTTTGCACTTAAAAAAAAACTGGCTCACTGTGTGAAGGCTGGGGCTTGAGCTCTCGGGATGTAATATACATAGGAAACAGTACATTAGGTAAAGACGTGCTTTGAAACTATTTTGAGCACACGAGGCCTTAAAGAAAAGGAAGCAAGCTGAGTTGGGCTGCTGGTTTTAGTCATCTGAGGAGACCTGTAATCTTGAGATCTGCTTGTTTTTCTAGCACATGGGAACTAAAGAAGAATTTGTTAAAGTCAGAAAGAAGGACCTGGAACGACTGACAACTGAAGTGATGCAAATACGGGACTTCTTACCCAGAATACTAAATGGGGAAGTACTGGAAACCTTCCAGAAATTAAAGATTGTAGAAAAAAGTGAGTCATATTTCACCTTCAGCAGTCACGGAGGGTGACAGCAGTGTGTTTCAGCAGGTTTACTTTATGTAAATAACTGGGAAGCTGCGAAGTGATTGTAAATAAAGTCTAAGATACTGTTACAGTCTTTGTAATTATCTTTGGGAGAGTCAGATAAGACTTATAAGAATGGGCAAAAGGCAAAGCACTCGCTCAGTCGTGTCCGACTCTTTGCGACCCCATGGACTGTATAGCCTACCAGGCTCCTCCATCTGTGGGATTCTCCAGGCAAGAGTACTGGAGTGGGTTGCCATTTCCTTCTCCAGGAGATCTTCCCAACCCAGGGATCGAACCCTAGTCTCCCGCACTGCAGGCAGACGCTTTACGGTCTGAGCCACCAGGGCAGCTCCATAAGAAGGGGAGGGGCCCACAAATGAGTAACTTGGCCTTGTGTAGGTTCCTGTTGGAGGAAGGGTTGCCAACTTTCTGAGTATCTGTTCCCAGCTCTTTACCTTTTATCTTTGGCAGAAGGGTTTTATACTTTTATTATTTAAAAGCTCTGTTCTAAAAATTAAGTCCTTTCTTGTATACATGCATACAATCTTATACAAGATCCTCTTATGCAAAGGATCCTTCTTTGTAAAAGGATCTTGCCATTTAGCAACCTTGCATGGATTCAGGCGTGTCTAGGGATACGGTCTCTCTCGGTGGAGGAACCACTCAGTTCTAGCACCGATTTAAGTTGCTAGAACTTGTCAGTTCATGTTCTGAGATTTGAGCTCAGCCATTGCATCAGGTATTGATCTAGAAGCCTCTGTTGGAGTTCTTGGGGGTGTTTTGGATTGATTCGGTTACTTTCCTGACAGAGGCTGAGTTACTGTTAAACCAGCTGTCAGTGGTTAAGGCTGACTATTTGCCATCACTACCTAGCCTCTAGAAGAGGTGTGTCTGGGGGCCACGTCATATTGTTAGCTCTAGTCCAGACAAGAAGCTGTCTGGACTCAACAGTACATGTCTCTGGTTTGTGGAAGAGCATCCGGTCAGGGGGCTGGCATCCAGTTAGAAGCGAGAGTGCTATGTTCCCATGGCACCCTGCCTGTTTATTCTCCCTTAGGAGTCCTCAGATGCACTCTCCCTGGCCCGTGGTGTGCTCTGTGAGGCGGGCTCCTGCAGATTGCGTGCCTCTTCCTTTCTGGTTGCCAGTGAAGACTCACCGAGAGAAGGAAGCCATGGGCAGGAGGAGTTGGGGGTGTTTCCTCCTGCTCCCTCCATAGCTGTGACCCTTGGCCAGGGGCCTCCTCCACATTCCCAGCTCTCACCAGCCTGTAGGAACACTGTCCCCTCTCCTCCTTTCAGCTGGAGGGCTGCTGCCAGTCCCAGGTGCCTTACCATCCTTGTCGGGTCTCTGGCCCCTGCTCTACCCTTTGTAAGTAGTCCTTTCCATAAAGTCCACAGCAGGGCTTCTTTGTTTCTGCCTGGGACGTTGCCAGGTATGCCCCCATCACTGGTTACCGTAGCTCCAGGTCGCTGTCGACTGCATGTGCGTTCAGCAGCCTCAGAAGAGCAGTCAGTCATCTTGTGTGCCTGTGTCTTTAGGGAGGACAGTGTTGACGAGCAGCTGAGGATGTTAGCCTGCTGGGTAGGTATACTTCTCACTGCAGATTAACACACTGGCATTCTGAAAAACACAGGGACTTCTCATGAGCTGGTTAGCACAAGTCAATTTTTGGAGATTAATCCTCTGTCAGAATCAAACTAGTGGTTACAAAAGCGAGGTCCGTAACTGCATCCGTGGTGACGTGATCACAGGCAGACTTTAGGAGGTCTTGCCTCATGGCTCTCGGCCTCCCCAGCCGTGTTGTCACCCCCTTTCCCATCGGTCTTCTCAGTCTGCTCTGCAGGTTCATCCTCTGCAGCAGCTGTCCAGCTAGTAGAGGCGCTCAGGCTCTTCTGCCCTCACCGCGTGGCCTCTCCGAGGGCAGTCTGCACACTGGTGGCTTCAGTTGCCATCTTGATGCCCATGGCTCCTAGGCTTTCCTCTAGCCTCACCTCTTCTCCAGGGTCGGGGCCTGTTTCTGACTCCTACTTGGCATTTCTGCTTACTTGTTTCACATTCACTTCAGATTCTAAGTGTTTGTCTTAGTGTGATCGGCCTGCAGCCCTCAGGAAGGACCTGTGTTCTGACGAGGTCAGGTTACTGGCTGGTTGCAGTGAGGGGGACCACTCACTGCAGCAGAGGAACCGTGGGCCTCCTGCCACCAGAGGAAGAGACAAGTGTTGCTCTAGGATTTGGAACGGGGCGAAGTGTAGGCGGCATGTGGGCGAGGCTGTGTTCTCATGGGCTCCACGTGGAGTAGGGCTGTGTGTGAAGGGGTCAGCACTGGGTCTCACCACAGTGGCCCCAGGTCCTGTTTCCTTGGAAACTACAAAATGCAGATAGAAGAACATGAGGTCTAGGAACCTTTTATTTGAAGCCCTGCAGCCAGCTGGCTGTTCAGGCTGGGCTCCCCGTCACAGCAACTGCCATCCCACAGGCGAGTGCATGTGTTTCTTCCTTCTCACCAGTATAAGTCCAAACAGCAGAAGTTCTGGTAGTCCGGGGTTTTACAGGATAAAGCAAACCAGCCGCCACTGAAGGAGGGGTCATCATGACAGTTTCCTCTTGCAGTGTGTCCTTGGTAGAAATATTGTTTCCTGTTAACTTGGCAGCCAGCTTTCTGTGTCTGTTTTCCAAGCCCAGCAGATTGCAGGACAGATTTTCACTTTCTCAGAGGGAGGCAGTGTTACTTTCTCACATCTGATGCATGCTATCCCTCCCCCACCCCCCGACACTGGACTTTCCCAGCCTCCCCAGGGCACTGCCATCCAGAGACCTAGGATCTTCCTTGTTGCCCACCTCTCCTCTCACTCTTCACTCCCCTTCCACCCCCTACCTGCTCCCAGTGAGTCTTGTACTTTTTTCCTCGTGGATGCATCAAGAATTCCTCAGCTGCCTCCACTGTCACTGCCGCCACCCATGGCCAGGCCCCTGTCATTTTGCCTGAATCCCTGCTTCCCAATAGCTGTCACTCATTGCCACTCGCCAGTCCACTCTGCATACTGTAGCCTGATTGGTTTTTGACAATTCAGTTCAGTTTTGTCATTCCCCTGCTTACATCAGTTATCAGTGGTTTCTCCTTGCTCTTCAGATAAAGACCAAAAAAATCAAACTCCCACCCAAAACCTCTCCCAGCTTAAACCTTAACACTGTACCACAGCTTGAAAGGCTTTGTGTTATTGGACTTAACCTCCTCCACAGACTCACTTCTTATCTAACCGCCTAACTATTATCTGTCTTCCTGTTAGATGCTCTCATAATATCCTGTACTTTTCCATCAGACAGTATGGTTTTAGCCCCCTCTTCCAGTGTAAGTTGGTATATTCTCTGAGCCTGGCTGATTCCTTGAGGAATCACATGAGCTGGAGCTCTGAGGAACAGGTCCCTCAGAGCCTGTCCAAGGATTGCAGGGCAGCAGCAGGAGCTGTGTAGCACGTGTTTATCCCCCGTCTCCCTGGCCTGTGGTCCAGGGGAGCTCCTGGCTTTGTGTGCCTCCCATCTTAACCAGTGACAAGGGCAATGTGAAGATAGGAATGGGTGCTGGCAGGGAAGAAGGAGGGGGAAGCCACACACCTGACTTTAGGCAGGTTTCTTTAGAGAACAGGTGTGGGTTTTGGATGCTTGGGATGGGCTCAGGCTGCACAGGCCAGCCAGGGAACTCAGGATGGCGTGATGGGTGTCAGGTCTGCCTTTCGCATAGGAACTTAGTTTCCTCTGGGAAACTGGGCAGGTAGGTGGTAGAGGCTGGAATACTTCTGCAAGGGTATTGCCTGAGAATCTTTAGGGAACAGATGAGCATTGAGGGCAGAGGCAACATTAGAAGGAAAAGGGGAAGACTTTAGGCTAGGATGCAGCATGTATGAAAGTCACAAATGGGAGTGAGCAGGGTTGGGTGTGAGTTAAGCTCATTTTCCTGCTTGACGGGTGGAATAGAGGTTGGGGTAGTGCAGATGTCAGAAAATGTGAGCAGTTTATAGAAGACAAAATAATGATGGATTGTTTTAAGTTTGAAAGGAGAGGCAGTTGGAAATGAGCACGTGGAAATGATACCTAAATAGTGATCAAAAGGACATTTTCAGGGGAATGATTTTGTATCTGAGTGTAGGACATGTTGAGGACTTGGTTGGCAGATGGAGAATTAATGTAGACGGCTCCTGAAGGAAGGTCTCAACTTTATGTGAGGGTATGGACTCTGTCTTGTGACAGGATGTGAGGGGAAGTGGTTGGTTGAGAGTAACTGGGGGCCAAGCACAGCAGGAGGAATCTGAGGACGAAGTCCTCTGCAAGCTGCTGCTCATGAACGTCTACAGCGGGGGTGGCAGCGCTCACCTCGCTGCAGGTGTCGGGGTTGAAAGTGCCGTCCTTTTTGGCCCGTGCTTGACCTAGGCGTGCCTGGGACGCCCTCCCTCAGGTGGAGGGGCCCTGGCCGTCCATGTGATGACTGCGGAGCTGCACAGTCCTCGCCGCGGGTGTGGCAGCTGGCTGCAGAGTTGTCCTGCGGTGGGCCAGGGTCAGCCCTTCTGGCTCCCGTGTGGCTCAGTGTCCGCTGTGCACAGAGGAAGTGAGCTCGCCCCTTCTCTCCCATCCCTCCCGGGCTTATTGTTCCCGCAGTGAAGGAGTTATTACCACATCAATGTGTGTCAACAATTTGTTTTAAACTGGGAGAGCCCTGCCTTTTTTATTTAAATTAAAGTTTATGTAGTATGTGGTTGTTCAACCTGTAAAATAAATGGAGGTTGTATTTTATGCATAATTATTTGAAAAATTCAGTTTCGTAACACTTATTTTTAAAACCAGTGGGTATAGTGAAGGTGTTTTGATGAAAACAAGTGTACTACTAGAGATTTTGGAAGACAGTTGTAGTACTCAGTCCTATTTCTATTTTCATGCTGCTGGTTTTTTATTTTTGATCACACTGTGCAGCTTGTGGGATTGTGGTTCCTGGTGAGTGAAAGCTCAGAGTCCTTGCCACCAGACTGCCAGGAAATTCTCTCCAGTTTCACTTTTAATTTTGGTTGTTAAGTAGCAAGAAAAAGACAAATCCCAGAGGTGAGTTGCAAGTGAGAAAGCTTTTAAACAGCTCACTTTGCAACATCAGGATGGTTTTCAATTAAACTGATCTTGAAGCTTGGAATCAGATGTTTCTCAATTAAGTCACAAAGTCTTATTTCTTGTCTTTCCTAGTTGGCTGGTGTTCATTTTGGAGAGAGATGATGGAAAGGCCACTCAGCCTGTTTAAACTTTCATTGTCTTATAGAAAACACTCTCCAGATGCATTCTGTTGCACTTGAGATGCTAAACAGTACGCTTTGAGGACAGCTTGCCACCTCAGTGGTGGTCTGTCAGAGTCATCCGAAGTATTTAATTTTACATGTTGACACCAGATGTAAACTGCAGTCTCACTGCTGACATTTTAAAATTTGCAGCATTAGTTTTAACTTTACAAACTTCCTTGTTTAAATAAGTATGTTTAAATGTCAGCACTGCGAGCCAACTTGTTTTGTACATTGACTCTCAGCAGTGACTACAAAGGAGTGCAGCCATGATATACTGAAGAGTTATTTGACTAGTTTCTTAGCAGTGGAAAAAATAATGTCGTATAATTTAAAATCTGTACAGCAGCACCTTGCCTCTGTGAGCACAGTGCAGTAGCACTTGCTGAGATGGGGGCCGCGCGTGTCATCTGTGCTGTCTGTGTCTGTGTTACAAATAGCCACCGGCCACCTGTGCCAAACTGACCCAGTGCCTTTTATCGGAAAGACAGTTTTTCCCTCCTGTGCTAGTGTCTTTTGTCATGGTGGCTATTTATGTACGGGTCTGAGTCTCAGTTCTTTATTAGTTTTATGATTTATTTAAACATTATTTTTAGATGTTACTATGTATTAGTTTTTGTATTGATTTTCTACTTGGTGATGTTTTTACTCTAGCTCCCTGATGAAACTCTCTTATTGCTTGTTTCTGGAACATACTGATCACAGTTGTTTCAGAGTTTGAGTCTGATAAATCTACTCTCTGGATCACCTGTTGATCTGCTTATATTGTCTATTTTTCCTCTTGGTGGTCCTGGTAATTTTTTATTATTATTATTATTGATTAATGGAGTTTTTAAAAATGGAGTGTGTCGAGCCTCTGGAAAGTGATATTTTTCTCCAGCAAGGATTTTCCCCCCAGCTTCTCTAAGGATGGAGTCCGAGTAGATCACTGTAACCCAGTTGGGTTGAGCTGGTTCATGGCTGGTTTGAGCTGGCCTGTTGCTAGTTCTTTCTCCCTCTTAGGGTTTTGGGTCTTCTAGGGGATCTAACTGAGCGCTTGAGTCATTTCTCAGAGTCCTTCTGTCCAGGAGGCCCTGACCTTCAGTTCTGATCTCTCGAGTGCCATGAGACTGCTGGTAGCTCTGTGTGGCCTCCTGGGCTCTCTCCACCACACCCCCCACCTCCTCCCACCCCCACCCCCTACCCTCACTGCCTTCCTCTGTAGCTGTTCTACCCTTACATGCTACTGAGTGCCTGTGGGGTCTCAGCTGTCTCATAGCTCTGTGCTCGATTCCCTCTGCCTGGCGAGAAGCTCCTCCTGGCCTTGCTGCCTCTGCCTGTGCTGCTTTTGAGTGTGCAGGTGCCTGGGGAAGAGCGGCTGGAAGGCTGGGCTTGCTTCTTCAGTGCGCTCCCTCTCCTCTGGAGGGTCCTGGCTCTCAAGGCCTGTGTAGTGTGGTGACTCAGACACTTTGAAACAGCTTTTTGTGGTTTGTTCAGATTCTACTTCCTACTTGTTCTTGGAGGAAGATTGATCTGTTCAGTCACTGTGCTATCTGGAAACGGAAGTTCTTCCATGTATGTTGTTATGATTTTTAAATTGTTACAAATATCTTGGGATGTCATACAGAAAGTACAGGCTATGGATACATTCTAAAGATACATGACAATTAAATGCAATACCTGAAGCTAGACTCGATGCTATACCTTGAAGGAAAAAATGCTATAAAGGGCACTCTTAGGTCAAATGACAAAATTCTAATGTCCATGGTAGGTTAGATAAAGGTATTAATTTGTCTGAAGTTGACAACTTTATACTGGGTGTCTAAGACAGTATCCCTATTGGAAAATATTCCCTGAAGTATTCAGAAGTAAAGAATCGTGCTAATGTAACTTACCCTTAACTGGCTGAAAAATACAGTGTGTATGTGCTTGTGTATGGTTCAAATGATAAGTGAATGTGGTGAAATGTTAACCGTAGGTAAGTCTGTGTAATGGGTACATGGATATTCTTTGTATTATTTTAATCCATGCAACATTTTGTAAGTTTGAAATTACTTCCAAATAAAACATTGAAAAAACATATTATAAAATGGAAATACTAATTAAATGTTTACAGAACCATAAGCATTCCTGAGGTGCTTGGGTTCTTGGTCGTGGGGTTTGGAAAGCACTGCACTCCATGATTTCTAAAGCATTTGTGGGGTTGTTTTGAGATTAATTTCCCAGGAGCTTGATATGAATAAGAGGAGGGACCTTTGTTTCTGTTCAGAGTAGAATTATTCTGGCCCAGAGAAATATGAACTAGAGAGAGAATCATTAGAGCACAGTCTAATCATTAAAGAGTGAGTGCCAAGAAGAGATGTCTTTTTAAAGGCATGATGATTTATCACCACTTTCTGTTTTGGCTGTGCTCGGTCTTCACTGTGGCACGTGGGCTTCTCCAGTTGCAGTGCGCTGGCTTCTCTCGTTGTGTCCTGGGGGCTCCAGTGCAAGGCTCAGTAGTTGCCCCACAGCATGTGGGATCCTTGTTCCCTGACCTGAGATCAAACCCAAGTCTGTTGCATTGGAAGGCAGACTCTTAACCACTGGACCAGTACGGGAATCACCCCAAAAGAGATTTAATTTCATCAGAAGTTTATTATTCGCTTCCCTGATGGCTCAGCTGGTAAAGAATCTGCCTGCAGTGTGGGAGTCCTGGGTTCAATCCCTGGGTTGGGAAGATCCTCTGGAGAAGGGAATGGCAACCCACTCCAGTATTCTTGGCTGGAGAATCCCATAGACAGAGGAACCTGGTGAACTACAGTCCATGGGGTCGTAAAGAGTCAGACACAACTGAGTGACTAACACTTTCCTTTATTGTGGTCCAGATGAAGTATTAGCAGAATGTATCAAGTCCAAGTCCTGGCAGGAAACAGAAGATGTAAACAGAGTATCGTGAGGACAGACCAAGGTGGCCAGGTTTGGGGCACCAGGAGTTGGGAGGCAAAGGCCCAGGACCTGGAGGAGTGGGGCTCTGTGGCCTCCCAGAGAGCGGGCAGGTTGGCAGGATGGTGGGTGCTTGGCACGGCCACAGTCTCAGCTGCTTGAACCTGGCAGGGGCCATGTGGTGGGGAAGCAGATGTCCTGACCTGCCTCCTGTTCTTGTTTCCTGGGGGAGGCCCACTTTCCAAATTCAACAGGAATCCATAAGCAAGGGAGGCTGGTTGCTATGAATGTTGACTTCAGGCTTCTTACCTGTTGGGCCAGAGCAGGTTGGAGAGATCTGAAGGGCACATGGGGACTGTCCAGAATACACGCAATGGGAAAGGAGAAAATTGACTGTACGGGGCTTATGGGCTGAGGAGCAGACAGCTAGCCAAGGTGGAAGCGGTAGAGACGTGTAGTTGTTCAGTTGCTCAGTTGTGTCTGACTCTGCAACCCCATGGACGGCAGCATGCTAGGCCCCGTTGTCCTCCACTATCTCCCAGAGCTTGCTCAGATTCTTGTCCATTGTGTTGGTGATGCCATCCAACCATCTCATCCTCTGTTGCCCCTTTCTTCTCCTGCCCTCAGTCTTTCCCAGCATCAGGGTCTTTTCCAATGAGTCAGCCCTTCTCATCAGGTGGCCAAAGTATTGGAGTCTCTGCATCAGTCCTTCCAATGAATATTCAGGGTTGATTTCCTTTAGGGTTGACTGATTTGATCTCCTTGCAGTCCAAGGGACTCTCAAGAGTCTTCTCTAGCACCACAATTTGAAAGTATTAATTCTTCAGCCATCAGTCTTATTTATGGTCCAATTGTCACATCTGTATGTGACTACTGGAGAAACCATCAGTTCAGTTCAGTCGCTCAGTCGTGTCCGACTCTTTGCGACCCCATGAATTGCAGCACGCCAGGCCTCTGTGTCCATCAACAACTCCTAGAGTTCACTCAAACTCATGTCCATCGAGTTGGTGATGCCATCCAGCCATCTCATCCTCTGTCATCCCCTTCTCCTCCTGCCCCCAATCCCTCCCAGCATCAGGGTCTTTTCCAGTGAGTCAACTCTTCGCATGAGGTGGCCAAAGTATTGGACTTTCAGCTTCAGCATCAGTCCTTCCAATGAACACCCAGGACAGATCTTCTTTAGGATGGACTGGTTGGATCTCCTTGCACTCCAAGGGACTCTCAAGAGTCTTCTCCAACACCACAGTTCAAAAGCATCAATTCTTTGGCACTCAGCTTTCTTCACAGTCCAACTCTCACATCCATACATGACCACTGGAAAAACCATAGCGTTGACTAGACGAACCTTTGTTGGCAAAGTAATATCTCTGCTTTTCAATATACTATCTAGGTTGGTCATAACTTTCCTTCCAAGAAGTAAGCATCTTTTAATTTCATGGCTGCAATCACCATCTGCAGTGATTTTGGAGCCCCCCCCCCGAAAAGTCGCACACTGTTTCCACTGTTTCCCCATCTATTTGCCATGAAGTGATGGGACTGGATGCCATGATCTTCGTTTTCTGAATGTTGAGCTTTAAGCCAAATTTTTCACTCTCCTCTTTCACTTTCATCAAGAGGCTTTTTAGTTCCTCTTCACGTTCTGCGATAAGGGTGGTGTCATCTGCATGTCTGAGGTTACTGATGTTTCTCCTGGCAATCTTGATTCCAGTTTGTGCTTCTTCCAGCCCAGCATTTCTCGTGATGTACTCTGCATATAAGTTAAATAAGCAGGGTGTACTTATTTATTTACAGAATATACAGCCTTGGTGTACTCCTTTTCCTATTTGAAACCAGTCTGTTGTTCCATGTCCAGTTCTAACTGTTGCTTCCTGACCTGCATACAGATTTCTCAAGAGGCAGGTCAGGTGGTCTGGTATTCCCATCTCTTTTAGAATTTTCCACAGTTTATTGTGATCCACACAGTCAGAGGCTTTGGCATAGTCAGTAAAGCAGAAATAGATGTTTTTCTGGAACTCTCTTCCTTTTTCGATGATCCAGCAGATGTTGGCAATTTGATCTCTGGTTCCTCTACCTTAAAACCAGCTTGAACATCTGGAAGTTCACGGTTCACGTATTGCTGAAGCCTGGCTTGGAGAATTTTGAGCATTACTTTACTAGCGTGTGAGATGAGTGCAATGGTGCGGTAGTTTGAGCATTCTTTGGCATTGTCTTTCTTTGGGATTGGAATGAAAACTGACCTTTTCCAGTCCTGTGGCCACTGCTGAGTTTTCCAAATTGGCTGGCATATTGAGTGCAGCACTTTCACAGCATCATCTTTTAGGATTTGAAATAGCTCAACTGGAATTCCATCACCTCCACTAGCTTTGTTCGTAGTGATGCTTTCTAAGGCCCACTTGACTTCACATTCCAGGATGTCTGGCTCTAGGTCAGTGATCATACCATCATGATTATCTGGGTCGTGAAGCTCTCTTTTGTACAGTTCTTTTGTGTATTCTTGCCACGTCTTCTTACTATGTTCTGCTTCTGTTAGGTCCATACCATTTCTGTCCTTTATTGAGCCCATTTTTGCATGAAATGTTCCCTTGGTATCTCTGATTTTCTTGAAGAGATCTCTAGTCTTTCCCATCCTCTGTTTCTTTGCATTGATCGCTGAAGAAGGCTTTCTTGTCTCTCCTTGATATTCTTTGGAACTCTGCGTTCAGATGCTTATATCTTTCCTTTTCTCTTTTGTTTTTCCCTTCTCTTCTTTTCACAGCTATTTGTAAGGCCTCCTCAGACAGCCATTTTGCTGTTTTGCATTTGTTTTCCATTGGGATGGTCTTGATCCCTGTCTCCTGTACAATGTCATGAACCTCATTCCATAGTTCATCAGGCACTCTATCTATCAGATCTAGTCCCTTAAATCTATTTCTCACTTCCACTGTATAATCATAAGGGATTTGATTTAGGTCATACCTGAATGGTCTAGTGGTTTTCTCCACTTCAATTTAAGTCTGAATTTGGCAATAAGGAGTTCATGATCTGAGCCACAGTCAGCTCCTGGTCTTGTTTTTGCTGACTGTATAGAGCTTCTCCATCTTTGGCTGCAAAGAATATAATCAATCTGATTTTGATGTTGACCATCTGGTGATGTCCATGTGTAGAGTTTTCTCTTGTGTTGTTGGAAGGAGTGTTTGTTATGACCAGTGCTTTCTCTTGACAAAACTCTATTAGACTTTGCCCTGCTTCATTCTGCACTCCAAGGCCAAATTTGCCTGTTACTAGAGGTGTTTCTTGACTTGCTACTTTTGCATTCCAGTCCCCTGTAATGAAAAGGACATCTTTTTGGGTGTTAGTTCTAAAAGGTCTTGTAGGTCTTCATAGAACCGTTCAACTTCAGCTTCTTCAGCGTTACTGGTTGGGGCATAGACTTGGATTACTGTGATATTGAATGGTTTGCCTTGGAAACGAACAGAGATCATTCTGTCGTTTTTGAGATTGCATCCAAGTACTGCATTTCGGACTCTTTTGTTGACCATGATGGCTACTCCATTTCTTTTGAAGGATTCCTGCCCACAGTAGTAGATATAATGGTCATCTGAGTTAAATTCACCCATTCCAGTCCATTTTAGTTCACTCATTCCTAGAATGTCGATCTCCTGTTTGACCACTTCCAATTTTCCTGGATTCATGGACCTAACATTCCAGGTTCCTATGCAATATTGCTCTTTACAGCATCGGACCTTGCTTCTGTCACCAGTCACATCCACAACTGGGTGTTGTTTTTGCTTTGGCTCCATCCCTTCATTCTTTCTGGAGTTATTTCTCCACTGATCTCCAGTAGCATATTGGGCACCTACTGACCTGGGGAGTTCCCCTTTCAGTATCCTATCATTTTGCGTTTTCATACTGTTCATGGGGTTCTCAAGTTAAGAATACTGAAGTGGTTTGCCATTCCCTTCTCCAGTGGACCACATTCTGTCAGATCTCTCCACCATGACCCGCCCATCTTGGGTGGCCCCACACGGCATGGCTTAGTTTCATTGAGTTAGACAAGGCAGTGGTCCGTGTGATCAGATTGGCTAGTTTTCTGTGATTATGGTTTCAGTGTGTCTGCCCTCTGATGCCCTCTTGCAACACCTACCGTCTTACTTGTAGCTTTGACTGCACAGACCTTTGGTGGCAAAATGATGTGTCTGCTTTTTAATATTCTGTCTAGGTTTGTCATAGCTTTTCTTTCAAGGAGCAAGCATCTTTTAATTTCATGGCTGCAGTTACTGTCTGCAGTGATTTTGGAGCCCAAGAAAATAAAATCTGTCACTGTTTCCACTTTTCCCCCATCTTCTTGCCATGAAGTGATGGATGCCATGGTCTTAGTTTTTTGAATGTTGAGTTTTAAGCTGGCTTTTTTTCACTCTCCTCTTTCACCTTCATCAAGAGGCTCTTTAGTTCCTCTCTGCTTTCAAACCATTCCTGACTACCTAGTTGTTAACATACTTTATGCTAATAAATGAAAAGCAAAAGTCCCTAACTCTTGGCTTAGGGAAGTACTTTATTAGAATTCATGTGAGTTCAACAAGATTGATCTTAGTTTTTTTGTGATAGAATTAAGTTGATATTCAATCAGGTAGGTATTCATTGTACGCTGGGTATTTGTTAAGCTCTGCTAGGTGACCTGGGGATATACACAGGATAAAGTCAGATCCTGTCCCTTGGTAATTCACAGGTAGACTGAGGAGCTCCTGCGTGGAGATGTGAAAAGATAGCGCCAAGTACAGTGGCGGCACCAGCCCAGCAGAGAGTCGTATTAGTCACGTGTTCTTCTTAGGAACCAGTGCTCCAGTGGCCTTTACGTTAGAAAAAGCAGCAGATTTTTGGCAGTGCAGGAAGAAAAAAAATGCTACTTCCATATTCTTATTCCAGCTCTCCTCCCCTACTCCTTTTGGTTTGTTTAAAAAATTGGACAGCTAATTAAAGTGTTGTTTGGCTAGAAATGCATTTAAAATCTTTAGCTGAGGGTTTTTTTTTTTTTTAATGAATCCTAGTATATTCTCATTTTTTCACTTTTTCAACTTAAATATTTTGACAGGCTGATTAGGTTAAAATGAGGTCTTTAGAATAAGTCCTAGCCCAGTGTGACTGGTATCCTTATTAAAAGAGGAAAGCTGGACACCGAGGGCGGCGTACACGGAGGGAAGGTGGTGTGAAGAGACGGGGAGGCAGCGGGATTCTGCTGCCACAGCCCAGGGATGCCTGGGCACCAGCAGGTGGGAGGGCCGGGGAAGGGTCCTTTCTCCACAGGTTCCAGAGCAAGTGTGTCCCTGCTGACACCTCGGTTCTGAGCTGAGCCTGCAGAACAACGTGAGGATGCATTTCTGGTCTAAGCCACCCAGTCTGTGGGCTTTGTTAGGGTAGGTCTAGGGAACTAATACACCATCCAGATCTTGGCTCATGGTAAGGATGGACTCTTATTATGAGACGATATGGTGTCTGACTCTTTGCAACCCCATGGACTGTAGCCTGTTTGTATCTTTCCTGTGGATAAGTTGATAGTTATTCTCATGTTATTAAAGCTATCAAAGAAGAATTCTGAGTTTCCGAAGATAAATAGATGTTGAACTGGCCCGTGAGTTAGGTTGTTTCTATGTCAGTTGTCTTGGCCATCCTTTTACTCAGTTAAGGGTTAGCAGGTTTTTGTTCCTTCACTTTGAATGCTAAAGCTTAGCAGTTGAAATCCAATCTAAACTGGGTGGCAGCCTCTTTCGTGTTCTAATACTGAGACTGGGTAAGATAATGTCTTGACCATAATGTACTGTTGTTTAGTCTCTAAGATATGTCCAACTCTTTGCAACCCCATGGACTGTAGCCTGCCAGGCTCCTCTGTCCATGGGGTTTCCCAGGCAAGAATATTGGTTCAAATGAGGGTTTGAACCCTTGTCTCCTGCATTGGCAGGCAAATGCTTAACCACTGAGCCACCAGGGAAGACCATATAATGCACTGTATGTATTAGTGTATTATTTCTGTCTTTGATTAAAAAAAAAAAGCAAACTGTAGAAGAATGAGACATAAAATAGCCAAGCTTTTTCTCTATTCAAGGATTAGCAGAAGACTCTGGTGGCTTAGATGGTAAAGTGTCTGTCTACAATGTCAGAGACCTGGTTTTGATCCCTGGGTTGGGAAGATTCCCTGGAGAAGGAAATGGCAACCCACCCCAGTACTCTTGCCTTGAAAAATCCCATGGACAGAGGAGCTTGGTGCAGGCTACTATCCATGGGGTCACAGAGTCGGGCATGACTGAGTGATTTAACTTTCATATAAAGAAGTAAAGTTCGTTTACGTGACAAATATTTATAAAGTGCCACTAGGTGCCATGTTCTAGGCATGTCGCACATGTTCTAAGTATGTGGGATTATCAGGACACAGGAGGATACATGCCCACCTGCTTTAGGGGCCAAGCTGAACAAGCGAGTTTTGTCAGGCGGTGGCGGCAGTGCTCCAGTCTGGCCACCAGGTGGCAGCCTCCTCCTGAGAGCTGGGAGTGGGTGGCAGCCCTGACACAGCCTTTGAATACTATGGGGTGGGATGGGACGGTTTAACCTCATCCTTTTGTTGTGTTAACCTACAGTAAGGTCATTAGCAGTTATGTAGAGTGAGAGATTATGACATTATTGTAAAGAGTCTTCTGGGTGGTCTTAATTCCTCCATAGTTTTACACGTAAGACTTGTAGGAGTGTGATTTCCTATTTTCTTTACCGTGTTTGAGGAATATACAGTTTAGTAATAGAAGAAAACATTAAAAGTTAACTGCAAAGAAAAAGTTTTATGCTATTAATAATTTTGTCTTAGTTTTTTATTTTATTTTTTTTTGTCTGTGACCATTTGTCGTTCATTGCCATTCACAGTTCATTCATAATTATCTATGTTTTTGTTTAACATTGTTACAAAATGCAGATATGTAGTTTTCAAAGCATAGCACTTGTTCAGTATAGTTGGTTTCTTGGGTGGCCGGGACTAGTGGGACAAAATAAAGATTTCCAGTGCAAGTCATATTGTGCGTGATACATCCTAAAATGGCAGAAGAGAGACCTGATGTGAAGGAGAAGAAGGGGTCCCACGCTGCTTCACCCGTTTCTAAGAAACTCATTTTAAGAGAAGCTTTGCCAGCGGCTTCACAATCATTAACTGAATATCTAGCTTTAGGTTTTAATCTCCTGCTCTGGCAAAGAATCTCTGTAAAATGTAATGAAAGTGTCAGTTGCTCAGTCGTGTCTGACTCTGTGACCCCATGACTCTGTGACTGGAAATGGCAACCTACTCCAGTATTCTTACTTGGAAAATTCCATGGATAGAGGAGCCTGGTGGGCTACAGTCCATGGGGTCGCAAAGAGTCAGACAGAACTGAGCGATTTCCACTCCCAGGGGATTCTGATGTGCTGTAAAGTCTGAGAATCAATGTCCCGAAGTGTTCCTACTTCAGTGAGTTAACACCAGTAGCTCTGAACACACGTCCACTCAGGTCTTGGTATATGTTAGCTTTGAAACGTGATATCTTAGTCTTTGGGATCAAGGCACTTAAAGCCTTTTTTGTTTTTTAAATGGTAAACGCTTTAATAATAGACTGTTTTCATAGGCAACCAATTAGCAGACTAATGAGCCATTTAAATTTCTTTACTTAAAACAGTATTCAAGAAAGGTGAACCCCAAATGCAGCCTTGTACTGACGACTGCGGCTATGCACAGATGTCAGTGAGTGTGCCATGAGCACGCTGTGCTGTGTGCCAGTGAGGCGAGACCCCCCACCCAGAGCTCTGGGCCCTGGCAAACAGAGATCAGTGATTGTTCACCGGAGGCACTTAAAACTTTGAGTTACCTTTTTTCTTGGCTTTCTGAATGTCAGTGTTTCTGTAGCATACTATTTTTTATTTAAACGTGATTATCTGGTTGATTTCAGATTCATGAACATGGATGTCTTTTGGGAATTTTGTTGGCCATGTGACTCATTATCTGGGTGAGTGCGGTGGCGAGGAAGCGTGCCCTCCTCCCCGCCTCTCACTGTGGCCTTTTCTCTTCTGTCTCTGTGGCTGTTGCCTCACTGCTCCATTGACAACGGCGGCAGCTGTTGTCGTGGAGCCAGTCTGCCAGCGGGTGAGACGAGCGTGTGAATCAGCCCGGCTGGCACCATCTCCTTGCTGAACCGCCTTCTGCTTTTTATGGAGCACATAGGAGTGTGTGCCACGAGACAGTAGGGCTGCCCAGCCCTGCCTGCACTCCTTTAAACAACACACTTTCCTAGAACCTTGAGTGCAAGTCTGGTGGTGAAATGAAGTCTTTAAAAAAAGCAGAAAACAAAGGTGCTTTCTGCTGTGGGCAAAAAGGTGACAAAAACTCAAAAAGCAGGACGTTAGAATGTTGGTTATCCCAGCACTGGTTATGTGAGTAATCCTACCTAAGAAATCAGGCTTTCCTAAGAGAAAATTAAGCAAAATGCATGGTCAGGAGAGATCAGTGACTTGAAATACTGAGTATTCTTGTGTCTCTTGTAGATCTGGAGAGGAAAGAGCAGGAGTTAGAGCAACTGAGGATGGACTGTGAGCACTTCAGAGCCCGCCTGGAGTCCGTGCAAGCGGACAGTGTGAGGGAGAAGAAGGTACGATGTTCACCAGGCCATGGGAAGCGCCCGCGCCTTGCTTGTGGCCACAGTCTAGCCCTTACGCCTCAAGACACTGTATTTTTAAATGTATTTATTCTGAATGGGTTGGAAAACAGTTGATCATTTGGATTTGACAATGATTTAACATGGAGGCTGTTTACTTGATGCCTTTTGATAGTCAATTACTGTTAATTTCTGTGTTAAAAGACCAATGCATATCATTAAAATTCATAATATAATAATCCTGAAAAAATCATGAGGTAATGATTTGTAATTAGAGTTAGATATATAAATAGAAACATCTGTAATTAGGTCACTTCTGGTATTTTAGAAATAACCAATTGCATTTCATTTTAATATTTGGGGAGACATAGTATTTCTTAAAAGCTATGCATATTCTTTTCATGGAGTAAGTTTTTTCCTCTTCTGTAAAGCTAGAGCTGTTGGGCACTTCTGCTGAAATTTGGGGCCTGATTGTGTTTTTATTTTTGGACAGCACGGTAGAAACTGGTGGCAGCGTCCAGGGAGTGCTGCTGCCCGTGTTGCCTGTGTGCTGGGAGGTGTTGTGACTGCCGCGCCGCTCACTGGTTTCTGCAGCACAGCTGGGTCAGCAAGTGCTGTGAACCTGGAGAGATGCTGGGAGCCTGGCTAGACCCCACTGCGCGTGCGCTCAGCTCTGCTTCACACCTCATCCTTGTGTGCACGAGTTCTGAGTGTTTGTGGCCAAAGTGGAGGGTTCCCCAAACTGGTGGATTTTGTATAGACTTCATTTTTTTCCCCACAGCGCTTAATTGCTTATTTATCAAGAATAAGTGTTCCTTAGCCCAGATATTCATAATTTCATAGTTAAGGAATACAGGTAAGTGACAAACTTGCGTGGAACTCAACCCGGAGACATTCCTTACATTCCAGAATCATATTGCATTCTGAAAGATTGCAGCCTTCCTTGTTGCTGCAAACTCTTTTATGGATTGCCTGTAGACATTTCTGCATGTGCCTTCTTTTGTGATTCAGCCTAAGCAAGCTTACAGAAAGCTGCAACTCCCAGGGGTACAGCGAGTGCTCCAGCAATGTGAGATCGAAGACTCTTGGCCAGAGGACCATGCGTCTGAAGTTTTCGTCAAAGAACTGGGAGCCCTGGTAGCTTTTCTCCTTGACTGCTCAGTGATGACATCCTTCCAGACTGATAGAGTTTAATATCAAGCAAGTAGGGAGGATCAGGGAAAGAGTTTCAGTCTCAGAACTGTTAGGTCGTGTGTCACTTAGCGAAAGCTGACATTGTGGCTCAGTCATACTCGGTTTAGATTATGATAGACTAAGATGGGTACATGATTAATTTGTCTGGACCTAAAAGTTTCATTGTCTAAAAGAAGTTGACCTGCAGGCAAGAAGGAATTGGATAAATGTGAACAATGCAATCCACTGATTCAGTACTCCTTAAAATGCCGGGACATCTTTGCTAAGGCTGAAGCTTAAATTGGGCAGAATCTTAGACTTCTTGTTTCTTAAATTAATAAGCATAGAAAAAAATTCATGTTTTGCTGGCATTTTAGATGTTATGCTAAAAATAAGCCACCCTGGGAAAGTGCCAGAATAAAGGACAAATGGCTGCAGTGAAGTAGTGTCAGGTCACAGCATGGTTCTGCCCAGACACTTTGACCTTAGTTAAAATGTGGGCATATTTTAGGTTAAACTATTTCCAGTTAAGTTTCCTGTTTAATAGTCCCTCCTGTTTAACATGGGTGGGAGGCCCTGCGAGTGTTCTGTGACAGGGCTTGTCTCTTCCTGCTGTAGGGAGCTGGCCGCTGCCTTTTCTGCCCAGGGCTGAACAGATCGTGTGGCTAGACTCTGCAGGCTTATTTTAGAGTTGAGGAACCAGGAAAGAATGCAGGACTGGATCCTGAATTAGAGCATCGCTAGTAAGACTTCAGTCTGGGGAAAAGTCATGGGGAGAATGCAGATGGCACTCAAACCAGCATGTAAGGAAAGACCAGAAGTCAGAGTGTGGACTCAGAATTCTAAAGATGTGCGCTGACCCCCAGAACTCAGTCCCAGGGACCAGCAAAGTTTGGCTCCTGCCCCGCGTTGAGGTGTTTCCTCAGTGGAGTCAATGGAGGAGCCTCGATGGGTCTTGATGTGATCTAGGAGGCGGGCTGGGAGAGTTCTGGCAGTGGCAGCCTTTGAACTTGAAAGAAGAAAGAGCCAGTGAATTGTTGGGGGATATCTCTCTGAATGACTTTGGAAGGCTTGTGCTGTTGTTACAAAGCCAGCTGTGGCTTCCCGCCATGTCTCTGCTGGCTGAGATTTTAGTGCCTGACCCTGCTTCCCCGTGTGTGTGGACTGGCACAGACAATGGGCGGAGTCCCCGTGTTCCCTCCAAGGAGCTGCGTGTTTGTGGCTTACTTATGGCATCATTCTCGGTGTGTTTTCTTAGGCTGGCATCTTTCATACTAAATTAACTTAAATTCAGACTGCTAGTTTTGGTTTGTTGTTGTTCAGTAGCTCAGTCGTGTCTGACTCTTTGTGACCCCGTGGACTGCAGCACGCCAGGCTTCCCTGCCCGTCACCAACTCCCGGAGCTTGCTCAAACTCATGGGCATCGAGTCAGTGATGCCATCCAACCATCCCATCCTCTGTTGTCCTCTTCTCCTCCTGCCTTCAATCTTCCCCAGCACCAGGGTCTTTTCCAGTGAGTCAGTTCTTTGCATCAGGTGGCTAAAGTATTGGAGTTTCAGCTTCAGCATTGGTCCTTCCAATGAATATTCAGGCCTGACTTCCTTTAGGATTGACTGGTTAGATCTCCTTGCAGTCCAAGGGACTCTCGAGTCTTCTCCAACACCACAGTTCGAAGGCATCACTTCTTCGATGCTCAGCCTTTTTTTATTGTCCAGCTCTCATACCCATACATGACTGCTGGAAAAACCATAGCTTTGACTATATGGATCTTTGTAGGCAAAGTAATATCTCTGCTTTGTAATATGCTGTCTAGGCTTGTCATAGCTTTTCTTCTAACGAGCAAGCGTCTTTCATAGCTGCAGTCATGAAATATAGTTTTGGTTATCTATATTTAGTTTTTAACCTGTTAGGAAAGAGTCACTACTTTTCTGATAATAAACGGGAAGTTGTTGCAAACATTGTATATTATTTCAGGAAAATTTTTAAAGAAAAATTAACTGATAATATAGTTCAGTTACAATCAGAAATGAACCTCACAAATATCACAGTTTAAATATTCTCCCATTTAAGACATTTGGGTTATTTCTATTTTTGGGGGGTATTATGAATAAAGGTATTATGAACATCTGTATGTAGGTTTTCGTGTGAATGTATGTCTCCATTTCTCTGGGCTAAATGCCCAAGAGGGCAATTACTGGGCTGCGTGGTAGGTACATGTTCAATTTTATAAGAAATTACCCAGCTGTTTCTCAGAGTGGTCATACCGTGTCATCACCAGCAGTGCTGAGTGATTCACTTCCTCCACATCCTGATTAGCATGTGGTGTTCTCACTGTTTTTTATTCTAGCTGTTCTGATAGATGTGTTGTAGTTTTAATTTGCATTTCCCTGTTGGCTAATAATGCTGAACATCTTTTCATGTGCTTATTTGTTGTCTATATATTCTCTCCTATACAATATCTGTTTGTGTCTTTTGCCCATTTTCTAGTTGGATTTTTTTTTTAACTGTTAAATTTGATGCGTTCTTGACATATACTAAGATTCTCTATGACCCACCTCCTAGAATAGTGGAAATAAAAACAGAAATAAACAAAGGGGACCTAATTAAACTTAAAGCTTTTGCATGGCAAAGGAAACTATAAACAAGATGAAAAGACAACCCTCAGAATGGAAGAAAATAATAGCAAGTGAAACAACTGACAAGATTAATCTCCAAAATATATAAGCAGCTCATGGAGCTCAATACCAGAAAAACAAACAACCCAATCAAAAATTGGGCAGAAGACCTAAAAAGACTTATCCAAAGAAGATATCCAGATGGCTAATAAGCACATGAAAAGATGTGTTTTCATCTCAACATTATCCATTATTAAAGAAATGCAAACGAAACTACAATGAGATGTCAGAATGGCCATCATCAAAAAAAATCTACAAACAATAAATGCTGAAGAGAGGGTATGGAGAAAAGGGAACCCTCTTGCATTGTTGGTGGGAATGTAAACTGATACAGCCATTATGGAGAGCAGTATGGAGATTCCTTAAAAAAATAGGAATAAAACTACCATACGAGCCAACAATTCCACTACTGGGCATATACCCTGAAGAAACCATCGTTGAAGAAAGCACACGTACCCCAGTGTTCACTGCGGCACTGCTTGCAGAGTTAGGACGTGGAGTGATCCGGATGCCCATCAAGATGAATGGATACAGAGATTATGGTACAGATACACAGTGGAATATTACTCAGCTATAAAAAAGAACACATTTGAGTCAGTCCTAAAGAGGTGGAGGAACAAAGAGCCTGTTATACAGAGAGAAGTAATTCAGAAAGAGAAAGTATTGTATACAGTACAAATATTGTATATTAACACATATATATGGAATCTAGAAAGATGATACTGATGAGCCTATTTTCAGGGCAGCAGTGGAGATCCAGGCATAGAGAACGGACTTTTGGACACAGTTGGGGAAGGAGAGGGTGGGACAAATGGAGAGAGTAGTGTGGAAACATATACATCACTACATGTAGAATAGACAGCCAGTGGGAATTTGCTGTGTGACTCAGGGAGCTCAGCCCGGTGCTGTGACAACCTCGAGGGGTGGGGTGGAGTGCGAGGTGGGAAGGAGGCTCAGGAGGAAGGGCACACATGTGCCTATGGCTGATTCATGGTGATGTCTGGCAGAAACCAGCACAATGTTGTAAAGCAGCTATCCTCCGATTAAAAATAAGTTAATTAAAAGATAAAGTGCTTTCGATATATTCTAGATGAAAGGTGAGTGTTATTGTGAATGGAATTATTTTCTTTGAGTTCTTGATACCATTGTACAGTTTGTACAGCCCTGTGTCAGGGCATATCTGCCTGCAACCACCAGATGTGACCACAGAAGACAGTTCTGATGGTCATTCCCAACAGTTCTTGTTGATCTTACAGAAGAGCCAAGATAACCAGACTAATCACAGTGCATCCTGCTTCAGTTGTGAGAAAAGCTGGAATTCGGAAGGAAAGGCTGTGAATCGGCGTTTTCATATGTCACCACAGCTTGAGTGGCTGAAGTGCACATTTAGGAACCAGGCTTCTGTCCTGATGAAGGCAGATATTAAAGACCCAGAGTTAATAAATCACATAAAGCAGTTTTAGCAAGTGTCCTAGGCTCAGGGACCATTTTTCTCAGTAAATATGACTGTGTGGTGGCTCAGCTGGTAAAGAATCCACCTGCAGTGTGGGAGACCTGGATTCGATCCCTGGGTTGGGAAGACCCCCTGGAAGAGGGCCTGGCAACCCACTCCAGCATTCTTGCCTGGAGACTCCTAGGACAGAGGAGCCTGGTGTGGGCTACAGTCCATGGGGTCTCAAAGAGTTAGACACAACTGAGTGACTAACACTTATTAAGTCAGGAAACCTCAGGAAACATGGAAGAGTGACTCTGGCATTGATGGTTGGGGGTGGGCAGGAAGGCCCACAGCAGCCAAGATTCACCTGAAGGTGAACCTTTAGGAATGCCTGTGTGGACAGAGGCGACGTCAGGGGGACGGCTGCCTTGGTAAGAACCCTGGCTGACTCGTCAGCTGTTCCTTCAGGGGCTGTGGGAGATTGAGAAAGCTGGGCTCCATCTTCCTGTGACTCTGGGCTTGGGTTGCTGGGTCAGAGCATGCCCAGGAGGCCCTTCCTCCTCACTCCTCTCCTCCTTCTGCTCCCATCTTTCCTGCCTGGTCTTGACTGTGTCACCTGGCATTTTTATAGAAATACAGAAGTATATAATACTTCTATATAGATGTATAGAAACACTTCTCTATGAGAGAACTGCTGTGTTGGCTTGTTACTCTCAACAAGCAGTGTCCTAGGCAGTGCTGTCCTGGGTATAGCCCCTGGGACCTGAGATGCCGCGTTTCCCATCTGACTTAGAAGAAGTTGAATTCATGTCTTTGGCAGTATTTATAAACTCTAGTGCAGTGGCATGTTCTTTGAGTATTCTTTTTGCCCCTGCAATTAAAAAAAATATGAGTTGTGCCTCACCCTGGGCTAATTTTCATTCGCTAGCTGTTTACTATATCCTGTGTTCATTTCTTTAAGAGTGTCTTCAAAAGGGGGAACACAGTACAGGTGCTTTGAGGCTGAATGCTGTCCATTTCTCTGATTTTATCCTGTTTTGGTTTCAGGAGAAACTGGCTCTCCGTCAGCAGCTGAACGAGGCGAAGCAGCAGCTGCTGCAGCAGGCCGAGTACTGCACGGAGCTGGGCGCCGCGGCCTGCACCATCCTGTGGGGTGTCTCCAGCAGCGAGGAGGTGGTCAAGGCCATCCTGGGAGGGGTGAGCACGCCACGGGCTGGCTGGACGCTTGATTCGTGCTTGTGTAACGTAGAAGGCACTGTGCCTCTGTTCGGGCGCCTCCAGACTAGACCCTTTTGCTTTGCTTGTCAGGTACTTTTGGAATCCCAGCTGTGTAGGGCCTGCGGTAACCTGGATCCAGGGGTGTGTCAGATGAAGGGAGTGAGCTCCCTTCTGTCCCAGAGTCGGTATGGTGTTGTGGAGGTAGCTCTACGTCAGGATCGTAACTTGACATCTGTGAACGTATAACAGACTTTTAAGTGCTTTTACATACCTTATTTCCAGGGGTAATATAATATTTCATTGCCTGAATGTTATATATTATTTTGTTGTTGTTTAGTTGCTGAGTCGAGTCCAACTCTTTTGCAATCCCATGAACTGTAGCCCACCAGGCTCCCCTGCCCATGGGATTTCCCAGGCAAGAATACTGGCGTGGGTTTTCATTTCCTTCTCCAGGGGATCTTCCTGACCCAGGGATCGAACCCGCGTCTCTTGCATTGGCAGGGGGATTCTTTACCATTGCATCACCTGGGAAGCCCTTGTGTTATTTATCATATATGTATATATAAAATAGATGTTAATAGCATGTGCACACACAAGTCAAGGAACTTCACAGAGGAAGAGAGATTTGAAATGAACCTTGATTCACTGGCACAGCAGCAGTAACAGGAAGTGAGGAGGGTGGCTCAGGAGGAGGGAAGGGTACTCAGGCCTGGAGTGAAACGCAGGGAGAGTGTGTGAGTCTCCTGACACAGGGTAGGGGTTAGTGTGTTGACGGAGCAGTCCAGGACAGATTCCTTAAGGCCTCTGGGACAGGATTCCTTAAGGCTGTTTGAATGAAAAAGTGACAAGAGAATTTGGGCAGCTTAACCTGACAGTGAATGAGAATGGAGGGGGGTGAGGCTGTGCATGTGGAGACTGGCCAGGAAGACGTCGGAGCCGCCCCTTCCCCATCCCCCCAAGTGATAGAATAGGGGGATGGGAAGTGGGGGAGCTGTGTGGTCGAAGCGTGACTGGTGACAGGATGGCCTCCCCAGCCGAGAGGATGACGGCCTAGGAAGACTGTGCTCTGACTCTGGGGGATCGTGTGGTCCTGAATGGAAATAAACACCCAGGGTGCATGGTTGGTGGGAGGGCCAGTGTAGTACTTACTCGTCACTTGTAGAGATAGAAATGGTGGAGGGACTAAGTGTATTTTAAAGTTTATTGAGCTTTCTTCAGGTATAGCTTATGTATCATAAAATTCATTTATTGTAGGTGTACAACTTAGTGTTCTTCAGCTAATTTTTGGAGGTGTGTAATATGTCCACAATCCAGTAAGGATATTTGTATCACCTCATGTAGTTCTCTTGTGCCATTGTACAGGCTCTGGTTTTCAGACCGTTTCTTAGAACCCTGCTTCCTTTTCCTCCTTTCCCCAAGGAAGTGCTTTCAAGGCTCTGTGAACTTGGAAACTCTTTTTGCTGAGGAATGGAGATGTAAATGGGCTTCCATGCACGAGACCCTCATTTGATTGCTGGGTCAGGAAGATCCCCTGGAAGGGAAATGGCAACCCATTCCAGTCTTCTGACCTGGGAAATCCCATGGACAGAAGAGCCTGGTGGGCTACAGTCCATGGGGTCACAAAGAGTCTTAAATGCCAGATGAGCCTGTTTGCTGTCTTTTATGTGTTGAGGTTTCATTTAAGATTTTATTTGAAGAATAATTTTGCCAAAGGTTTGAAAACCTCTGGTTTCACGCCTAGAATAGATAACCTATTTTTCTGGTATATTTCTAGTATATTTTTGGGTGAATTGTCCAAGTACTTCTGTCATTGTATAAATTTGAACTGTTTCCCATATGTATGGGCTTCCCTTATAGCTCAGTCAGTAAAAAACCCTCCTGCAATACAGGAGACCCGGTTTTGATTCCTGGGTCGGGAAGATCCCCTGGAGAAGGAAATAGCAACCCGCTCCAGTATTCTTGCCTGGAGAATCCCATGGACAGAGGAGCCTGGCGGGCTGCAGTCCATGGGGTCGCAAGAGTTGGATACAACTTAGCGACTTAACTACTACTGCTACTATATCAGTCTTCAAGGTAATTTTTCTACATGCCCCAAACCTCTTTTTTTCTTGATCTTTTCAACAGGAAGTTTTAACGAGGGAACAGATTTTAAAATACTGCTTCTGTAATTAAAACTGGAGTCTTCTGTGTCCTTCACTTTGAAAGTGTTTTCCTGCTGGTAGCCCTGAAAGGTTGTGACGTTCTCATTTCTAAACTTTCAGGATAAAGCTTTGAAGTTTTTCAACATCACTGGTCAAACAATGGAGAGTTTTGTGAAGTCGCTGGATGGTGATGTTAAGGAGCTGGATTCTGATGAAAATCAATTTGTTTTTGCTTTGGCTGGAATCGTAACAAGTGAGTAATTCCCTGTGAACGTAGTGACTTTCCGGGATATATTCCAGAGCAGTGATCACGGTCAGGGTGTGTGCGCATGAACACCTCTGGTTCAGATAGGCTCCTGCCCTGGAGGCGCTGACTCAGTGGACGGGGTAGGGACCGGGTGTGTGTTGTGGAGCATCACCCAGTGATTCTGATAAGTAAGCATCAGTGCATATGAGCAGCTCACCTTAGGAAACAGGACGGCGCTGCATGTTCTGTTCAGTTCTGTCCGTTGACTGAAGTCAAAACTGTATGTTTAGCTACTTGTTGTTTGGCATCATCGTCATTTACTTATATCTACCTAAAGTAAAAGCCTTAAGCAGAGCTTCAGGTAGGCTCTTGCTCTTGTTTTGCTGTTGTAATTCAGTTCAGTTCAGTCGCTCAGTCGTGTCCGACTCTTTGCGACCCCATGACTTGCAGCACGCCAGGCCTCCCTGTCCATCACCAACTCCCAGAGTTCACTCAGACTCACATCCATCAATGTGCTGTTGTAATTAAAGAATTCCAAAAAATCTAAATTGTCTCTTTAGTGAGTTTTCCCCAAAGATTATAGTTACGATTAGATAGAATTCTAATGGCAAAACTGCTGCAAAGGATAAAGCCGAATGACTAAATAATTAATGCTAATATAGTAGAACATGATCTATACTAGTGAGTATTAAGGCTCTTTGTTCTGAAGTCAGTGAAATAGTTATAGTGCTATGACTTACTTTTTTACATTGTTCTTTCATCTGCTGTATGCTGCTCCTCTTAGGGTGATTCTCTGCTCTTAAATAGAGGGGAAATGTTATTTTTCTTCATCTACTGAAATCCTAATGCAGTGGATCTCATGTAGACAATTTCTTCATAAGCCCTTAAGAGCCGGTGATATTCTTCATGGGCAGATGTTGAGACCCGTGTGTTGTCCAGTCCTGATTTGGCCTTTGTCTGCTGGAGGACTGCCTCATGCACTTTCATCATAGCCTCTTCAGCTGGTTGAGGCTTGCACTGCTCCACCTTCTAAAATTGCTGTAAGATATCTTTTCTTCTTTTCTTTTTTAAATAAATACTTAGGTATTTGGCTGCCCCAGGTCTTAGTTTAGTTATTTGGTGGCACGTGGGATCTTTAGTTGCCGTGTGCAGGATTTAGTTCCCTGATCCTGGGTGGAACTTAGATCATCCGCATTGGGAGTGTGGAGTCTTAGCCACTGGACCACCAGGGATCCCTGGGGTCTCTTTTAGCAGAATGTTTAATACTTGCAAATTTGATGATTAGATTTTCTGCTGTGTGCAAGTGACTCCAAAAGTCTTTGATGTATGTGACTTTCCATTCTGCTGAATTGTGATTTTGAATTGCTTCAATTGCCAGCTGGTGTGCAGTGGTGAGGTCGTGGGCCAGTGGGCAAGGCCAGCCTGTTGCTCAGCAGACAGGCTCAACTTGGCTTTGTTTTTCCCTGTCTGGAGTGGCTCACTTAGGAGCCCTCACGAAGAGTCAGAAGTGGGCGTGTCTGCATTGCATTCCACTTACAGGCTGATGAACGTGATGCAATGTTCACGCGCTTGTGTTGGTGTTTACTGCTGCTCTCCTGAGGCCTCGGGCCGTCCGTGTCTCAGATACCAAGACTGTTCCACGGGGAGTAGGCAGGACAGCAGATGCCTAGGTTAGCTGTCAGATAGATCCTCTGTCTTTTAAACTTACCTGTGGGAAACTCTCCCATTACAGCTTGTTTTTTCACCTTGTTGCAGTCCTGCAAGTTTTGACAAATGCATGCAGTCACATTACCACCACAGTGAAGACATGGAAGAGCTCCATTTCCTTGCTCTTGTCTCCCCCTTCCTCCCCGTCCCTTTTGCAGCCCGTCCCCCGCCCGCCGTCAGCACCACGCGGCTGCTCGTCTGGCAGTTTGCTGCACCTTTGAGCTGAATTTTCCTGGCTGGCCTGTCTGGTGTCCAGTGTCCACCCTAGGGGAGCAGGTGCTGGCCTCCCGTTTCTCCTTGCAGCCCCTGCCTTTTCCTATTTTTTCCTGTCAGTCGGTTGATTCTGCAACCTCAACTCTGATGTGTTCAGGATAAGTTGTGATTTTTCAAATCATCTACCCGCCTCTTTTTAAAGAATGGAGGTGTCGCTCTTTTCAGTTTAGTGCGTCCTAAGCAAAAGCTTGCTGTCAGAGATTGGTTTAAACTGTGAAATTAGTGAATTTTTCTTATCCATAGTCACTGTTGTTCATAATAGATTAATAGTAATACAAAGTATGGATTTTTAGGCCCAGCTAGTCCACTTCCTGGGATATCAGTTCTCTGGACTTTATTTTCCTCTTTATTTTTATAATGCCTGCTCAGTACCTTACACATTGTTGTGCACGTTACTGAGCTTCGGTTAAGTGGCAACATACTGTAACCCAGGGTCTTGTTTAACAAAGGGTGTGTGATTGTTTTCTACAATTTTATAAGTGGACACATATAGAACTTAAAAGGAGATGGCAAATTGTTATTGCAACCCTGTGAAGGTTAACTTGCTTAGCTTACAAATGGAAAACTTATTTTTCTGACTACCTTTTTTACTTTTTGACTATTTGGAAGTTATAATTGCACTCCTTGTCTCTAAATTCTGGGTTTATTCATTCAAACAGTGTTAGGTAATGATTGTTGTGTAGTCTCAAAGTCGTGTCCAACTCTTTTGTGACCCTATAGACTGTAGCCCACCAGGCTCCTCTGTCCATGGGGTTTCCCAGGCAAGAATATTGGAGTGGGTTGCCAGTTTCTTCTCCAGGGGATCTTCCTGAGCCAGGGATCGAAATCATGTCTTCTGCACTGGCAGGTGGATTCTTTACAACTGAGCCACCAGGGAAGCCCTTAGGTAATGATTAACGAATCAAAATTTCTTTTTTTTTGCCATGCCTCATAGCTTGTGGGATCTTAGTTCCCCAACCAGGGAGG